>NC_090924.1:1002314920-1002619170 GCF_040938575.1 Ambystoma mexicanum
ACGTCACTGATGTAGGGTACATTTACTAGCCCCACAGAAATCCCTGCCTCACAAAACTGCATTTAGCAGTTACAGAAATAATGGCTGCGTTATGACAGCGGAGTACATATTAATTTGCATCAAAACTGTGTTTTAGCAGTTACAGAAACCATGGCAGCGCTGTGTCTGCTGTGCACATATAGGGTGAGCTGGGGCACAGGCACTGAAAAAGGCTGCACTTATTTTCTTCATGGGGATCCAAAAAGGGGAATTCAAAGGCAGCCTGGCTCAGTGCTGCAGTTCAGGGATTTGCATAAACTTCAAACTGCCAAAGAAAATGCTCTATGTAAAGCGACCATGCCCGGGTGCCATCTTCATTTTTAATATTACCCAGCTTGGGTTTTAGTAAAAACACAGCCATGTTCATCCATGTTCAGGTTGGACACCAGCAAAAGGTGGCATTCCTTACTGAATGGCATGTTGTATCAAGCAAAATCTGAAGAGCAGAGAAATTCATTTCAGGACATACAACCTGTGTTCACTCTTGCAACAAACTAACCCATGCAGAAGACTTCAAAAAGAGCTTTTTCTCCCTGGCCTTGCGTCAATTACAAAGGACAATATTGCCAGCATCTTCCCATGCCCTGAAACTGATCTGTCAAGGCTTTTCTGAAAAAGTGTGCCAAAGAAACCGCATCTTGTGAAATCCCCATGTAAAATAAGCATGTGTAAATTCGTTTTGCAAAGGCAGTGAAATAATACTTTTTAAAGCTGAAAATGTGAAATCATCCCAGATAATCACACAGATACTGCTTGTTACGGGTGGAACTGTGGTGTTTAGGTGTATATTGTACTTATTTACTGAAGACTTGGTTTCTGTCAAAGAAAGTAAGAACAAAAAAAGGTGTGTTTGAAAACAGAACAAAGGGGCCTGGGCAGCAAATTCAAAGGCACTAAACCTTCCTAGGACAGGAATCTCCTCCACAAACTATGAAAGGGCGAAGGTGCGAGAATTTGTGGCCTCATCAGACTGACTGGCATTTGTCTAGCCAGGAACAATGGATCAAGGGGAACCGACCTTGTCACAGGCAAGGGTGAATACCTTGTGACACCTCTTCAGCTGCATCTGCCAGGATGAAAGGGTGCTAGGGTAACCCTGCTGCTCAGAACTGACAGAGGGGGCAGGCTGGTTGTGGAAATTGTAACGACCGCCCTCCAGTGACAGATGCCAGCCATTTGATTTAAATGACTTTTTATAGTAAAGCATTTCAGTAAGCTAAAGAAGCAGTAATGTGAAATGATGACTGTTTTAATGTAATTGCTGTACCATTAAAACAAGACACTGTGGGGTATCCTAGCATGTGGGGGATGTGAGTGGCATTAAAGAGACATTTCTGGAGAAAGCATACGTGACAGTTATGAAAGTTAAATGAAAATATGCCCGACATTAGTAGGCTTCTGTGTATCCATTTTTAGAATTTTAGGGGAAATATTTTACATAGAAATTGTGAAAAAAGTGCCAGGAGGACAAAACCGCATTGTACAAACTTGGGCGTTGGAACGGCATATTCCTTGTAAAATATGGGGTCTGCCTATTTGATTTTCAAGAGAACAATTGTAAATATAAGGGATTTGTTACGTAACTGATTTTGGCAAAAGTAACTGGTTAAACAAAGCACCTCAAACACCCACACTAAAATTGATGTCACTTCCCTGGGTCCAATATGCTTACAGGGAGGCGGCGACATCCACAGGCTGACCTATCCGATCTTAGAGGTGGGGTCTAGCTTAGTTCTGCCAACATAGTAAAAATCCTCTGATGTCATCCAGTTTATAAAAGGATGAAGCTTCGCGAGAGGCATGATAGTCAAGGGACAGACTTTCCAGAAACAGACATTCAAGAATCATTAATTCACAAATCAACATCCAGACATTCCACATTCACCCTGCAAGACTCCAGTGCCAGGCCTGGGGTAGCTGATCCAGATCCCAAACCTATCCAGGCAGAACCACCATCCAGAACTGAAGCATACAAAAACCCCAATCATTCAGGGAGAAAGGGAAAATCCAGTAACCAGACCTGTCTTTGCCCAGCTGATGCACTGTTACGCTCACCTGGTCTCTGCGGGGACGTTGGGGCACGGTTGCAGCCCTCCCTGGAAGTGGATCACTCCCATCAGGCTTCTTCACCTGCACATACTGCTGGCTGTGACAATTGGTGACACTGCTCCTGCGTGAAAATAAAAGATTTTGAGAATGCTGCTATGTGACTGTTGTCTCTCTCTAACCCTTCTTCCCAAAGTGTGGTGGGCATGCGCCAACCCATTTAGGCTCACCTGTTGATTGATGAGCTCTGCGTCCTGCTTCTCACTGCATGGGCGCTTCTTGATGGACTGAATTCCTTCACTGGCCCATTTTACGTGGCAGCCCAGACCAGCTGTGGCATAGCCACTCCTGATGGTAAGTGTCTTATGGCTTTAAAATATTGTGATGTTAGTTCCTGATTATTGTCCGTGTCTTTTAATGTCTCTTCTGCTTTCTTCCAAAAGGTGAAATTGCGGCCCTGCGGTAGCTGCGGTTTATGAAGCGAGGCCAAAATTGAAGAGAAAGGAGCCCACGATGCTCCGACAGCAGCTGAGTTGGTTTAAGGTTAAGCGCGAAGATTTGTCAAAAGCGCGACCTTAAACGTAATGTCTTTGTAATTTCTAACCTTGTCTTTATCTTTTTCTTTTGCAGGTGCCGTCTTCTAATGAACTGCTCACCGTGCCGCGACGTCGGGGTTGAAGTGCTGCTTTCCCGAGGTCTGGAGGTGGATGATGAATGCCAGAGTCAGCGGTGATGCGTGCCAACGAGAACAGGTCCCAAGTTAAGTGCAGAGGCTGGTAGCTGGAATCAAAGGTAAGATGCGCTCAGGCGGCAGTGAGCGTTACGCTGCCATCAGTGCAGAACAACACGAAGCGCTTGCATGAAGGCAGGGCGGACTTATATAGTCTAGCTCTGGCCACGCCCATTAGCCTTGGCTTACCGACCCCCCCCGCTACTCGTAAAGGATGCTGCACGTGCAATCCAGTTTCCCCAAGCAGCCACGCCTGTATAAATGCACGTGGAAGTTCCTGCAGAAAAAATAAAGTAATTTTGCACGAAATAAAGTGTGTCAGCTTACATTTGTTCATGAGCCTGGTGCCAAAGGCGCCAGTACAGAATCCAGCTGGGCCCTCTATTCTTTATTGTCCCAAAGGGACAATTAAAAGTTGTGTTACCCCCTTACCCTAGTCCCCTGATGGTGCGGGATCTGTGTTTTCAGGCCAGTGGCCATGACATGCACCTGCTGTCCCCTGAGACCAGACCCCGGTTGCCTCACTGTGTCCCTAGAGGAGAGCCGCTGCTGTGCAGTGAACAGACCCTTATCCCACTGTTCAGAGATCCGGTTAGCTGTCCAAACTACTTAATTCAAGTACTTCTTTTAAGTATCACCCTTCCCCAGTACCCAAAAAGCTATATCCTTTCCTATGTACCTTGTATTTGTCCAACCCTATAAGAAATCCTATAAGTACTCTAGTACCTTCTTAATTTTTAGAATCCTCTGTGCATCCTGTCCTTTGAAAAATCAGTCTTCATGTGTTATCACAATTCTTTCTAATCATTTCAGTCCTTGTGTAAGTCCTTAGTACTAATTTAATTTCCCACAGAGATGAAAGCGGAGTGGATAGGTTAACCTTGAAAGTAACCTCCTTGCGAGGTTAAATACTTTGTCTTTCTTTAAATACCTAGCCACTAAAATATAGTAGCAGTAGAATAAATCCCTTTTCTAACAAAACCAAGTTGCATGTGAAAGTGTTTCCAGTTTAAAAATCCGATTTTCCCTCCCGTTTAAGAATCCCATACAGTCACCATCCACAGTCACCCTTTCGCTTTAGTATCATACCGTTTATGTGCCGTTTTACCTCTTCAGCAAAACAGATTTTCGTTTGTCCGTTTAGCTCATTTCTGAAGTTGTTTGCCTATTTTACACCTATAAAAAACTTGACTTTGCCACTTGGGATTCTTGCTGCACTGTTTTTCCTCCCAAAGTTCTAACCTGTAAGCCTGTTTGGTATGGTAGCTTATCTGTTTTCTTACGTCTATAGTACAGCCATACCAATTCTTGTATTATTCATTCAACCGCACATGTAAAATAACTATTCAGTAATTCCGTGTGCCATTTTGCTATTTTTTCAAGGGAACCCAGATTTTGGCCTCCCAGTCAGGGGTGGTAGGTAGGATTTTCATTTTGAGTTTTGCCTAGTATGCCCGACTTCTTGCTACTCCTCTCCCCCCACACAAAACTTGGTTAACAGGGGTTTGAGGGAGTGCTGAATGTAATAAACGTAAGAGTTTAATTGTGCGCCGCATCCCTGGCCAGTAGAAAGAGTCCTGGTCTGGAGTGTGCCGCATCTTTAAAATCCTTAACAATGACATATTTAGAGAAGACTAAGCAGATGAAGTGATGCTTTTTAGAACACCACATACTGGATAAAAATAGAGAGAAGTGGAAATCCTACAGCAAATGATAAAAATGCGGCAGTACTCGGCATATTTTCAGGAAGACTTGAAGAGTGCCAAGCGGCCTGTGAACCACAAGCCCTTATGACATGGGTCTGGTGAAATGAAAAGGGAAACAAAATAAAAATGCACACATGTAAGGGATTATAATAAGAAACACATGGGGTTTACGTTGCAATTAGACTAATGTAAGATAATCATCAACAGAAGGATAAAAGCGCAGAAGTTCAAAATTAAAAGATTGACGTCAATTCGGGGAATAAAAAAATTAATGGATATTAAAGCAGCGAAAAGCAAGTTATGTTATGTTACTTTGCATTTATATAGCGCCTTATTGACCATTGGTATGATCAAGGTGCTGGTAGGTTCAACGCCCTCGGGAACTGAAGTTCAAGTCATTAGAGAGAAGAGAGAATCATAAGGTGCGAGTGAGCACCTGATATGGGTGCAGCTGGTGTGGCATTCGTGCGATAGCTGCTTCTTAGCGGTAGGTGTGGTGGTTGATCAAGATTATGCGTTTGTTCTGGCAGGTTGTTATCCAGATCGATTCTGGCTGTGTTAGGCCTGAGGAGAACGACTAGGCTGGAGGGTGTATAACTAGCTGTGTTTCGTTAGGATGATGGGAGTATGAGGCAAATGATGGTATGAGAACAGCTATACCGAATGGTGTCATAGTATCGCCGTATTCTAGTTGAGTGGTTGTGTAAAGAAGAGAGCAAGCGTGGAGATGTGATATGGTGGTTTATCTTAGGTGCTTGAGATCGAGCACACTCGTTCCATGCACTCCAAACCGCTCCATGCACTCCAATCATTTTTTGTACAGTGTCCATTCCGTGCCCTCCATCTGTTTCGTGCATTCCATCCGTTGCATGTACTCGCTCAGGTCTATGCACACTATCAGTTTGATCAGTTCTATGAATTCCTTCTGATCAATGCACTTCGTCCGACCTATGCAAGTTATCCCTTCTGCTCATTTCATTCGTTCTACCCATGTTATCTGTTTTTCCATGCATCATTCATCCACATACTTGACCTGTTCCATACACCCTTTCACCCGTTCCATCCACATACGTCATACGTTTATCCACCCACTTCACCCGTTCCATCCACCCACTTCACCCGTTCCATCCACCCACATCATCCGTTTACTCCACACACTACACCCACTCAACACCACCACACCCTACATCCACTCCACCAACTCCATCCATTCATCCTGCATTATCGGTTCAACCCGTCACATGGCCAAGCACTCGATCCGTTCCATGTTCTCCATCTGTCCCATGCACTACACCCATCTCATGCACTCAAATCGTCTATTCGTTTCCATTTATACCATGCATTCTTACAATCCATGCCATCCATCTGTTTCATGCACTCGAGATGTTCCGTGCATTCTGTACACTCATCCGTATCCAGTATTCATCTTTCCATCCTCTCCATTTTATTCCTCTCGTCCATTTTGTTCCTGTCGCCCATTGCAATCATTTCATTAATTACAATCACTTTACTGCTTTCATACAATGTATTCTTTTTATCCACTTCACTGCTTTGATCCACTTTACTCATTCTATTCTGTTTGTCATTTTTAGTTCACATTAGAGGTTATTTGTTTTCAATTTCTCGCTTGGATCTTGATGTTGGATTGTTATTTTATTGTTATTTATGATCTAGTAGTTTGGGCTAGCTGAATTGCTGTTATCCAATGTATTCCTCTCGTCCACTTTGATCCTCTTGTCCATTACATGTATTTCATCCATTTCATTAATTTCAGCAACTTTACTGCTCTCATACAACTTATTCTTTTTATCCGCTTCACAGCTTTGATCCTTTTTACTCATTCTTTAGTTTGAGATAGGGGTCGGTTTTAGGGGAATAACCATGTTTTCAGTAATTTGCGGAAAGACATGAGGTCTTCGGGGAGTCGGATGTGGAGTGGGAGTGCGTTCCACAGTGTGGGGCCAAGGCTGAGAATGATGATCCACCTAGCCTGACTGAATTTGTTTTTGGTACGACTAGAAGGCCGGCTGATCTTGATCTTAAGAGTACATGCAGGGTGATAGGGTTTTAGTTTGTCTTGAAGATATTGAGGTCCGGTTTTATGCAGTGCTCAGTGAGAAATGCATAAGGTTTTGAAGGTCACTCTACGTGCAACCGGAAGCCAGTGCAGAGTTTTGAGGGCTGGGGAGATGTGGTCTCTAGGGCCAAGCACTAGTAGCAGTTTGACTGCTGCGTTTTGTGCTCTTTGTTGTTTAGTCAGTTGGTACGCGTGGACTCTGAGGTAGAGGGGGTTAGCGTAGTCCAATGTTGATATAACGATTGATTGGACCGCAGAGTCTGTTGGGAAAGGAGAGGTATGGAAAAATGCGCCTAAGAGTTTTAAGGTGGTAGTGGCAGGACTTTGAGACGTTGACATGGCGCGAGAGAGTTAGGTCAGAGTCTAGGGTGCATCCAAGTTTTCTTAATGAATTAGAGGGTGTCGGTGAGTTGCCCATGGCAGATGGCCAGGGTAGTGGGTGTGGAAGACTTTTGGTGTTGCCACATACCATGATTTCAGTTTTGGAGGGGTTTAGCAAGAGGTGGTTTGTGGTCATCCAGAGATCTATATAGAGGAGGCAGGAAGCGAGGTCAGGTCAGCAGTTGGGTTTTGAGTTCAGGATTTTTAGAATTAGTTGTGTCATCGGCGTGGTTGTAGCATAGGATGTGTGAACGAATTATTTGTGGGAGGGTGACCATGTAGAGGTTAAACAGGAGGACTGATAGACATGCTCCTTGAGGAACTCCAGTGTCGACTGGTCGGGCTTGGGAGGAAATGTGGAGAGTAGGGTTATTTGGTTCCTATTATTGAGGAAGGATGCTATCCATTTGAGAGCGGTTCCACAAATCACTAGGGAGTGGAGGCGGTCAAAGATGATTGAGTGGTTGATTGTGTCGAAGGCGGCGGATAGGTCAAGAAGGATTAATGTGGCGCATCCTGCAGAATCTGCCGTGTTTTTAAGGTCATCTCAGATTGAGGTTAGGGTGGTTTCAGTTCCGTGTCGGGCTCTGAAACCGGATTGAGCGGGGTCTAGGAGATTGTTGGCTTCGACAAAGGCATTTAGTTGGGAGTAGGCGGTTCGTTCAATGAGTTTGGCAAGGAACCTGGTGTTTGAGATGGGGCAGTAGTTTTTGTTTTTCGGGCTCGAGAGGGTCGAGGGAAGTTTTTTTTTTATAAGAGGTTTGACATGAACCGGTTTGAATGCGTCTGGAAAAATTCCAAAGGAGAGGGAGTCATTTATGATAGTTCTTGCATGTTCTTCTGCGCAGGTAGATGCGGAAATTTCTTTGAGGGTTGTGGATAAGATATCCAGATTTGTAAACAACGAGCACAATGGATGATGCTGGCTATAATTGAATAGTGTAGTGTATTTTAATAAAAAATGAAATATGATTAATGAAAGGCCAAAGGAGTGTTCATGGTCAAGATGGAACAAATATGAGAAATTCTTTAGTGGAACTGCACGAAATAACATAACAAAAATGTTTGTATGTGATGTTGATTTCATGTTTTACAGATTAGCACGGGAGGAATGTCTACATGGCCTTAGCAGAGTAGAGTATAGCAATATATAGCAATATAATGAGAAGAAACATTATATTATGATAAAATTAAGTATTAAGTGGACAAGTATAGAAGGAAACAGTGAATACCAGTTGACACAGCAAATTTGTGAACAAACGATTAATCATTACTAGGAGTAAGCGGACCCAGGCGAGTACAGAAGAAATGCAGTAAGGGATAAAGTCATTCAAATAGATAGCATTTTCCCCAATAAAGGTGGAAATAAGTGTGAACATAGAATAGCATAGGATATGCAAGCATAGCCATATCTAACAACGAAAATGAAGATGACTTTGGATAGAAGGTGGAGTTACCTTTTTGTAATTCTGGTAAAAGAAGTGCCAGATAGGTATATTTGCACATGAATAAGGCTTTGAGGATAGGCAAAACAATGTATGCCTATATGTTACAATTGCATGCATTTAATAGGAATAGTGCTGGGTTTCTAATGACAGGGGTAGACAAGATTAGTGTAGGTAAGACGATGAAAAATGTCAATTATGTCTCACCAGAATAAACACAGCAAAGAAAGACTAGCGCAGTCCCACACTATCAGCAGGAAGAACACTTTAAAAGTACAGAGAACATTTTCCGCATGGTAGAAAAGACTAAAGAAAGACAGGCCCGATTGCTACATAATGACAGATCGTTTAAAAAGTGCCCCAACAACATTTTTAATTACACAGAAGAGCAGCTTGCAGTTTGGTGGGCTGAGAATGCTAAAGAGATGATCTCAGTAATACTATTTTGAGAAAAGGAATAAAAGGTTTACCCCGAGGAAACAATTGATCGTTTTGTCCCCTAAAACAGGACTGTACCTCTATTTTGGTTTTCTACAGAGAGCAACAACCAACACCATCGTCTTCTTCCGCTAAGGATGCACCAAGAAGAAAGAAGGTGAGCTGAGCGATTGAAAAAAAGCATCTTTATTCAAACAAAATGTTTTTTGAATTTATGTTGTCTGTCTTCCTGTTTATTTTATCATAAAAAACGCGACTGCATGACTCTGGTTTGAGAATGTCAACCAAAGAGGAAATGTTTCCTTTAGTGCACGATGCAGTTATGGAAAAAGTAGCCCATGAAAAATAAGGCAATGTAGAAAAAGTGAAAAAATGTATATTTTATGATTTCAGATCATAGCCAAGTCCTGGTATCAGCCAGTATGTATGACGTATAAAGTGACACCAAGATGTGCGAAAAGAGAAAGGAGCAGCCATCCCATTATATTAAAAATGAGAAAATGCAGTACAAATTGTTTAGGATGCAGGAGTGTTTAAAGGAAACTTGTATTTTAAGTGTTGGCTTTGAGGAGGCAGTACCAATGATAAAGATACTTAATTTTCAAGAAACTCATTCAGTTTTATATTACAGATGGATGAAGTCTTAGTTACTTACCTGTAACTATTTCTCCAGCATTGGTATCTTTCTTAGATTCACATGCTTGAATATTCCCCGTCAGACTGGGAATCCTCAGTGATTAAAATTATTATTACTTTTTTAAATATATACATTTCCATAGAAATATGAATGTAGATTGCCCATTATCGTCTATGAACCATTCACTTGTGTAGTCCCCCCACCCCACTTTGGTCCTTTATGGCTCCAACCAATGAGGTAGCAGGGCTTAAGCTCTGCCACAGTCAGCCATCTTCAGATTTTAAACTGTAGAGACTACAGTATGATGGAAGCTGAGCGCAGGAGCAGCCTCTTGGTGAAGCGGGTGGGCGCATGTGAATCTATGAAAGATACCAATGCTGGAGAGATAGTTACAGGTAAGTAACTAAGACTTCTCCAGCATTGGATCCTTTATATATTCAGATGCTTGAATAGAATACCAAGTAGTTAAAACATGCCCCCCATTATAGCTACATAGATATGCAGAAATAAATTCTGTGAGCCTTTACCATACAGCAACACAAAGGTTACATACCCAGGGAAAGGCGGGAGAGAAGGCTGATCCTACCTTATGCAAAGAGGTGGCAGAGCACTGCCCGTCAACTGCAAATTCTTTTTTGGCATCTTCTGTCAGGCAGTAATGCTTGGCAAACGTGTGCAGAGTGCTCCAGGTAGAGGCTCTGCATATGTCCTTCAATGCTACCCCTGCGTAAAATGCTACTGGAGCAGCTCTCCCTCTGGTGGAGTGAGCCGAAGGAGGCTTGGTGAGGGGGTCGCCTTTAGATTGATGACAGTGGGTGATACATTGAGAAACCCAACGTGCCAGACTTTGTTTTGAGATATGCTGAGCTTTAGTGCAATGAACAATCTGTTGGAGGAGCGGAACTCCTTAGTTCTCCAGGTAAAACTTTAGAACCCCTGCCACACCAAGAGAATGCAAAGTTCTCTCTGCAGCAGAGGTGCGATTCTGGAAGAAAGTTGGGAGGACAATGCGCTCCGTGAGTGTCAACTCTGACAAGACCTTAGGAAGGAATTAAGGGTGTGTTCTCAGAACGACGCGGTCCTTATGGAACAAGGTAAAAGGGGGCTCTGATAAGTCTTGCAACTCACTGATCCTCCTGGCCGATGTGATGGTTATCAAGAAAGCAGTTTTCCAGGATAGGTCATATCTATGAATAGGTTCATATGGAGGTTCCATGAGAGCTGTCAGTACCGTGTTTAGGCTCCAAGCTGGGACCGATGTTGGCGTAGGTGGGTAAGTACGCATCAACCCTTTCAGGAAGATCTTGACAGCGGCTGAGTGAGTAATGACTGTTTATCTGGATTTGTCGTATATGCTGCTATGGCAGATAGCCTGACCTTGATAGAGGATACGGAAAGTCCTGCCTTAGCCAAATGCAATAAGTGAGGCAGCACTTGCTCGACTGATGCAGTGAGGGGGTTCACTGATGTTTCGTACCACTTGGAGAAACGAGTCCATTTTCGGAAATAGGTGATCCGAGTAGAAGGAGCCCTCAACGCCTTGATAATATCCCAGCAATTTGCAGGGAGATTCAGATTCACTAGCTTTCACTGCTCAGGGACCAGGCCTTGAGAGACAGGCTTGCTAGGTCGTGGTAGAGGACCTTGCGGTTCTGTTGTGTCAAAAGATACTGATGAGCTTTGAGATGAATCGGGGGCCAACGGGATAGGTGCTGCAGGGTTGAGTACCAGATCTGCCAATCCCAGTCCGGCGCTATCGGGATCATTGAACAGTTCTGTTCCTTATGTCTGCAAAGCACTCTTGCTATGAGATGGATGGGGGAAGGCATAAAAGAATTTCCCTGTCCAGTCCACAAAGAACGCATCTCCTATTGGCAGATGCTCTGGGTACCTGGAGGTTAATTTGTGGCATTTCTTGTTGGCTTTTGTGGCGAAGTGGTCGATCTGTGGATGACCCCATTCTGAATATATTTGTTGAACTTCTCTTTCGCCCAGTTCACACTCGTGAGATATTGTGTAATCCCTCCTTAGCTTGTCCGCTAGGATATTGTCCACACCCAGAAGATGTTCCGCCTTGATTTGGACTCTCTGGTGCAAGGCCCATGCCCATAGCATTTGAGCTTCAGACAAAATCTCTGACCTTGTGCCTCCTTGTTTGTGTAATGCATGGAGGTTGTATTGTCTGTCTGGATGGTCACCACCTGCCCGGCTAATATCGGAAGGAAGGCTTTCAGTGGCCACCGTATAGCCCTGAGCTCTAGAACATTGATGTGCAGTTGGGATTCTTGGGGGGACCAAGTGCCCTTGGTTTGGAGGTCCACCCGCCAGAGATGCATCTGTCCTGAGGAGAAGGGTAGATGTTGGGGCCTAGAATGGCATTCCCTGTAACAGGTTTTGAGGTGTATTCCACCATCGAAGTGCCTTGTGTAATGTCGTCGGTAGCTGGACGGTATCCTCCCATGAACCGATTGCTTGTTTCCATTGGCGGTCCAGGGTCTCCTGAATTGGTCTAATGCGAAGTCTACAATTTGGTATGAGAAATACACATGAGGACATCATACCCAGTAGAGATTTGAAAGAGCGTACCGTGGTTGCCACTTTGTCTAGGAACCACAAGGTCAAGTAAATAATAGCTGATATTCTGTCTGCCTATGTTCTTACCCTGGGAATGCTGTTGTTGAAATCTGCACCTACGAAGAGTACTGTCTTGCTGGGCACTGGGCAGGATTTTTATTTGTTTATTGAAAACCCTAACCCCTTTAAGAGGTTTATTGTTCTCGAAACCGCCAAGCGTGTGAGTTTGAATGAGCTTGCCCTTATCAACCAGTCGTCCAAATATGGGAAAACTTCAGTTTCTGTCCTTCTGAGTTTTGCTGATCCAGGTGCCAGACACTTGGTAAAAACTGTTGGTGCTGACTTTAGCCCGAAAGGGAGAACACAGAATTGAAAATGTAACTTCCCTATTGCAAACCTGAGGAACTTTCTGTGGGCAGGATGAATAGGAATGTGGAAGAGGGTGTCTTCCCAGTCTAGAGTGGTCAGGAAGTCGTGCCCGTTTAGCCAAGGTAGGATGCTTTGTAAGGATGTCATCTCGAATTTGATGCACTTGGTGAGTTTGTTGAGCGCTCTCCGATCCAGTATCAGTCTCCACTGAATGTTTTTCTTTTTGATCAGAAAGAAACAGGAGTAGTAACCTCTTCCCTTGTATTGGTCTGGGACCAGTTCTATAGCTGCGTTTTGCAGCAGTTTGTGAATTTCGGACATGACATGTCTTAACAGCTGTACTTTGCAAGGAGAGGGAGCAAAGAATGGGGGTTGGTCTAGAAATTCTAGGGTGTGACCCTCGGGAATCACCTGCAACACCCACTTGTCCGATGTTATTGTCTGGCAACGTTGAAAATAATCGGCTTACTTCCCCATCACCCCCCACCGGGGTGTGATGTTGAGGGGGAAGACATGATCTGTCAATTCTGTTTGCTCTGGGTTTTGCCCTGGGTAGACCCACGCCTTCCCCTCCGTGACTACCTGCTAGAGGTCTGGTGGTATCTGTTATCCTGGAAAGCGTTTCCCTGCGTCTTTTGGCCATAGGGACGGACGATTAAAGCCTCTGAATTTGGAGGATGAGCCTCGAAAGGCACGAAGAGATCTACAGTCTTTGTCCTGGTCTTTAAGGGAAATGATGGCTCGAGCGGTGTCAGTCTTTATTCCTTTCAGGTGGTCATCGATCGTTTTCCCAAATAAGTCTTGCCATCGAAGGGCATGTCCAATATTTGTGCTTGGATCTCCGGTCTGACATTCGTAGCTTTCATCCAGGCTTGTCTCCTCGGCACAGTACCGTGGGCCATTTGTCTGAAGCCTGATCCAGCCACATCTACTTCTGCGTCGGTCAAATGACCGAGGTAGCCTCTCCGTCCGCTATGATCGTTCTGGCCTCTTCCTGGAGATCCACTAGTAAATGTTTGGCCAGCTTAGACATGCAAAGCCATAGCTCACGGTCAAACTGAGCCGTCATGGCTAGTGCATTGCCCGCTCGGATGGTAAGAGACTGACTAGGATACCTTCCTGCCCATGGTGTCTAACTTACGCCCTTCCTGGTCTGGAGGGGCTGATGAGGGCGATGCAGGATTGGCCAACTTCTTTCCGGCTGCCACCGTGATGACAGAATCTGGCTTAGTATGTCCCCCTTAGGCAAAGTGGTGCTATTTCAGGAGCTTTGTATTTCTTTTCAGGTCTTGAAACCAGAGCAGGAGTGGATAAGGGCGTAGCCAATATCTTAGATCCAGAGTCCCATATGGTACCAAAAAGTGGAATGGTAGTGATTGTTCCTCTACGTTTGTTCCTGTGCTCATAAAGCACTGACTTTCTCTTCTGATGCGACTTGTAATTTGAAAAGGTCTGCAGCTTTTCCGATTATGGTATCAAACGAGACCAAATCGTCCGGTGGTGAAGAGCCTACTGCAGAGTATTTCTTTCTAGATTTTTCAACAATGTAATCGTCCCATACGCTATGAGTGTTAGGCTCATGCGTAATCTCCCCTTCCTCGGGCGTCTGAGAAATCCCCGATAGGGTCCTCTTACCAATCTGAGACCAACGCAGTCAATGGCACAATCATCGGATTTCGAACAGGTGATCTTGGCCTAGGCGATGATTTCGGAGACGGGACCCTCGTCGGTGAAGCATCGGGCGTCCTGCTCCTGGATCTGCGAGGGGGCTCAGGTGAATATGCTCTTTTATGTCTGCTCCTGGAAGGAGGATCTCTTGGTGTGCTAAGCTGAGGCGAGATGTCCCTCTGTGGAAATCTTACCTCCTTCGGTATGGATGACCTATTCTTTTCCCTTTGACGGCTGTTAAATTCATCAAATGATCCTTTGCAACGGCTCCATGAGAGTCCAATCTTAAGGATCAGCTGGTTCCTCCGTAGTTGGATTCCAGGAAGGGCTGGGTTTGTTGGTGGTGAGAAAAGGTTGCTCACCAACTAATTCTGCGTCTGAAAACTCCTGAAGAATGATGTCAAGGAGTTCTGTCATTTCTCTTAAAGGAGATAGTTGAACTCCTATTGGTTCATGAGTCTGATATAGGAGGCACCGTTCCCATTGGTTTGGTGAGACTACTTTCATTGGATGGCGTAACAGTGGCGTCTGCGGAGGGCGTTTTGGGTTTTGTTTTTTCCGTAGACGAAGAAGTTGATGGTGCCGTCAACTGCGTTGTTGCATGTTTTGTTGACAGTGGCTTTGTGGACGATGACGTCAAAGACCGGCGACGGTCCTTATCCGTTGAGGAGAGCTTCGTGGACGAGTGATGGGATTCCTTCGTCGACGATTGTTTCGTGGATGCTGATTTCAAAGACGAGGTTTTGGTAGTCTATGACTAGGTTACAAGTGTCGTCGTCATGGACGATTTGGGCTTCGTCGACGGCTTGGTCGTCTAAGGGCCTCTATCATTATTGCCGCTCGTAGACGGCATTTCCGTAGACTATTGCCCCCCCCCCCCCGTCAGGTTTTTTTAAAAAACATTACCTTTGGAGGTGGTTTTTTCTTCAGGAGGCCGTTTCTTGTGGTCTCCAGAGCCCAAAGGGGGTGTGAGAAGTTATTTCCACCTTCCTCATACTTTCAAGAGAGGAAGAAGTACTACTCTCCACTGAAGAGGCCCTTCTTTTAACAGTTTTCCTCTCAGACCTGCTCACCAACCTCGACTCTAACACCCCTTGCATTCTCATCTTGCTTGATCTCTCTTCTGCCTTTGACACTGTCAACCATGCCATCCTGCTCAACGGACTCCGTGACCTGGGTATCACTGGTCAGGCTCTGGCGCGGCTGACTTCTTTCCTCTCCGACCGACCCTCCCAGGTCCAACTTGGATCCTTCCTCTCTGACACCTTTCTCTACCTGTGGTGTCCCCCAGGGATCTAACCCTCTCACTGGCTGTTCAACCAATACCTGGCACTCCTTGCCCACTGCATCGCCGCTCTGCCCCAACTTTCAGTGCTATGCGGATACCCAGCTCATTTTCAGGCTACCCCCAGTCTCCTCCTCTACTTCCCTCATCTCTGACTGTCGGCCATCCAGGATTGGTGTGCCACCAATGACCTCCGCCTTAATGCCAGTAAGACTGAGATTCTACTCATCGGCACACCCACTCCTCCTTCCCTGCAGCTCTCTGGCCGGCCTCTCTTGGCCCTCCTCCCACTCCCATCTGCAAGGCTAAAAACCTTGGGGTCATCTTCAACTCTGCACTCTCCTTCTCCCCTCACATCTCTGACGTCTCTAAGAAGTCAAACTACCAGCTGCACCTCTTTTGAGGTATTCTTCCTTTCCTCTCCTTCCCCCCAGAACCTCACTGTCTCCAGAGCCCTGGTCCTCGCTAAGCTGGACTACTGTATCAGCCTTCATCTAAATCTTCCTGCCGCCACTCTCCGTCCTCTGCGACTTATCCAGAACAGGACTGCGAGACTTGTCCTTGGCCTCAAGCCCAGGGATCGTATCTCTCCAGGACTGAAATCTCTGCACTGGCTCCCAGTGGCTTAGAGGATTAAGTTCAAAACCCTCTGCATTGTACACAAGACCTTCTGGCAATACCTTCAACTCTCTCTTCCTAAATATCTTCCTTCTCGAGCTCTTCGCTCATCTGCCTCCAAATCCCTCAGGGTCAGTCGCTTCTCCAAGCAACGAGTTGGTGGCAGATCACTCTCTTCAGCAGGATGCCTCACTCTGGAACAGCCTTCCTGCCTCCCTGAAACTTGAGAATCATCTCCAGTTCCGGAAACCCCGCAAAACCTTCCTCTTTGCTTCTGCTTTCTCTCCTCCCCTCTCTTGCTGAATTCCTGACTGAAATTGCACTGGTTACCTGGCCACCCTCTTCTGATCTCTGGCCCTGGCCCAGTCAATTGCCCACCTGCACTGCCTCCCTGGCAACCCCTGCACTTGGGGACTGTTTTTTTTGTATCCCTTCAGTCCCCCTACCAGCACTTATGTCTGCACTTCCTTCCACTTGCCACTAACTGATGGTTTGTCTTTTTTTTTTATATCTTATTATTCCACTTTCCGATTTACTGCACTTTTCCCCTCTCCCGTCCCCCGTGCACTTCTCCTTTCCCCCCTTTCCCATGCACTTGCGATCTGAATGACACCTGGCCTAGTAGGATCGTTGTCTGTCCTCCCTTGTTCCCCCCCCCCCTTGCCTCATCGCGCCTTGAAACACTTGTGCATAGGCGCGTTATAAATGCCATATCATATCAGATGGTTTGGTAGAATGTACAGGAGCTGTCTCGACAGGTTCTACATCAGAAGATAGACCTTTGGCTTATAAATGTAAAAGAAGTCTTCTGTGTCTGTCCTGCAGGGTTTTATTGGAGAAGGTCCTGCAAATGTCCCATTCATTGATTTCATGAGGGTACAGGCAGTTGTTACGCTCACCTGTTATCCACAGGGACACCACCCAGCCGGGTTACTCGCTGGTATGCTTCTCAGCTTTGCCCTCATGTGGTCTGCCTGAAAATACAGGAGGACTGTGTTCAAGGCAGACCGACTGGGGCAAGTATCCTCCCTCCACCCCGTATGATTTCAGTCTCTCTGGCAACCTCTCCTCACCTTGTGTGTAACGCTCACCTGATTCTCGCAGAGGCGCCGGTCTTGACTGGGCGACTACCGTATCTTCAAAGGTGATGTGTAGCACCCGGTTGGCTCTTTGGGCTGGACCACTGTGCACTGTATGCCTGACTTCAAGAGTAAGATGTCTTAGGTATGTGAATGCCGAGCTCTCCATCTGCCTCGGGGCAGGGTGCTGTAACCAGTTTCTTCACTGGATAGGTAGCGCAGGCCTCTTGACTTCAGAGGACTGCTGTCCGTCGTTTACTGCACGAACGGTAAGTTTCGAGTAATTCTATTGTCTTTAAAGTCTTTAGTAATGATGTCTCTTGTTTTGCAGGGTTCCGGCGATGGCGGATGACGGGCTGAAGTGAGTTGAAGATGGAGCCCGTGTGATGAATAGAAGCGCCTGGAAGCACGTAAGTAAGCGCTTGTTGCCTGCTTCACGATGCGCTCTAACTGTCTTTTATTTTGCAGGTACGAGTTCGGAGCGGCTGCAGGGTGCCGGAATACCCACTGGGTTAGATGTGGAAAGGAGTAATGGCACGTGAGTATTAAAGTTCCCCAATGTCTTTAAACGCACCTTGTTTTGTCTTTCAGATGCAGGATGCAGCGCCGAAGGCCTCCGGAGTGCACGAAGAGTAGGTAAGCCTTTGTCTTTCAGATACCGGAATGCAGTGTGAAGACCTCCGGAGCGCACGAAGAGTAGGTAAGCCTTTGTCTTTCAGATGCCAGAATGCTAACCTGTTCTTTCTTGTCTTTATAGGTGTTGCTGAAGACTGGATTCAGGATGGTAAGCCTTTTTCCTTAGGCCCAGGATCCGATGCAGAAGACACGATGAGCATTCTGCTGCAGAGGATGCAGAATAACGCAAAGCAAGATTCATCCACCGGGTGTGGTTTAAATAGCTTCCAGTAGTGCTTAGGTGTCCCCTTCCACAGCCACGCCTAGGTAAGAAAAGAGTTCCTGCTTTCCAGAAGAGTTCCAGTGTTCTGAATCTAGGGAGTGGCTCCTGCCCCACCCAACAGGAAAAGTAGTTCCAAACAGAAGAGGATCAGAGGCTCAACTGGCAGGCAAGTAAGCAGCATGGTCTGCTGCAGGTAAGTCCACCCAAGCATTATGAGCCCGGCGCTTCCAGCGCTGGGACTGGGCATATCTATGAGCCTGGTGCCACTGGCGCCAGGACTGGGTCCAAAAGGTCCCAATTGGGACTGGTTGGCCCTCGGAACCTGGGTTATGGATCTGCTTCCAAGGGAGTTGGGAAAACCCTGACCTTTTGGAAGCAGAGATCATGACATTGTGGTAGAATTGGGCATGCTCTCCGTCCTGCCTTCTTTGCAGGGGTGCGTTGTCTTTCATGGGCGAGTGCGGTCCAGTTACTTCACTGACGCCGGCCTGTTTGATATTGTTCAGGTAGGTCTTATTGCTGTTCTTTAGTTTTGTTGCTATCCTGCATGCCTTTCTTTGTTTAAAATGTCTTTCTCCCTTAGGTATGCAGAGCTTCAGCGCGGCGAACTGGCTTGGTTGAGCCCCGCTGGTAAATGTGGGCGCATTAAGAGCGCTATTATGCAGTAAGTAAGCGCTATGCGCAGCGCTGCGAAGTCTTGCCTTTGCTAACATGCGTTTTCCTTCCTTGTAGGTCGCGGTGTTCTTCAGCGCGAGTGGAATGTCCGGAGTGGTGCCAGCCGAGAGGCGACCAGCCAGGTAAGCCTTTTGAGCAGTTCGTAATTTGTAAATGTCTCTGCTTTCTTTAATGTTGCCTCCATCTTCCTCTTTCAGGTCATTCTGTCAGGGAGGCGTGCAGATTCGAGGAAGCGGTTCTCAGTAGCTGCGAGTGTTTAAAGATGAAGACTGCAGGTGAGATGTTGCTGCTAATGATGTTCCTTTTGTCTCCTTGCAGGGTCTGCTTCTCCGAGGTTCGAGGGAATAGCTGGACACGGTGAGCGTTATGTTGCAAGCTGCAAAGTAACGCGAAGCGTGCTGTCTTGCTCGGATGTGGTTTAAATAGCCCCAATAAAATAGTCCAGGAAAAGTATTCGCTAGGCTACCACACCCAAAACACTAGACCGCATATCTTGGTTCTTGCGAACCAAGCTATGTGGATGCCTCTATTTTGGCTGACAATAATAAAGTAGTTCCCAAGCACATTGTTTATTCATGGTGTATGAGCCTGGTGCCAGGACTGGCCCCATGAGGGCTTTTGAAGAGGGTGCCAGGCTCTAGAGGCCCGAGTCCTAACTCCACCTCGCCAATGGGTTTGCCAGAGGGGGTTTTGGGCGAGGGTCATGACAGCAGTAGATGCACTGCTCATGAGGATCCTTCATGCAGACAAGCTTCTTCATGCACCTCGTGCATCCCTGAACAGGGAAGGATGTTTGTCAGTTTGATGTTCAGCCATAGTTTGAGGAGAATTTCACTCAACGAATTTAATGTGAGAACAAATGTTTTGAGCCCAGAAACACAGAGCAAATAGAACTTGATCAGGAGATCACAATAGGATATTTTTTGAGAATATGATATCTAACAGAGAAAAAGAACTCAAAAAGCTCAGAGAGCTGGAGGATTCAGTCTGTTACACTGCAGTGAAAAATCTGAAGATGGCTGACTGGGGCGGAGCTTAAGCCCTGCCACCTCATTGGTTAGGGCCATAAGGACCAAAGTGAGGTGGAGGGACTACACAAGTGAATGGCTCAGACCATAATGGGCAATCTACATTCAAATTTCTATGGAAATAATGGATATAATACAAATACAAATTATTTTAATCACTGAGGATTTCCGGTCTGACTACGGGGAATATTCAAGCATTTGAATCTATGAAAGATCCAATGCTGGAGAAAGCTACCTACACACCAGGTGATTGACAACCGATCTTGTGAGCAGGGAGAAAAGGTCCAGGGACCCAGCCAGATGCCCAGTTTCAACTACATTCAGGAAAAGTTTGTCCCTACGAGACTTCCCCATCCTTGTGTTCCCAGAAACAATGAAATCCCCCACCTCCCTTGAGAATTCAAGTACTTTATGAAAGGAACTCAAAAGGCCTGTCCTAAAGAGCTATGGGGCTCTAAAACCTGCTGCAAGGCAGCCCAAAGAACACAAAATAGACTGATCATCAAGAAGGTCTGTGGATGTGGAATAAGATTAACCAGGTGGAAGATGTGTCGATGAAAGAAAATGTGCATGGGGTGAAAGTGGGGAAACCAGGAACTGTCGTGGGGTGTGAGGAAGGAAAATGTGTACAGTAAAAGTTGCACTTGGACGGAACAGAAAAGAAATGGGCTGGTGTGTTTCCTCAAGGAATGATTTCTCTCGATTCTCGTGGTGGCCAAAAGGAAATTGCACGTTGTATATGATATGTCTACATTTAATTGGGTAATGGGGGTGAGATCCAGATAGGAACAAATAAAATTATCCTTTGAGGATACAAGTATATAAAAGCCAAGAGGGCAAAACATTGCAATGGTGTTTTAGCAAAGCGAGATGCATATCTGTTTTAGATTAAGAATACAAAATGATTGAAAATGACATTGCTGGTTCCCAGGGAAATGTTTCTACAATACCTCCCACGTTGAGATAAAGCACCACACTGAGGGGGTGACAGGGATGTATAGGTACACTGAATATGGGGAAGAGTGGACACTGGGTGTAGTGGTCGTGTATTGAATAGTTGCCTAAATATAGACTAGAGGAGGGAGTGTGTAAGAGGTACTAGACCCCTCCGCCCTCAAACTGAATACAGATAACATAATAGGCTGGTCAATGGCTCCAGTATTGCGAGAAACAAAATAACTGAATTATATAGTGCTTTTTGAAGATGGGGCAACATTTTTGGGGTCATAACGACTCCGGAAGTGAAGGCCGCCTCAGGTATTACATGCACATCATGAATATGTAAAAATATAATCTGAAAGCTGGATAGAACAGGAGTTATGCCTAAAAGTAAATAACTCAGTTGATAGCTGAACATCTAGACTGAACAGACAGATATTTCTAAAATGGATGCCAAATACAGAATGGTGTCTTGGGAGCAGATGCCAAAAGGCCTGAATCATGCCCATGTTGAATATTCTTTGGCTGCAGTCCACTGTAAAATAAGGCACGTCTGGGATGGTATATTTAGAAATTTTGGCAAGGAAAGCAGACAATGATTGATAGTAGATCAAATAAAGGCATGGGAAAGCTACCAATTAGACCCAACAGCTGCTTACTTGGCAACAAATAAAATTAGTTCATGGGAGGTTCACAGTATGAGCTGCCAAGTAAATTTGGCAGGACCTCGAGAAGTAGATAAGGACTGGTTCTTGGCAGAAATTGAAGGATAACTAATTAGGTCAGGCTGGGTCTCAAGTAAGCTTAGTCTATGCGTCAGTCAACCGGTGCTTGCCAAAATGAGCTAATGTGGGCTTTGTGAGTGACAGATAAGCCATCCAGAGGAAAGGATGGCATATATTAAAGCCTCATGTCATTGGAAAAAAGCCTATAAAAACAAACTGATTGTAGCAGCTCAGTGTGCCTTCTAGTATGTCTTTTTTAATCCGTGTTAAAGATGGGTGTGAATTTGTAGCCGGGCGTCCATTCCTCCTTTATGAAGTCTCCAGTGTCAGAGTCCACAGATGTCAAAGCTGATGAAGTGCAGTGGGCTCCCCCTTTATACCATAAATCCTGCCCAGGCATTGCCTAAGATAAAAGAAAATGGAAGCTGCCGTCTGGAGTTTTACATAATTGATTTGGTACATAAATCTGTCTACGCATTCACAGGTAATTTTCTTTGGCTGCACTCAATGCCAGCAGCCTTTGAATATGGTCCTAGGCCTAATGTTCATCCTAAATGCATAAACATTTGCTGATGGTCCATAAGCGATAGCCGTGCTGCAGAGTTCGACATGTATTTTAAAATGGTAAGGCGATTGCCTTCTGGTGGTCATCAGGATGCACTGTTCAACTGCAAGTTTAAACATTAAAATGATTCCATGTACTTAAGTGTGCTTTCTTTTTGTCTATCCTCTATTTCCTCCTGATTTGATTCTTTCCATTTCCTTTATTCCAGTCTTTCTTCCTTTGTCTTTTTGCTTCTTCATTGTCCCTTTCAACTTCCATTTTCCTCCGATTTCAGGGGTTTCCCCACAGCACCACCATTCCAGCTCTCCACTCACTGTCTATGGTAAGTTCATTTCGAACCCCCATCCCATGAATGTTTTTCCTCCCCCTCCCAATCCTAGTGCTCCTCAAACCCTTCAAGCATTTCCACTGGTCTCCTAGCCCCTTTCTTGTCCCCTTTACCTCCACTCTTTGCTCCAAACAAACCTCAAATCTCCCACCACCCATCCTACCCTCTCCTCATCCCCCAAATTAACCCTCATACTTCACCCCACACCCCCATGCTAACAATCTGTGGGGTATTTGAAGCAATCTGCAGGCTACACTGGTTCATATAGCCTGAAGACTGTCCAAGAATAACGCTTTTTCTGCATTTCCAGTGATATAATTCAATTTCTTAAAGCTTAAGAAGTCATTACAAAAAAGCTTAAAATTAGATTTCACTTTAAATTAAAGATCAGACTACGCAAACTTTAAAAGTATCAATACAAATTTGAATTAAACTTGTCCTTTTAAAATTCAAGTAAAACACTCTGGCATGTGTATCAAATTATCAAAGGCCATGTTCACCCAAACTACTAGATTTCAATAGTATTGGCGTGGAGAACTGAGTAGTGTGGTTCTTCCAAAACCAGTCTTTCTAAAGTTGCAGTCATTGGAGGCGGAGACTTTCTGCACACTTTTTACACAGGCTTGTAGCGCGATAGCGCAGCATGGCGTGCTGAGGAGAGTGGTTGCCCGTGGATTTCCGTGGAAGCATTCCCGATGTATGCAACGAGTTGGTGTTAACTTTCTCTAGTCTCTCCCATTGACACTTAAGTACGCAAAATTCTGATACTTCTCGTCATGCTCATTGAATGCACTTTTACACTGGTCATATAAAGCAACAGTGCTTGCTGCTGGGTGAAAACAGTTTAATTTGGATTCATTCAATTGAGAACTAGTACCTGGATTGATCTGCCTGATGAGCAAAGCCAATAGATATTTTTCACCCCGGCTCCTGGTCACTTGAATGGTGTGGACAGGACAGTCCTAATAAGCAGTGACTGCGGTCTAGGACAGCCTTTGAATTGCTTGGACTGACTTGTTAACAGACCCATTGAGGGATGTTGAGGCGTGAGTTATGCATCCAGGTCTGGTATTGTAAGCTTGCCCTTTTCACAGAGGGGCATGAAGGGAAAAATGTGTGAAATGGAAAACAAAGTACTACTGCTAATAATGTCTTTAGCAAATGTAGACCCTATTATATGCTCAAATTCGAAAAGTGTTTCTAAACCTAAGGCTGCAAAAAAATGACAATACTTTCCTAAAGGTCAGCCGGTGGTAATTGAAGTCCATCTTGCCACAGAAATATGTGAAAATTTGAATAGTAACGTGGATTGTACAACGGCGAATTTGATAACTCCTTATTGAACCTATGTTATTCTCTTCCAGGAGAAACTCTGGTCTTGGACAAAATAACAGATCGAGACAAATGTTAATGAGCTAACAGTTATTGAGGCAAATGTGCAATTACTTGCCCCATCTATGAGACTATCATGCTCTCCACGGCTTACAGGATTGAATGACATTCACAAAATATCTAATGACTTGCTTGATGTTTTCAAAGTTGCCAGTAGTCATGTGAACATGGATAGTTATTATAATGAAAAATTTAAAGCGCTAGACGCTCATAATTAAGCAAGATTTTGCTAAAATTGACATCTCCTGTCAAGTACAAAAAAATGTAAGTATGCGGTCAGAGTTGGTAATTGAAAAACAAGCCTGTCCAGATAATGGTCCTATCAAGCATCAATAAACAGGCCCTGTGATCAATCCAACAACTGATACATCCGACAACTAAATCGGAAATTATGGAATCAACAAAGAGATCCTTGATGGTAGTGATAAGAAAATATGATTGCCTGTTATCAAATAGAGAGAAATGAAAAGCTTAAAATCTATTGGGGCAAAGAAATCCCAGATTGTGGAGGAAATAAATGAGCAATCGGGTAAAGAAAGCATGTATAAGAACCACCGATCCACTAAAAGATCTAAGAAAAAAGGCAGCACACAGAGCAAAGAGTCGCCAACCAAGCCAGTAATAAAACAAACTGGCTAATCGGTGCTAAGGACACTAAGGGAAACACAGCTCTAGCACATCAGGAGATAGCTGTCGACACTGAGGAAGGTTCACTAGATGTTACAGATACAACTTTAGAAATAAGTATTGCAACTTCTGCTGCAAGTGTCCCATTTAATAGCGCTAAAAGCAAACAATCACGGAACAGATGCATCAACTAAGAAAGCTACTAAATTGCCAGTACCTGAAAAACTCAGTAAGGGCAGTGCTCTTCCACACAGGGAGTACTCCATGGCGAGTCTAACAAAGATCAAAGCGGCCTATAAATAGTCGCTTACTTCGAATATTTAACAATACACTTCCTCTAAGGTTGATAAATAGCAGTGACTGGGAATTTGTTGATTTAGGTCCCCATTACATAACCAAGGTACACTGTTCATCGAAAGTAGCTGGCCTAAATAGGGCTAATTCGGCATCACTCTTGAAATGGGGGTATTCATTAGATTGTGATTCCTCTAAAGAACCACCTTATAAAGATAAAAAAAATATATTTAGAGGGGGCGGGGGGTTGGAAGAATTCTGAAATGAATAAATAAAGCACAGGTAGCCAAAACCAATGAAGAGGTATGTGACCCAAATCTCAAATATCATTGGGAGTGGCTATGTACATTCTAGCCCCCAATTATGACAAAATCCCGATCAAGTATTGAAATTAAATCGAGGAAAACTAGACGGCACAAGCATCGCTCTAGTACAAATGACTCATGCAAATATCTCAATTCTGCTGACATATTACAGGAGACTTGTTTGATGGGTAGGTTCAAATTGATGGGTATACCTCATACCTGCGTCCTGCTACTAGGGGAGTAAAGGGATGCCCGTGTGGTGGCTTGGCTATCTGTAGCAAATCGCTTGAAAGATAAAGAGTCTCTGGAAGTGGAAAATGAGAAGACTGCTAGTAGTAGAGGTGCAAGTGTACTTTGGTCACAAGTTGTTGGTAACCATCTATGACCCTCCTGGAGGCTCTTTTAAAACAGGTATTCAACTTAAAATTATTTCAATGTGTGGGATTGAAGTATGCAGATGATATAAATATCATTGGTGGTGATTTAAATGCCAATTATGGTATGGTTTAAGCCAATAATGCATTGATTAGGAACCTTTTTGACTTCCAACAAAGAATACGAGGACAATACAGCTTAAGTCCGATTGAGGGGAGTCAGAAAAGGTTGTGTTCTGTCTCCCCTCTTGTTTAACTTTCATTTATCTGACTTTGGCAGTATCTTCGAAGAAAAGTTGAACGCTTTTCCCAAATTGGGTGAAAATAAAGATGCGTTGTTTGGTTACGCGTCTGACTTGATAATCTTCGATAACACCTTTTCAGGAATCAGTCCAAGCTACCATTAAAGGAACAAGTTACTTACCTGTAACTGTTGTTCTCCAGCATGGGTCTGGCATGGATTCACATGCTCATGAATATTTCCCGTCAGGCTGGGAATCCTCATTAAAGAAAAAAATCAGTTTCAGTTTCTGAGCTGTCTTTCTACTACTAACCAATCACTGTCTCTGGGTCATACTGCCCCCCCAACCAATGACTGCCGCCTACCTAAGCCCCTCCTCTGGCAGCCATCTTCAGATTTGGTAGCACGTAAAGTGGCAGTAGGACCAAGAGAAGAGCCGCAGCGGGGGAGGGAGGGGTTTGAATATAAATCCATGCCAGACTCATGCTGGAGAACAACAGTTACAAGTAACTTGTTCCTTCTCCAGCATGGGGTCTGGCAAGGATTCACATGCTCATGAATACAAAAATACATAGCAGTATACACATGCACAACCACGGGAGGTGACGAGGCTCAACATTAAGCTTTTCAACAACTCAACATTAAGCATCTCTTACCTCCTCACCAGGCTTACTTTCAAGCGAACAGGTTGCGCAGCACTGCCTGGACGACTCTGGACTCCTCCCTGGAATCCCGGTCGACGCAGTAGAATCTCGTGAAGGTGTGTGTCGACCTCCACGTAATTGCCCTGCAGATGTCCAGCAGGAGCACACCAGACAGGAACGCCGTAGTAGCAGCTATCACTTTGGTCAAATGGGCACTCGGACGGCTGGGCAACGGTCGGTTTGCCAACCGGTGACAGTGCATGATGCAGCCAGAGCGCCATCTGGAAATTGAAGCCTTCGCTAGGGCCTTCCACTGGTTCACAGGTCCAAAGTTGACAAACCGCTGTGATGTCTTCCGAAAAGTCTTTGTGCGGTCCACGTAGAACTTCAGCCGAAGAGGGGTGATCTTCTGTGCACGGCACCGACAGAGAACCTCTTCCATTTGTGCCCATAGCACTTGAGTCGAGGACGTCCTGGCCTTTGCAAGGACCTCCTTGCAGTCCGCCAGGATATCGTAGCCTCCAAACTCTAGTGCTGGAGGAGCCAGGCCTGCAAGTTCAGCGATCCTGGGCCGTGATGTAGAATGGCGCCTCCTTCCCTGGTGAGAAGATCCGCCACCGTCAACAGTTTGACTGGGGGAGGGGAACCTGGGGGAGGAACGCTGACAAGTCCAGAAGGCCCGGGAAACATCTGCTTTGGCCACGCCGACGCGACGAGGATCATCCTGCACCTGGACCGTCTGAGTTGACTGATGAGTCGCAGAAGCAACGGCAACGGTGGGAACGCATACAGGAACAGGCCGTCTCAGGGAAAGGAGAATGCATTGTCCATGCTCCCCGGCTGGGGAAACCTGCTGGAAAACCTCCGGCACTTGGAGTTTGTCGCCGTCGCAAAGAGATCTATCTGGGGATTGCCCCATCGGCGGAATAGCAGATCCACTTGATCCTGCCGCAGTTCCCAATTGCGGCACGAGCACAGCTCCCTGCGGAGTGAGTCAGCGACAGTGTTCTTTACTCCCGTCAGGTGGAAGGGTACCAGGAACATCCTGTGGGCAACGGCCCAGTGCCACAGATCCTGCGCTTCCTTGGATAGGGCTGGGGATCTGGTGCCCCCTTGCTTCCTGATGTAGAACATTGTGTTGGTGTTGTCGGTGAAGACCTTCACCACCTTGCCCTTGAGGGATGGGAGGAATGACCCGAGGGCCCAAAACACAGCTCGGAGCTCCAGGACATTGATCTGTAGTGACCTCTCCTCCGGGAGTCAAAGGCCTCTTGTATGGAGATCTCTGGTGTGCGCTCCCCATCCTTCCAGGGAGGCGTCCTTCGTCACTGGTTCCGGATGTGTTGGGGTCTGGAAGCCCATACCCGCTGCTAGATGCGTGCGATTGCCCCCACCACCGGATCGCTTTGCAGAACATCTCTGAGGGTGATCTGGTCTTCGGAACTGCCCGCTGCTTGCATCCAACGGGCTGCAAGGAACTCCTGCAGTGGTCGCATCCACAACCTGCATAGGTGCACGAGGTAGATGCACGATGACATCATGCCGAGTAGGGACTTGATGGACCTCACCCTGGCCAGGGTCACCAGCCATTGTACCTTGCCCAGAATGGCCTTCATCCTTTCCTCAGACGGTGAAGCCAACCGCACCACTGTGTCAAGTCTGGCTCCCAGGAACAGGGCACCTTGCGACGGTACCAAGTGGGATTTTGCAAAATTGATTGAGAATCCCAGATCCGTGACGAGTCGGACGGCCTTTGCCATGTGATCGACGGTGGGTTCTCTTGACTTTGCTCGGATGAGCCAATCGTCGGGGTAGGGATATAAGTGGAACACGCGCAGCCGCGCTGCCACTGGTGCCAGGCACTTGGTGAAGACCCTCGGCGCAGAAATCAAACCGAAGGGTAGGGCCTTGAACTGGTAGTGTCGCCCTTGGACTACGAATCGTAGGACCATTCGATGTCCTTTGTGTATTGGGATGTGGAAGTAGGCATCGTCCAAGTCCAGCGACGATAGGAAGTCTACCTCCTCCAGATGTCCCAGCACGTGCTGAAGGGTGACCATCCGGAACTTCTGGGGCTTAATGTATTTGTTGAGGCGGCGAAGGTCCAGGATGGGTCGCCAACCGCCGGTCTTCTTTCGGACAAGGAAGTACCACGAATATACTCCGGAGCCCCGGCGCCTCTTCGGGACGAGTTCTTATCGCATCCTTTTTCAGCATTGCTCATACCTCCAGAAGTTGCTGTGGCAAGTGGTTTTCCTTCCTGGCCACGGGTGGTAGATGGGGACACTTTCTTTGGAATTCCAGAGCGTGCCCGTGGGCCAGAGCATCCGGCACCCAACGGTCGGTGGAGATGAAATTCACCAGCCGGCCTCCCACCGGGGAGCTTAGGTGGGGGCCCGACATCAAGGCCGGTTCAATCTTGCTTTGCCGAGGCCTTGCCGCCTTGGCAATGACGCTGCGGCCTCTGTCGGCCTCCTGCAACGATGACCGAGTCGCGTGGCGGTACTAAGCGGAACCGCCAACAAATCCTTTAGAGGCACCTTGAGACTTGCCTCCGGGGGTCCGAAAGGACGGCTGATGGAGAGAACCCAAGGCCCGGGCCGTCTCGGTGTCTGCCTTGATGGCCTGCAGTGACTCGCCTACTGCCTTGCCGAACAGGTTGTCCCCGTCGAAGGGCATGTCCAGTACCCTGGTCTGAACGTCCTGACGGAAGTCAGTGGCCTTGAGCCACCAGCGCCGGCAGAGGCAAACGCCGTTGCCCATCTGGCAAAAACCAATGTCGGCGATGTCCGTGGCCACTGATGGCGTGGTCCGACGCCCCCTCCCCTTCTTGTAGGATTTCAAGGGCCTCCGCCCTCTTGTCTGGCAGGAAATCCAGGAGTGGAGCGATCTTCAACCACAGCTCCCTGTCGTAGCGTGCCACGATCGCAAGGGCGTTGGCCGCTTTAATAGTCTCCTCGTCCCATAGTGTCCAGCTTCTTCCCCTCGCCGTCCGGTGGGGAAGTTGATGCAGTCGCCCCTGCCAATTTCTTCTTCGCCGCCGTGGAGACCACAGAATCCGGGGACGGCTGAGCTCTGAGGCACATCGGGGCGGAATCTGGGACCCGGGGGTGATGGATGATCCGTCCCGTCGTCACCACCATCATAGTCCGTCCCCGTCGTCTCCGTTCCCGTCTCATCCCTCAGTGGAGGCGAAGTAGGTGAAGGTTGGGAAGGAGGGGGAAGATGGATTCGCCTCAGCTTGTTGGTGGGCTCCCCGACTGTCCAGGCGCTGCTGGATCATCCGCTGGGGGTAAGGGGGTAGATGGTCCTCATCACCGTACACAGGGTCTGAATAGCCATCAAGATCGCTCCCGAGTTGTCCTGTGACATAGGCATTGGTTGCGACGGGAGCGACGGATGGGCCGTGCGATCCTCCGTCTCCTCCACGGCCCGCGGCTCCACAGTTGCTCTCTACATCCGCCTCCCGCAAGACCGGACTTCCTCGAACTTCTTGGCCAGGATCTTTTTGACACCAGGTAGCTCACCTTCGGAGGTGGTATCTGTGTCCATTGTGGCTACCATTCCCCCCTCTTTGTCGTCCCAGGGTTTTACGGGGGTCTTCGATAGGTTTAAAAGATAATTCCCTCCGGGGTGGAAGTAGATTCCACTGGGACAGCCTCCACAGGCTTTGCCAGGGCCGCCACGACTCCTTCAATCGAGGCCTTCGCCGGGTGAATCAGGGCCTTCACCGCCTCACCCCCCCACCTTGGCTTTCTCCAACGGGATTGACCGGGGCTCCTCCCGAAGCTTACCCGGGTTCTCGGACTTCTTTTTCCCTGAGCCAGAGCATTGGCTCCCGGTTGATGGCATCGCCGACATCGCGCCCTGCCTGGCAGCCGAGGAGCCCAAACCAACGGCACTCCCGGTGACCGCAGTGCTTTGCACTATGTTGGGCCCCCATCGCTGGAGCGCCCTTAAAGGTCTTAGAAGACCACTCAGACTTCTCACCTGCTGCTGGGTTCTTTCCTTCCAGCCAGTTATTGAGTCAAGGATGACGGTCCTTCAATGTCCGGGCGGACAGGTTCTTACAGAATGCGCAGTCCTCCTCAACGTGAGACTTGTCATTATGGCAGTAGAGGCACCGGGAGTGCTCATCCTCCTTAAAGACATTCTGCAATCCACCTCCAGGGCAGTTCCTAAACCGCTTGGATCCAGTAGGCGTCGTGTCTCCATTGTCCTGGGCCATGTTCACGTGGAGTAGGCCTCAAAGATCTTTCGGAATCCTCCAAGAAGAGAAACTCGATGAAAATTCACCCTTGATGGGCATAGAAAAATTCCGAAACGGGTCCCCGTTGATCCGAAGAAGGATCGGTGGAGCTTGAGGCTCAAATTGACTGAAAAATAAGAAAACATAGGAAAAAGGCAAAATGCAGTAAAAGCTCGAGAACTATAGCACGAGGACTCCCAACACTTGAACGTGTGCTAAAAATCTGAAGATGGCTGCCAGAGGAGGGGCTTAGGTTGAGGGCCGTCATTGGCTGGGGGCAGTATGACCCAGAGACCAGTGATTGGTTAGTAGTAGAAAGACAGTTCAGAAACAAAACTGAAACTGATTTTCTCTTTACCGAGGATTCCCAGCCTGATGGGGAATATTCATGAGCATGTGAATCCATGCCAGACCCCTTGCTGGAGAATACATAAAGATCCAGTTTCCAAAAGAAAAATACATCTTGGGTATAGTAAAAGAGTGCACTAAACCATAACAGGTGGGTGATTACAGGTATTCAAAAGGATAATTGAGGCATTCTTCATGGGAATAGGTTGAGCACCACACTGGGAGTATGGTGAAGGGGCAGTAATGACATCATACGAGGACAGCCCCGAATAATGGGACTGGGTGGCCAGTCACAGTAAAGTCGTCTTAATGAAATCTCAGAGTATGGAAGCACTTAAGGTACAAACGCCCGAATATTATTTACAGCTATAACCCTGACCTACATTGCAGAGGATGTTTATGGCAGTTTGATTAAATAGGCTGGAGGTATTGGAGGTGAAATGTGTATGGTTAGGTCTCTCTCTAAAGAAAAACAGACCTGTAGACTATGTAGGGATGCCCAGTAGACAATCATCTAGCTATGCCTTAACTTTCTGCCCTGCCATGAACCCGTTTTGTGTATTATCTGAGCTATCACGCAGAAATCGCTTTGGCCAGAATAGAAATTGGTTTTAACGAGGATTGGAAGAACTGCATGCAAGGAGGACCCTATTGCAACATTCAAGGATAGACATATGTAACCCCTGGAGGGGGGTAAAGGAACAAGAGCCAAGAGCCACACAGGGATCCAAAAAGAAATATTTTAGAGCAAAGGACACGCATGCGTGACTGCACAAGTGAAAGTGAGGGGTCAGTAATGTGAGACTAGCAACTTTTTTAGTTTTCTCAGGATTTGACATTTTAATATATACAAAATTAAATAAACCCTAACTAAACATACTCTACCCATTAGCATTCACAAAACTAGCCCTCACACTAAGCAAACAGCTAAAGCAACATGAAAACAACAAAAATCAAAGGTTACCAAGTACCCAGCGTCTCTGAGGACTTCTATTGGTCCTGGGCAGATTTTGAAAAGCCAATTTACTCCAAGGAACAAAAAGTTTTAACCAAAGTCTAAAAAAGTTCAAAAGAAACCAAAGTTGCCACAAATAAAAATCCACGGGAAAATGTCTCTGCTTGATGTAAAGACACTCTTTTTACAGTTCCACAAAGAAATAACAGCACCAATGAGGTTTCCTTTATGGCTTCCTTCCAGGAAAGTTTAGGTTAAGTTGAAGACAAAAGTACCACGTATGCTTACATCAACTTCTCTGCTTTCAACTTCTGTGGTGTCTTTTATAAACAGTCAGGATGCTTCTACTTGGAAAATTGTGAGCCGGCTCCCTTGCCCCACAGTTAGCTTAAGCTTCTACTTCTTTCAATTCTGACAAGAATATGGATGACCAAAGTTCTACTGCTGCTACGACGACTGCGGATTTAAACGAGTTTGCTGCTACAGTTGCAACTTCAACATTAGGCAACTTCAACAAGACATTCGACCTCTACAGGTTGGCAAGGCCCTCTTGTCTTGATTGCAAGAAAGGGCAGCCTCTCTGCCTGTCTTGCAGCTACCACAAAGTCTGCTTCTAGCTTTCAGATCACTTCTCATTTCAAATAGTCGCAGCCATGCACACATTAAAACAGCTTCTATTAACAAGTACTATGCTCCCTTCCGCAGCTCCATATACACCTCTCCTCCAATGGTTACCACAAAGCTGTTGTGTCACTTTTTCAGCTTTGGATGATCCCGTCAACATTGAAGTAAAAAGAACTTCAATACATCAGAACACTGGTGTAAAGTTTTTAATTCAGCGGGATTCACTTTTATAGAGTTCACTCTCTGGGCTTGGGTTATGCTTGTTCTTGCTTCAGCAACTTCTACGACTTCTGCCTTAGACCTCAATATGTGGCAAGATGCGGACTTCTTACTGAAAAGGAAATTAGGAACGTGCAATTTCATTTTACTTATAAACTCCCACTTCATCAAAGAGACGCGGTCCCACCTTTCGGACAGCATTCAGCTTCCAAGGTATCAGGAAACGTGGTCTCTTCAAACAGAGCTTGCAACTCTTCTGGAAAGTCAGTTCTACTTCAATTAAACTACCAGCAACGTTCTGTGTCAACAGGAGCCACACGACCACTTGGTAGCAAGGTGTTTTTTATTACAGAAGAGAAAGGCTGCAACTACACGCAAGCGTTTTACATAAGCACGGGTTACATTTCTCCGCTCCGAAAGACTTCACACTTCTGCGATTAACTTTTACCCACTTAGATGTAAGCGCAAGTATAATTAAAGTTGGTTTGAGTTACCAGCAAGGTATTTGTTAGCTCAGGAGTACAAAGCTTCCTTTCCCAACTCCCATTTACGACTACGGGCTGCTGCTTCCCGACTTGGTTTCTTCTCCTGCTACGGGCACTATTGGGATCCACACCCCTCTGCTGCACGGGTGTCTCTGATCCAGCCTCACCAAGGGAGAGTCTCTTGCTCTCCAGTTTCCCTCCGCTTGCTTCTGCACATGGGTCTTGGGAGAATGCACAGCTTCAGCTCCGCATCCACAGCAATTAGGCACACCTAGAAAGAATGCCTGTTGCTTGCAGTCCCTTCCAATGCTGCCACAGCCAAACAAGGTTTGTGATCACAGGACCAATTCAGAGCCAGCTGTTGAAATCTGTCCATCCTCTGCTCCGGTGTCCCTTCTGTGGTCACACTTCCTTGTGATCTGTATGCTTCGTGTTATGCTACTCCAGACCTTCCAGCTTCTATCAGCATCTCCCAGCTGCAGCCTTTTGTGCCTCTCAGGTAGGCCAATTGGTTTCAGGTACAGGTCATTAGGACTAAATGCCTGACCTTGCCAAGAGCCCTTAGGATTGCTTGCCTGACTTGGACTCTGTATGCCTCTTCAGTCCTCTACACAGTGCCCAAGGGAAGCTGGGACCTGCAGTTGATTTTGCGGAAAAAAAATCAATTTCTCCAATTCTTTAAAAAGCTTTAAAATGGATTTTCTTCTCACAAGATTCTAAAGGGCGGAGTTATAAGATTTAGCCCTTTGAGACACAGAAGGGTTAGGAAAGGTTACATGTTCACTGTTCCTGCTGGCATACCTATGATATTGTGGGCGACATAGGAACTTGGGGGTATAAAAGATTGCTTCCTTGGGTTCAACACAAAGTGGAGTCACTCCATCAGATATTGCCTTTTCACCCTTAATAGGAGATAGGATGTATCAAAATGGCAATAAGCCAATTCCTCCTCCAAGTGTGGGTCAACAGTAGTCCTCTTCAAAGAAAAATACAGTGTCTCACCCTGCGCAATCTCGCCCCCCTCCCTGGGCCTGGTCTCCACCCAGGTCCAAGTTGATCCTCCCACAGTAAAACACCACCAGGATTGGGATCAGGAAGAGTCCGCCCTCTCCTGGCCACCTAGGAGGAGTCTGTAGACCGGGTTTTAGTGTGTTGGGGGGGCGGGGGGTGGGGGGATTGGTTCTGCAGGATTGTCCACGGAATTAGACATGGTATAAAAATACAAAAAATGAAAACCATCGATCGAATGACACATTTGACCGATTTCGGTCAGTACCATTCGATGAATTTTTCAAAATATCGAACAAAAAGCAGGGGTGTTCCCCCACTCCCCATGTTTGCTATTTTTGGATTTGATTCAGGGGCGCCGGGTAATTATTAAAGAAAAAGGGACCCCCCGGCGTCGGATCCAACCCGTGTTAGAGGGACGGAACTGACGTCACAGGGTACATGAGAGGCAGTGGCCGATAAGTCGGGGGGTTTATGGATGTACTCGCGGGGGGGGGGGGGGGAATGGGTTGGTTTGTTTGACACAATAAAAATATATTTGCAGCGAAGATTACTGTGGTCAATTTCTCTAATTTCAAACAATTCTACCATGGTCAAACAACGCAAATCCTTCGCCACAGGGATCCTTTACTCTAATAGAAGAAAAAACAGTTTCCAGTGCAAGCGGAGTGCCACTGGCACAACTGCTTGAACTCTTTACCAAGAGGGTTGACAGGCGCTCCACTCTGCGCCGTCTCACCGCCACTGCCTGGCCCTTTGTGCCGGACCTTCCCTGACAAGACAGTGGAGCATCCAACAGTACAGTAGCCTCTTTGGCAATCCTATTCATACTGCCGCACATCCGGGCACTCTATCCTCCCACCCCACACAGAAGGGAACACCCAATGTTACAGTCCTGTATAATTAAAGGAGCCACCCCATTTCATGCGGCCTACTAGCACTCCCTGGGCCAACCCTGGCAGACTGGGCCCAGGTTGAGAAGAATGTGAGGCTCCCCCACGTACCTGCAGGCAACGCTTGGCTGCACCTTGCATATGCAACCCATCCCAAGTAAAGACTTTCGGGCCCCCACACATTGCTGCTCCGGCAGCTTGCTGCTGTTCACCTGCCAGGGTACCAGCAGAAGACAGCACCAAGAGACTGCAGCAATGATCCCGAGACAGCCCTGGCAAGGCTGTCTCCGAAGTAAGGTGTTTTCATATATATTTTTTTGTAGAGTGCACTGTAGGACTTTGCATATATTTGTTCAAAGACATTTTTATGATTTAAAAGGGCTCTATATTTTTTTAAGGTTTAGATAGGAAGTTGCTTAAGTTATTTGTTTCTCATGTGTTGGACCCTTTTTTCTTTTTTTTTTATAAAACGCTCAAAAGACCAGAAGTGAAAAGTATAAATAAGCATACAACTAAAATAACCATACAGTTGCATTCCTTTCGCACCCTTTCCTTTTGTGTGCCAGTTACTTTCACCTAGTGCCTTTTTCATTGGGGGTAATTTGGGGGAAATCCTGCCCTAATCTTTGCCTCGTCATTTCTCCACATCACAACTGGGCTCACTGGGGTGATCTTGGACCCAGGTAAGCAGGGGCTAGAGACAGTAAGAGGCGAGTCAAGTCTTCAGTAGCGTTATATAGGAAGGGCCTAATTCACAGAGCGTTATACAATGGGGTTTTGCCATTATAAACCGCTTGTGTGAATTAGGCCCATAGTATATATTGTGTACCCTCCTACACCCGTCTCTCTATAAGGTGCATGGTACGATCCGCCCACAACACATACACATTTCTGCTGGCACCAACTGATTAAGGTCTGTGTAGATCATTATTCCTGCGGAAGCAGGTGGAGAGCAGTTAACTTCTAAGCAAACCGACCCGTGCCGTCAAACATGTCATCTCACATTACAAAAGGTCAGGGAACTTGGCAATCCATGAGACGTAGCAACTGCTTTCTGAGTTTTCACAAGTGGCAAATAGCTCGAGGTCAATCCATCTTGTGAAGACAGATTGCTACTGGGCGGTGGAGCAGCCACACATCATGGGAGCGTAGTTAATAAATGGAGGCCAACCAGAGAAGGTTCCAATTGAGAATCCCTCCCGCCTAGGGTGCCACAAGATGTGTATCCCCAGTGACTTCTGCCCAAGTCCACAATTAAATAATCCATGCACACAACTGTGTGGAGCGAGGGGACAAGTCCCTCCTTGCTTGTTCATGTAGCTTATTAACTATTTAGCAATTTAAGAAATGTATTCAATGTTTTTAGGGTGTATAAAATGCCTACTAGCATATTTATATGTGGTGCAAGCTGGTGTATGGTCAGATAGGGCACATGAAGATGATCAGGGTAGCATCCCCTATGAATTACAAAGGGAGATGTTTGAGATTTCTGGATGCATTTGAGCAAAAGAAACTCAGGATGATTGCATTGTGCACCATTCACACACTGTTAGAGAAATTGCTAATTCCCTTCTACCTTGGAGACCCCCAGCTCTTTCGCTGGACTTTAGGACTTTCAAATTGATATCCTGGAGAGAGCAAGACCTTTTTCCCCCCTCCCTTGTGTATTTTTCTTTAATCTGAATACGGTTTCTTTTGGTTTAGGAGTGACAAACTCCATAGTCATCTTTTTAAATTGTGACACAGCACCTTTAGTGCAGGGTCCCATAGAAATCCCTTGGATTGCTGCTAAGGTTTAAATAACCTTCCCTTGGATAACTACTGTTTCCAAGAGCAGTGAAATGAAATTGAATTTACTTACATTTGTAGCTTTCTAGACCCAGCACACACTATCTTGCACTAGGGTGCTGGAGGGGTTACTTAGTATCCCCTTTCTCTAGTTTCTCATGTAACATTTTTATGTTACCCTTTCTACAATTAATGCCTGGTGGCAGTGGGTCACTTCTTACTGCCATTGAGTGTTTCTACCGCGGGCTGCAATTGCAGCTGCAGTAAAGCACCCATGGGTGCCCATTTTGTCAAAATGGCCCGGGTCTTTTTTCGACCATTTAGTTGTTGGAAAGGTCCTTCTTGAGATTTACTCTGCGCACCAAACCAGGTTTGGTCCCTTTGTTTGCTTTGTCTTTGATGGGATTCACTGGTGAAGCTCGCCTCTGGCTCCAGCGTGTTTTGCAGGGCTGGAAGCAAGGGAGGTGCCCGAAACTCCCTGTGCTTAGTCTCCTTGGTTACAGGAATGTACCCAAAGATGATTGGCCGGCTGGCTGTCCTTGGAGGACAGTCACCCTGCTGTGTAATTGATAGCTAGGCTGCGAATGAATGGGAGAAACCTGCATAAAAGGCTATGTCTTTGCTTGGAAGGCAGAGTCGAGAAGAGACGCTTGCTGCAACTCCTGGAGCGTTGGTTTGCCTGGTGAAATCCTCCTGCAATGCTGATGCTCAAAATTTGCCTCGACTAGAGAAGCCCTGAAAAGGACGACTTCTCCCCTTGGGTTGGTGGGTCTAATCAACCCAAAAGCAAACTCGTCTGGCCACTTCCATTGCTGCTGCAATAACCGATTGCCAGGGAGAGGAACACAAGAATCGAGTGTTGTCTTTAAGTCGGACCCAAACTCCATGAAGATCCTCTGGACTCCCATGAAGCAGGACTGACCAAACCTGAGCCACAACAGAGTGCTGGACCCCAGAAGCGAGGAAAGTCCATAAGGTATTCGAGAACTGCGGTGGTGCTATTCGCGAGAAGTGGAAACCGCGAAGTGCCACTGATCTGAAGTTTGCCCATTGCTGCCGCCGACCTTCAAACTGTAGTTCAGGAGTCCCCAGACGTCCTCCCTCTTGTCCCCAGGACTGAGGCGCAGGAACAACAGGATCTGCAGACTACAACAGGAACAGAAGCCAGCTGGAACCAATTTCTTCAGACCTAAGGTACTGTAAAACTAAGAGGTACTCCTCTCTTGTCAAGTAGCCTTGCTAGCTCTCAGTTGAAACTTGCTCTGGTTGCCTTTGCTGAGTTGCTTGCAGCTTTGCCCTTCACAAGCATTCCAGTTTGTGGCCTAACAGTGATTTCATTTTCTACAAAGATTTCTAAAACATTGTGCAAGATGTTGCTTACCTTCAATAAATCCTTCAACACTCCTAGACTTTATGCTCAATTGACACTGGCTGTCCTGGTTCCCTGAAAGACTTTTCTAACCTCTGACTTTGTGCTTTAACTATCCCTCCAAAAAGTCACATTCTATAACTTGTGTGGCTGGGAAAGGGTTTATCTACCTTGCATTGGTGGGTTCAAAAGTACTTATCTGCTTAAGAATATTTGTTAACCATTGTTTCTTGCCTCTACCCATTTCCTTTGGTTTGTTTCGTTTTATTATTTATAATGCGCGAGTGTACCCAAAGGTATCAGGGCGCAGCATTTACAAGAATTTTCTAAGCTTAGCTGCAGTCATCATAGAATATACATAAGGACAATGAAGTTGACACCAAACTCAGTATTGCTCTAAATGTACCAGTGATATATTAATGTCCACAGTATCCTAGTTATTTAAGTCACCTCATGGTGTAGGACATGTCTGTGTGCCATCCCAAATGGGTATCCGATTTATTGAAAGAATGTGTATACTGTTTAAGTATATTTTAAGTGTTACATATTTGCTCCCTTCTAAAGAAGGCTTATTCAAACTGACTTAAATGCATCATTATTTAATCAAGAAACCTGGAGTATACATTTTATTTGGATACTTGTCACTGTGAAAGTCTATGCTACAGGCCTACAGCTCACATTGACCCCTCTTGAGAGAACCCTGGCTGCTCAGTCACTCTACCAACTTAAGTAGCATGTGCTTATACCAAAAAGGTAGGTTAACTATTGCCAAGAGGACAAGGCTGGTGCAGTTTCCCACAGGGTACTGCATTACAATCTTGCCTAACACTGTTCACAAGAACCTGCAAGATTGCAGACCATTTCATTAATCTAGCTTTCCTCCTTGCTGAATCTGAACTACTCATGCATATGCACTTGTGTATAATAACCTGGCCAAAAGACGTCAAGTGGCAAACCAGATTCTGCCACAATAGGGCAGAGGTAAAAGACCTTTCTACAGATCACCAATGTAAATTCCATAGGAGGTAAGGTACTCTAACACAAAAGCACCAGCCCCAAGTGTCAAGAATGACACCAATGAATAATATCTAAGGGAGGAGGTTGCTGACAGACCCAACTGAAACAGGATGTCTACAAGAGTGAAGACAAGCAACCACATGCTCCTGAGAAGTTGCTCAGATCAATGGTTAAGTAGGGATGCACAGGTATCCTTTTACCAAAAGAGAAAAGAAGCTAGCACACTCATTACCTTAATTATAACCAGTAGCAAACAGTCTATATGAAGGCACCCTGTAATGTAAGTCGGACCCTGCCATGAACCTGAGATAGAACCTGCCAGCAGACCAAATAGGGAAGTTTAGATATAAAACCGAACTACCTATGGCACACATTCTTACTCACAAAGAGTAAATTATCCCTTGCAACTGCACATTTTGAGATCTAATCTTGTCTATATAGCAATAAGTACTCGATTGAAGAGTAAAGCATCTGTTGCAGTGATCCTTTTGAATCACTTCTCTGGGATGCACGGGTTTAACCACAGTAGTTCCGTGCAGTTAAGCAGCAAACATGAGGATTGCTGTAAGTGGTAAATAAGAAAATAGACCCCTCTAATGCTGGGACTTTGTATATTGCATCCATTTCCAATAAGTTCTGAATCTCAACTACAAGTTCTGGCCATTTGGGCTTCTGAGTGGTGAGGAGGACAAGAGAAGTTAAGGGATAGGGGGGAATTCGTACCCACTGGCAAATTAGGTAAAGTCCTGCTAAGTTTGAAGGGACAACATGATCCTCCCTCCCACCCCCCACTGGGATGTGGTGTTCCCAGATCAATTGGAAAAATGCAATTGCTCTCCTTTTCAGTGGGGTTCCAAAGACACTTGCCTCATGTAAGTTTGCTGCCTACTGTGATCTTGCTTCCAGAGTGTAAGTCCCAAAAGGCAGTTTGCTGCTAGGACAGATCCTCCCGCCCCCCCCCGCCCCCAACTAGCTGGCGAGGATGTAGGTTTGAGGATAGGTTTGATACCATGCCAAAAGGCATTAGGGCAGCAACTTCTGTTGTGCACGTGTACAGCTGATCAACCGCCTTGATGCATTAAATCTCTTTGCATATCAACAAAGCATTTTTGTGCCTTCTCATGACCAGCTGGGGGAGGGTAGGTAGGTGGACTTTAGCAAAGCCATTGCGTACTCAAACTACAAGGTTTGAGCAGATGCAAGTGGCAGCAATTTGATTTAGGGGCAGGCACTTTTAAAACCATGCAAATTGGCTTACAGTAATCAATAGCAGAAATCCCTTGTGCCTCCCTTTGGGAAGATCAGATATAAATGAGGAAAGACCATGTGATGTATGGTTGTTGAATTTGAGAAGTGTGGGGTCAGCAATAGATTAGCTCCAGTGGAGAGGTCAATTTTGGTATTTTTGTCGATGCCATATATCTGCTTACAATTCATGCCAAAATCAGAAGACGACGCCAGGCTTTTGCCTTCACACGTGCCCGCAATGACCAAAGAACTGAGCTGGCAGATGGCTGATGGCCGATGAGAGCAAGTCTCATCTGGATTAACTTGGTGATATGCGCCAATTTGTTTCCCCATCTCTGTGGGCATGTTGAGCTCCGTCTTTAAACAGGATGGCCACTTTAGCAATTTATAAACGTTCTACATAACGGAGTAATTATATCATAGTTAAAATAAATCACGTCAGGTCAAAATGTTGCCACAATTAGTCTCCCTAGTCCACTGTATATACCACAACAAACCAGGCCAAAGGCACGTATAGCAAATGATCAGGCGTCTATAAAGGTCTACATCCTAAGAAGCGTGGTCTTGGCGTCAGTAGATTGACAATTAGTAAGTAAGCCCCACGACAAGAGTTGCAAATTGCACAACCTGACCAAATGCTCCACCCTCTACGAAAACTGCGCATACCAAGTAAAGCATCACTGCAGGTGAACCGTTGAGGCAAAAAAGAAAACAGTAAAAAATAAAATAAAAAAAACGGAGCAAGGAAATCAGAATTTCAGACATAGAACGCCCCTCATGACAACTCCAATGTTTTAAAATTAGATGCACCAAAAATACATTATAGCACTGCAGCGAGCATCCAACCAGTCTCAAGGGAAGAGGGCACTGTAGCATAAAAGATTTTGCATCCATATCAGAGAGACACAGAGGAGCAGAGAGAGGAGGCAAGAGAGGGCGAGAGAGCAAGAGTGTGAAGACTCCCATTTATCAGATTTGAAGGGTATATTCTCTCTACAGTAATCAGGTTACTGATAGACGTCTCAGGCGAAGCCACGTCCTGAAATCTTTCAGCTCTTTTCAAAGGAAGTGAAAAGCTGAAGGCACTCTATACTCAACTTTCCCCAAGACATATCAGACTGCTGGTCTCTGTAGAGCACTTCATTGTTAAAAAGTTAAATCCAAACTTTAGTAATATCCTAAATGAAATAAGGTTAAATTTAAAAAAGCTTTCATAGCTCTCAAGGTTTTTGACCGTTAAGTTATTCCAAGTTCAAACAGAAGAACTACTGAATGGGAAAGACTAAATACTATCTGAAGCTGGAGGAAATTGTAGCTACGAGTGGAAAAATTCCCCAATTCATTGAGAGTTGTACTCTGGCATGAATGCAAAATAAAAATACTACTTTAGGGCAGTGCAAGAAAGCAAATACAAATATTGCAGATTCTTTGCCTGGAGCCTTTTGTCACCCACCCCTACAAACCCTTGGCAAAAAAGATGCACTGGACCACGCTACAATATGCATCTTTTGCTGAAAATGTGTTCGTGTTGCCATACTTTTGTCACCAATACAGATGTTCTTCCGCTGACCGGTACAGGAGACAGTAATGACTGTACGCCTGGTAGCAGATGGGAAACGTGGAGGTATGCAGGCACCCCTCGATTTGCCACAGGCACTCATGACGGCAGAATGGCATAGAAAACAAATCTTTATATGCATTCAATCTGACACGCAATATACAGCATCACAAGCAAACCACTTTGCAGTGTACTCAACCATTTGGGCAACCGACTTCAGTGACTAATACAAGGCTGCACAGGCAGACATTAATAAATGGGCCAAGGAATGTTGTCAAATGAGAAGTCCACTATATTTAAAGGAATGGTGCAGTCAGAAAGATTATTGTCCCGAGGGTTCGGGCATGTGGTGCCTACGTTTAAGCATACGTTAATCGATCGTAACATTTCCTATGCACCTTACCATAGTTTTCCCCTTTTGTACACAAGCGAAATCAAGCTAGAGGGCGCGGCCATCTTGTGATAATCTTATCCGTTATCGCATCGACCGAGCAGGACTGCCTTTGCGGCACCAAATCATATGCCCCCGCCCCTGAGCCTGACATCACTAAACGCGTACTGCCCATTTCACAACGCCAAAGCACGTCTTGTGTCAACATTCTCTGCGCTTGAGCTAATGATGTGTTTTCATGGAAATGGCAGGACGCCTCTTTCCTCAAGAAGTATAAACAGACCGTTTCACAACACACATCAGATTTTCTATTCCATTCCTCTCACTATTTCTTTGAGTATTCTGTGACTCGTTTGTGCTCTGGTCAGCTACCTTCGTTGCTTGTAGCCCGTGCGAACAGATACCAGGACCATCGCTATAAATTATTTTCGTTTGTTTACATCCCCATCCATTCCCAACGATTTGTTTACATCCCCATTCATTCATCTGAAGCCAACACAAAATCGTTTCACAACACTTTATACCAAGCGTATAACTGCACAAGCCAGTCTGGTGAACAGTGAAATCTAGAGAACAGTTGCAAATCACACCTACATAGGTTTTCTCTATATGTTAGTTCAGACAAACATACAATAGTTTCCCTGTACTAGGTAGAACGCTAAACACTTTCAGGTGTTGGCATAAAAAACAGCAACTAGGACCTGAAAAATTAATAGGGTTCATCAACTCAAGGAACCAACAAAAATGGCCCTAAAGGGCTTATATGAAACCGTTATAAAGCAGACTAAAATCTTGAAAGTCAATACATTTTCCTTACAACAGGCTCCATCTAAAATAATAATTGTAGTAAACGAAGATATTCTCAGAAAATTAATTAAAACATCTTACCCCAAAAGGCGGATATGAAGGTGAAGCTGAAGTAACACCCAACGAGGGAGGTGGAACGCCGGAGGAGGATGAAGATGGTGGAAATAAACCCAGGGCATTCAAATTCAATCCAGGAATTAAATGGGACTGAAGCTGTGATGGACAAAATGTTTTTAAAAAACTTAGTACCCTGCAATGCAATTCAAAACCTCTCATTTATGATTCTCAACTTTATAAAATAAACATTGGCAATGCCAAGAGTTTGGCCTTTTGTGTAGGCATGGAATATGCACTAGCCAAGCACTGCCGTACTGGTAATGACAGGCCATTGATGGTAACAGGTACAAAATGGTGAGAGTACCTGGACATCTAATTGTGCCTGGCAAATGCCCAATACTTCTACACAAGCCAAAACGGTTGATTTTCCAATGCTTGTTTTTAACATGACTTCAGTGAAGGACACAAATGGGGTAGCTGAAGGCAGAGCTGGTAGACATTTTAATGACACTAGTAGCTGTTAGCATCTCCAATTAACTCATTGACTCTCAGATGACAGCTTAAAAATAATAATAAAGCACTAGCAGGCTCTTCAAATGCAAAGTTTGACGGGAAGACTCGATTAAAGCGAGCTGACAGTATTACCATGAGGTAGTGCTTTGGGCGGGGATGGGCATGGACTGAGTGGGAATGGCCACAGGTATTGGCAAGGGAAGTCAATGGGGGGCAAATAACCCAACACCACGTTCAAGCTTTCTGTCCCTCCTCATATGCCATTTCTTCCAGTCTGCACTCGAATGCAAATAGTTTCAGCTTATAGGTGGCTCCTAATAGACCAATCCAAAAAGAAAATGTGGTTTTTATCTGCCTTTCTCCCCGTCACATTACCCAGCTTACTATCTTTGCATAATCTGTGTCCTTTCTACAGTAGTAGGTGTTTGTATTTTGTTATAATTGCATATATTACGTTTAAAGTATATATTTTTTCATAGGATGTTGATTTGCTATTCCTTTATTTTGGACTGGTGGACTTTGCTGTTTGGGTGGCTACTGTTTCACATTAACAGCCCTTTTGAGAGTATTTCTTTCCCTTGGCCCACGTTGCCACAAAGGAGGTATATCTCTGAAATGTGTCAGTGTCAACTTTACGAGTGCAATCACTCTTGTTTTGTAGAGGTGGGCGGCTGAGTAGGCATTTTAGCATCTATTGATGCTTATCCTGAAGAGCGATAAGTATTTGCCAGACTTCAAAATCCATTTAGCCCAAAATGATGGGTTGTAGTATGCTGTGGGGGAACCTTGGGAGTAGAGCCAGAACTGCAAGGCCTTAGGTCACTTGATGCAAACTTGCCCCTCTATTTCTGTATGGTCCGAATTTAACTAATTTTCACTGACAAATACATCCAGCATGCAGTCGATGGCATTATTAACAATGTGTACTTTTTTTCAAATCGCATTTTTTGTTAGCATAATGTGCCATTAAAAAGGCCATGCCCCCAACACAGAATTTCAAGGTGATAGTTTCTGAAATTCGTAGAGTTTACATAAAGTCAGTTCTTGGAAGTTTAGAACCTCCAGATTCCCTTTAGTTAAACTGCATAAATGCACAAGTGTATTCGGTTTGGGTTGGACGAGCTTTCGTGTAGCACTGAACTCCACAGCAGCTTCAGAGGATGTCGGATTTAAATGCCACGTTCAAGGCCAAGGCCATGTCTAAAAGATGCATATTCTGCAGCCATCAGTTCGTAACCGGTAATAAAGTTCAAATTTACTTTGTCGGAGTTGACATCACCTCAGCCTCGCACCCGCCCCCCAAGCCGCCTTCTCCTTGAAAGGCATCTACATGCAGTGACTTTCCACAGGTCCTTTTAGGGAAGCGGGCTCCGGGTTCCTTTTTCTCTTCGTTCTATGTATAAGCGGAGCTGGGTAGAGGTATTTTTAGACCCATTGACACCCCAGGCCACGTGTACCCATGTTGACCAGAACAATTATTGTTGCCAGTCGGGAACCTGGGGCTGCTTTCGGGGCTTGTATGCTGCCATCCTGCACCACTGTTAGGGAACGCCACTACGGAATGGCGATGGGAGACGCTGTCCTCCCAGTCCCCCGCTCGAATGACTGGCTGGGATAGGACAGAGACACACCACTACAGCGAGTATCTGATGGGCATCAAAAGGAAACAGCTACTGTACTGCAATGTGGGCATTGGGTTTCAGCTCCAAGTCCGGTGGCCAGACACATGGGATTTATGTTGTAATGTGTATCTGAGGTTAGGTGGTGACATCACTGTTACATGGAATGTCGTGATGTCAGAGTGAGTGGAGTGTTGGGATGTTATGCTCTGAAGCTAGGTTCGAATATTTACAGTTGAGTTATGCTGGCTTGAGGGGACATGCCAATGTTTGTTCCTGGCAACTATACTACAATAAACCTACTTATATCTTACCTGCTGGTCCGGGTGTTGCTTCAGGTACCAAGATATTACACTGGTGACGAGGATGGGATCCTGTTGTGGAGGGGACAGCCCAGAGCCAGGAAACATTGCCCTCCAGTGAATCCATGTCCCAGTATCAAGATGTCAGCAGGCAAGGGTCTGGAGTACTTTTAACTGGGCTGCTCATCCTTTTTGGCAAGCCAGGTGGTGCTGAATTGGGGAGCCTAGTCGGCACACTGGTCGGTGTGTAGGCAAGTTCGAGCTTTTCGCTCCAAGGGCCGCCGGACCCCACTCACCGGGTGGTGCTGTGGGTAGTGTTCGGCGCACAGGTCGGTGTGCAGCGCCTGGGTGAGTGCACCAGCCTAGGTGCACTTTTACCCCGCTCCAAGGAGTACCTTTTGTGCCCTAGCTGTGAGGTCCTTACGCCCCAGGCCCTGTTGCTCCCGGCTCCGATGGTGTTCAGGATCAGCTTGGAAAGAGTTACAGCTGGAAATGGAGGCAGCGCATGAGTGGTGGGAATGTAAGCCCAGGAGGGCCAATTGCTGGTTTGTGTCTGGCGGAAATTGAGCACGCGAGAGGCGTCGTGCTGACATGGTGAACGGGTGCCAGGCTGGTGATGTAGCGCATCCAGGAGTTCGGATGCGCATCGAGGAGCCTTTGGACAAGGTGAGCGGGTGCCCGAGTTATGAGGCAACACTGCCAGGAGTCCAGATTAACATGACCTGCCGCGTCGAGGCAGCTGTCGAGTGTTGGCGGTTTTGGAGGGCGTCGGGGGGAGATTCCCCGGCGTTATGGACTCTGGAGTTTTGAGGTGGCTGAAGCGGTGGTTGATGGTAAAACTGCTGCTGCTTGGGTTGGCTTAGCACCTAAAGTACTTATCCCTGCAGGAAGAAGAAAAAGAGTAGGGGTGTTGAGGCTGTCTAATGGCAGTGCTAAGGGATTTAGCCGCCGCCTTTGAGGTCTGCAGCTTTTCCAAACTCTCATCCGCCTTGCTGCCTAACAGCCTAGAGCCGTCAAAGGGCATGATGAGTAGTCTAGCTTGCACATCTGCCGCAAACCCGGACTTCTGCAACCATGCAAACCAGCCCAACTCTGCTGGTTGCCATGGATCTGCTGATGCGGTCTGCAGTATCCAGACCTGACTGGAGACATTCACCCCTTGCCGCCTTACCATCCTCGATTACCAGGAAGCCGTCTCTTTCCTCTCCTTCTGGGATTTGGTCAGCTGCCATAGCTACGCAGTCCAACAGGGTAAACGTAAACCTTGACAAGGTACAAGTTACAGTAGTTTACTTTGATGCCATCCTGCGAGCAGTAAATCTCTTTCACGCCCAGGCATCCACTTTCTTATCATACTTATCAGGAGGGATGGATGACTGCTTGGTAGATGTAGCAGCCTGACCCACCAAACATTCTGGTGTTGGATGTTCAGTGAGATACTCTGGGTCGCTGCTGGATGGTCTAATTGTTTTTGCTACATTTGTATGCACTGCAGCCGCAGTCTCTGGTGTCTCTCAATTTGCAGAGCCCATTTTTTGTAGTGCAGTGTGAAATGGCAAAATTGGATCTTTTTGGGGACCCTGATCCAAGATATCTGCCATGTCATCCTGCTGAAAAGGAGTAGGCCTGCTCCAACCTAAAAACTTTATAACCTTACTCATTAGTTTCCTATAGGAGGAGTCCGCATGTTCAGTAGGATCAGGTTTGCCAAAATTCTGACTCCGGAGATGTATTTTACCCACTAGCTGACTGACGCTTGTCCTATAAGTCTTTTAATCTAGACTCGGATCAATTCATCTGGCACATTAGGGGTGCCATATTGTAACCTAAATGGTGTCTTATCTGAAGGTTCGGGAAGACTGGGTTTGCTCTCACACTGCACACACAATATCAAATAGAAAACACAATTTGCTGATTATATGGAGTGATTTTAATCAACAACGTTGCAGCCTGACACGTGTTTTGAGCTTCATGCTCTTCTACTGAGGCTGCTTGGACATAATTTTGATAAAAATAATTATTACACAAATCCAAAATCAATAATAAAAGTAGAACAAAAACCCAGACCCAAAACACATGGAGCAGGTAGTGTGTACCAACCAAATTAAAATCATAACCACAATGCCATAGCAATTGAATAGAAAGTTAACAGAAAATACATTTGAATTAAACATAAGGTAAAAAGCATATTACTAATGGAGTGCGGCATTGTTTGTTAAAGGATATCAGGTTAATAAAGAGAAATAGAAAAATAAACATTGAGGAAAAAGGGTGGCAATGGTGATCAGCTAAAAAGTACATGGGTAAAGCCCAAATTGTATAGGGGTACCTTAATCTTGGTCAATCTGCAAATCTCGTGCTAATGGAAATAATTGCGCAATGAATTGAAAATAAGTCAAAGGATGGGTAGAAATCCATAAAAAGCATGAAATGCGAAAAAACTTTTCCAAGAGTAAACGGCTTAACAGGTATTGAAATTAAAAGTAATACGTGGGGGGTCCCTATAAAACAAGAAAATTTAAGACATTTTGAGTGCCTGTTAGCAGATCTGACAAGCAAAAATAGCACAATTAAAATGAAAAAGTAAAGGCAAAATACCAATAACTTGCAGTTGCACGGAGAACGTATTTAGTGAAATAGAGCAATGCTGAAATATGACCGGAATCCAAGTGGTAAACATCCCGTAATGAAAAGAAGAGCAGGATTCAAGATGGCTGCCGGCAGCAACTAGACGTGCCGACGGCGGCTCCCGCACCTCGAGACCTTCACCAGGGATCCACCACCCCCTGAGGGCACCTCGCAGCAGTGGAGGAAGTGTGCGGCTCTGGGAGCCCAGGCGGCCAGGCGAAGCGGATCTTCGGGTGCCGCAGACCCGGAGTTTCGACCGCGGTGACGGAGGCCTGCTCAGGCAGGCTGCTGGCAGGTGCATCAGCCCGCGGAGAGAGGCGCTCGCGGAGGACATAGGGGCCGCGGAGGGGGACGGGCCCGGCAACGGCTGCATTTGGAGGGGTAGTCCGACTCCCCGAAGCGGAGGGCCGGGGCTCCGAGCGGAGGAAGCGGGCGGTCCTGCTGGAGCCGCGCCCCCGGATCGGGCGCGGAGGAAGCCGCCGGTGAACTGGCTGCGTGGCGGCTCCCTGAGGAGCGGGAAGGGGCCTCCCGGCCCACGACAAGGAGGTGAGGAGCGGACAAGTCCCCGGGCAGGGGGCGAGGACAGGAGGCAGCCCCCCCGGCCGGATCGGATCTGCGGGGCGGAGGCTCGGTCCTGGAGTTGGGAGGCCCCGGGGGGGGGCTGCTTATTGACTGGGCCTCTCCCCCATCCCAAAGTTGGTGATAGCTGCAATAGGGAAGGTGGGACCTCCCTGGCATCACGATCTGTGGTTGCCCCTCTCCGTGTGGTCTGAGGTGGTGAGCGGCCCCTCGCAGCGTCCGGTTGAGGAGTGGTGGGCGAGCTGAGGGGTGCTGTCCTGCTTGTCCCAATTCCTGGGTCTTTCGGGCCCCCAAGAGAGACCTAATGCCCTCGAGATCCAGGGGTAGAGCGCCGCGCACCGGACAGAGAGAGGGAGACCATCTGAGCACCCTTCCCTCCTTGTGGTCAGCAGCAATGGAAGTCAAAGGCAGCGGTGGAGAAGACACTGAGCGCCACGAGGCGTCCAAGGTACCCGGAGAGGCTGAAGACCGGGAGCCCCTGACAAGGGGGGACCTCAAGGGTGAGATGCATGCCCTAGGAGAAACTCTCGCTAAAGCCTTCCAAGATCAGTTCCAGTTGCTGAGGTCGGAATTAAATATGGCCCTCGGGGAGCTGAAACAGGAGGTAGCTCAGTTAGTTGAGAGAACTGACATACTGGAAAGGGGCCTGCAGGAATTGGAAAGAGATGGCACGGCCAACAGGGAAGCGATCGATCGCCTGGACCTAGCGACCCACAATTTAGAAACCCAACTGGAGGACTTGGAAAATAGGTCGAGACGGGTCAATATAAGAGTGAAACTCCTTCCAGAGTCAGTAACGGATAGGGACTTGAAGGGAGTAGTGCAGAGAATTTTTATGGACCTGCTGGGAGGAGAAGACCCTGAGGCTATAGAGCTGGACAGGGTACATAGGGTGGGCCGGCCTCTCCGCGGCCCTGGCTCTAAGCCACGAGACATTTTGGCTGCTTTCGCACGGTACGCACAAAAAGAGGCAGTTCTACGGGCGGCAAGGCTTCGCGAACCATTGCAATATAAGGGCCAGGAGATTTCTCTGTTTCAAGATTTGGCTAACAGTACATTGGCGAAAAGGAGGGCAATGCGCCCTGTTCTTAGAGTTCTTTCGAGGAAGAGTGTTAAGTACAAGTGGACCTTCCCGTTTGGGTTGGTGTTTGAATGGGAGGGTGCCCAAAGAAGGGCCACCAGTGTACAGGAGGCGGCGAACATTATCCACCTGGACCTTGGGGACATGGAGGGGGAAACTGGGAGTGTCCGGTCTGCTCCAGGAGACGGAGCCAGAACGTGGGTATGGTCTACGGTGGGTGCCGACGCAAAGATGACGACGACGCGGAAGCGTCCACAGGAGGGGAGAGAGAAGTCCCCCCAGGGAGGAGAGGAGGGACGGTCCCCGGACCGGGGGGTTCCAGCTGATACGGTTTGGATGGAGTCTTAAAAGGGGGTGGTGGGAAATTGGCCATCAGCGGATTCGGGGAGGGGGCGGGGATGCACTTCTTGGATCACGCAAGGACGAGAGAGTCTGGATAATTGGGGGGGGGGATGCGGGATGCCTTCCAAGTTTGGGTTGGGAAGGCAGAAGAGCGGGCAGGAGAGGGGCGCCCGGTGTGGGCAGGGGAGGGGGGTGGAATAGGGGGCGTGGGATGGGGGGGGTGGGTGATTACAGCACATGTTGTGGAAGCGTCACCCTAAGAGCCCGGCAGCTAGAGAGCCGTCCTGTGGGGAGGAGTGGGGCTGGAGGGGAGGCCCCGGGTCGGACAGTAGGAGGGGAACCCTGACGGGGCGGTCTATTGATACCCCGGAATGTAGGCTGCTGATGGGCCAATATGCCTAGTTGATACTTTCAAGTGGCAAACACATAATGTGAGGGGACTCAATTCTCCCCTCAAGCGTACAAAGTTGGAGCATTTCGTTCGATCCCACAAGCCGGATGCGCTGGCCCTGCAGGAGACCCATTTGAGGAAGCGAGATCAGGCCCGGTTGCGACTCAAGGGTTATCCCCTGATCCATTTCGCGTCTGGCCCCACGAAGAGGTGGGGTGTGGCCCTCGCCTTTGACAGGGGCACGGATTTTCAGCTCCAGGAAGTTCTGCGGGATACCAATGGGAGATACGTGGTGGTAATGGGGACCATATTGGGCTCGAGCTACACTATTGGGTCAATATATGCGCCAAATGTGGGCCAAGACCAGTTCTTACGGGACGTCCTAAACACCATCGAGAATTTTGCTAGGGGCCAAGTGGTACTGATGGGGGACTTTAATCTTGCCTGGGATAGGGTTGGAGACCGTTCCAGAGGTGGTGAGGGGGGGTGGGGGGTTCAGTGGCCCCTCAGTTGAGGGAGAGATGGGCAGGGGCTGGCCTCCGTGATGTTTGGCGGTCTCTGCGGGGGAGCGAGGAGGGGTTCACATTCCTCTCCGATGTCCACAGGACACAATCATGAATTGACTACATCTGGGTATCTGCCAGTCTGGTGGAGGCGGTGGAGGTGGGCCCCCTGGGTGTGGCCGATCACAGGGTTGTTAGAAATGGTCCTGAGGCTGGGGAGACGTAGGCCAGGGGTGTGGGGTTGGAGATTTCCGGGAGGGCTTTTGAGGGACCCCATGATATGCAGTGAGCTGGAAGACAAGATCCAGGGATTTTTTGGGAGTAATACGTCCTCCGACACGAGTCTGGGCACTAGGTGGGACGCCTTTAAGGTGACTCTTAGGGGGGACCTCATCGCCCTTCAGGCGGAAAGTAATAGGTGGATGAGAGGTTTGGAGGCCCAGCTTGAGGGAGAGGTGGAGGCTGCCAAAGTCCAACTCCGAAATACCCCCACGAGGAGGGCCTTTAGGGCGTATAGGCTGGCGGAGGGCCAAGTGGGGATTTTGAGAAATAAGAAGGCCGAAGAGGCTCTGCTCAAAATGAGGCAAACCTTTTACGGCAAGGCCAACAAAGCAGGCACCATGCTAGCTCGGCTTCTGAGGGGGCAAAGGGAGAGGAGGGTAATTACCGCACTTAAAGACCAGGGTGGTAGGCGTTTGACCCGGGCTGACGAGATAAGGGCGAGATTTGTGAAACTCTACGAGGCCCTGTATTCCTCAGAGGGCCCTTCCCCCTCACTTACAGGGAGGTTTTTTGGAGAATGTACCAATTCCGCAGGTGTCTACGGAAGTGGCAGAGGAATTGGGCCGTCCCATTCTGGAGGACGAGGTAAGAGCAATTATTGCTGCTCTGCCCCGTAATAAGGCGCCGGGCTCCGATGGCTACCCTGCCTCCTTCTATAAGACGTTCTCCCACCTTTTGGTCCCACAGTTGACCCAGCTTTTTAATTCATTTAGCTCAGAGGGCGGAATTTCCCAGACGATGGAGGAGGCTAAGATCACCCTTATTCATAAGGCAGGGAAAGACCCGGAGGACTGTACTTCGTATCGCCCTATTGCCCTTATCAACACCGAAGCAAAAATCTTTACTAAGATTCTGGCTCGGCGACTGGAAAAACATCTTCCATCTCTGATCCACCAGGACCAGTCAGGTTTTGTTGTAGGACGGCAAACAGCGGATAATATCAGGAGGGTGGCTCACCTGGTCGAGAAATCCCGTAAGACGGAAACCCCGGCGATCCTCTTGGCGCTGGACGCCGAGAAGGTGTTTGACTGGGTTGAGTGGTCTTTCTTATTCCGGGTAATGGAGAAGATGGGGCTCGGGGAGGGCTTTATTGACTTGGTTGCCGCTAATTATAAAAATCCCACATCACGCATATTGATCAATGGAGGTGTCCAGACCTTTTAGGCTCCAGAGGGGGACGAAACAGGGGTGTCCCCTCTCCCCATTGCTATTTGCCATATATCTAGAAACCCTCCTATTGGCTATCTGCCAGTCAGCGGAGATCAAGGGGATCCCATTCGGTGGAGGGCAACACAAAGTAGCGGCCTTCGCCGATGACATGCTGCTCACACTTAACAATCCGAGAGAGTCCCTCCCAGCCTGCATAGCATTAACCTCCTTTGGCGGGATATCAGGCCTGCGGGTTAACTTCCAGAAATCGGAACTGATGAATCTTTCCCTGGAGGAGGGGGAGGCTATATTCATGAAGATTGAGCATTTCATTACGAAACATCACATTTTGCTGGGGAGTACGATTTAGTTGGACATTTGATTACCTCAGCCGAGGAATCACTGGAGGTCAAAAGTGACCCCAGACGGAGTTTCTTGGCCTTCGAAGAAGAATGGCGTGATCGACTTCTCGATCGAGATAGTTTCGATTTTTTACATCAAGAAATCCCTCAACTCATCGTCTTTTTTGAACTCTTCGAAGGGGACTTCAAAAGCCACCTCCCCACCCCCAACACCAATCTACCGTTAAGCTCCCCGACAGCCTTTTCGGTCATCACCTGACAGGAGCCAGCATGAGGTACGGTGAGCAGTACCAAGACACCACAGACATATGCAGTGGGGGGTGGTGATCGACATCTTCGATCCACAGTCTTGGCACTTCTGGAAGTCCATCTAAGGCGATGGAGACGGCGGGCAAGACATTTTATAAACAAAGATAACTAGTTAAGTTCACAAAAGAACTAAAGCGTGCCGTAATTCTTCAAAGCATTAGCTCGGAAAAAAACATAACTGAAGCCAACAGGCGATGCATGCGCTACTTATACTGATGAAGTCGACCAGAGACCCTCGAGGGACATCGACTCGAGAAGACGGCACAGCACCGCCTGTCGAAATATTTTTCCTAAGCAGCTGAAGCTGGAAGGATCATAAGATGAGGAACACCTGTGAGGACACAATCCATTCTAAGACGAGCTTTAGCTCAGGGTATTGCCCACCTCCCGAGATTCGTAAGCGCAAGGCCACTGTCTTTCCTCCAGGGACAAAAGATTTTGCATGCCCCTCGCTCTCTTCACAGCCCCTTCAACTTCCTCCTCCTCCTCCTCCTCCACCCACTCCCAACACATGCCCCACTCACCTGCAATCGCCTGCTCTCCCCAATTCCGCCTACATCCATGTCAGCCATTTTATTTTTTTTATTTTTAAGTTGAGAAACTGCAACCTCTAATCAAGCCTGGGTGCGAATAACTATACACACACACACACACACACACACACACCAGATTTCTGGAACAACCAGTCAGATCATTGCACCAGGGAACAACATTAAGCTTCTCTATTCGCTCAGTCCTAGAACTCCGGCACCAACCAATTACCGAACCAGTAATGCCTGTCCATCTCTGAGCTATTGCTTAAGCAACAGGGAAGAGGTCTGTGTGCTTGACAGCTAATCTCGAATAAGCAAACACACTGGCAAAGTCAACAGTTTTGGCAGTTGCATAAGCAACAGGAAGGCATTTGCCAATGGTTTAAAGCCACTGCCAGTATGCGTCAAGATTACATACTTGTCAAGTACTGTCATCAGATACAAAAAGGTATTTGCACCATTGCCAGGGATTGCCACAAAATGCCCAAGTATAAAATACAGATACTTCATCAGAAATTATGCCGTTTTGAAATGGGAACATATGAGGAACTATTCAGAGGAAAAAAAGACATTAGGATATGGTTCCAATATAGGTGTCAAAATATGGACAGAAACAGATGGGACAAGTAGGTTACAAAACCACTATAGGCAAACAAGCAAGTATTCTTTCAAGTCTTCATTCAGAGAGACTGCAGACGCAGAAGATGGTGTCAAGGTGGTAGTAATAATGATAATACAGGCATTTCGAAAAACAGAACTTTAAAAAAGTGCTACAATTCTAATGTCTTGAACAGATAGTTGTACAATTATCCCAAAAGTTGATACTTCCACTAATAGTCTACAGGCTATCGAAGAATGTGTTGGGTTAGAATGCCATTCTGACCAGTCCGCCAATCTTTTGGGATTGGAAAATTATAAATTACTCACTGCAGTCACTAACTTACTACTAGTTCATAGTCCCCTTTACTCCATTCTGCATGGGCGTCCCTCGCTAGGGACAGGGGACGTAAGCTTTTTCAACAGAAAAAAAATTGTCCCCATTAAATTTAGAGAGGCGCAGCCTGGGAGCATGCGCTCCCCTGACTCCGCACACCGGCGCCACTCCTCAGTCCCCTTTGACGCCTCAACATTACCATCGCCTAATGACACCAGTTTTATTAGGGGGCAGGATGGTGAGACGTATGGAGGAAAGGGGACTGTGGACTAGAAGTACGTTAGTCACTAAAGTGAGTAAGGAACAAGTTACTTACCTGTAAATGGTGTTCTCCAGCATGGGTCTGGCATGGATTCACATGCTCATGAATATTCCCAGTCATCAAGCTAGGAATCCAGGGTAAAAGAAAAACAGTTTCAGTTTCGTTTCTAAACTGTCTTTCGCCTACACACCAATCACTGAACTGTGGGTCATACTGCCCCCAGCCAATGACTGCCCTCTACCTAAGCCCCTCCCCTTGCACCCACCTTCAGATTTGGTAGCACGTAAAGTGGCAGTAGGACCAAGAGAAGAGCCGCAGAGGGGCAGGCGGGAGGGTTGGCATGTGAATCCATGCCAGACCCATGCTGGAGAACAATAGTTACAGATAAGTAACCTGTTCCCTCTCCAGCATGGGGTCTGGCATGGATTCACCGAATGGTCTTGCAGAGGTGATGGCCACAAGGAACGCTGTCTTCCACGACAGAAACTTGAGCAGAGCTGAATGCATTGGCTCCAATGGGGGCACCATGAACCTAGCCAGCACCATGTTGAGTTCCCATGCCGTGGTCCGAGCCTTCATCGGCGGGAACGAGCAGAAAAAGTCCCTTGATTAATCTTTGACTAGACGGTGCGACCACAGTGAAGACCGTCCCGGAGACATGGTGTAGCCAGTCCCGATTTGGCCAATGAAAGTAAATACAAAAGTACTTGAGGGGTCGTGACCCTCAGAGGGTTGATCTTCTGCGACCGGCACCAAGTCGCTTCCATTTGTGTCTGCAGCAATTCAAAGTAGACAACGCCCTGGCCTTCGCGAGTACCTCCCTGCAATCTGCTGGAAGACTGTAGACACCAAACTCTAACGCTGCATGAGCCAGGCCTTTAGGTTCAGAGACCCTGGGTCGTGGTGCAGAATTGCACCTCCTTCCCTGGCGAGAAGATCCGCAACCACTGGTAGCTTGACTGGAGGGGACGCCGACATGCTGAGAAGGTCCAGGTACCTGATCTGCCTCAGTCACGGTGCTGTGACGAGGATCATCCTGCACCGGTACCACCCGAGTTGACAGATGACGTGAAGTAGTAATGGCAACGGAGGGAATGAATACAGTAACAGGCCTTCCCAAGGGAATGAGACACTGTCCACCATGCTCCTGGGCTGGGGGACTCTGCTGGTGAACCTCTGGCACTTGGTGTTCATCGCTGTCGCTAACAGATCGATCTGGGGACTGCCCCATTTGAGGAAAAGGTTGTCGACTTGATCCTGCCGAATCTCCCACTCGTTGCAAGAGCGCAGCTACCTGCTGAGTCAGCAACTGTTATTTACTCCTTCCAGGTGGAACGGAATGAGGAACATCCCCCTGAACGACGGCAAAGTTCCATAAGTCCTGCACGTCCTTGGAGAGCACTGGGGATCTGGTACCCCCGTTTCCGGATGTAAAAAATCGTGGTGGTATTGTCCATGAAGACCCTCACCTCTTGAGGGACGGCAGAAACGACTTGAGGGCCAAAAACACTGCCTGTAGTTCCAGAACGTTGATTTGAAGAGTCTACTCCTCTGGCAGCCACAGGCCTCTGGAATGAAGACATCTGGTGTGGTCTCTCCACCATTGCAGTGAAGCGTCCGTCGAGACTGTCTGTTGGTACGGGGGGCTCTGGAAATCCATGCCTCTGGCAATATTTGAGTGCACGCCCCACCACCTTATTGCTCGACAGACTCCTTGTCGAGCGCGATCTTGTTCTGGAAGCCTTTGGACAACTGGACCCAACGGGCATCGAGGAATTCCTGTAGAGGGCGCATCCGCAACCTGCAGAGCCAAATCAGGTATATGCATGATGACATCATGCCGAGTAGAGACTTGATGGTCCTCACCTTGGCGACCACCAGTCAGCCGTTGCACTTTGCCCAAGATGGCCGCTATCCTCTCCTCCAGTGGTGACACCAGGCAGGACACTGCGTCGAGCCTGGATCCCAGGAACAGCGCCTCCTGCGATGGAGTCAAGCAGGACTTTGCATAATTCACAGAGAACCCCAGTTCCATCAGCAGTCGGGTGGTCTTCGCTGTGTGGTCGATGGCTATGGCCTTTGACCTGGCCCGGATGAGCCAGTTGTCCAGGTAAGAGTACATGTGGATCCCTTGCACTCGTAGATGGGCAGCCACCAGAGCCAGGCACTTAAAGACTCTGGGCGTTGACTTCAGTCTGAAGGAAAGAGCCTTGAACTGGTCATTCTTCCCTTGAACGAAGAAGCACAGAAACTTGCGGTCTCCTTTGTGTATGGGGACGTGGAAATACGCATCCTCTAGATCCAACAACGACCGTAAGTCCCCCTCCTCCAGCTGGCCGAGCACATGCTGCAGCGTGACCATCTGGGACTTTTTGTACTTGTTGAGCCATTGTAGATCGAGGATGGGCCTCCAGCCCGCGGTCTTCTTTCTTACGAAAAAGTACCTTGAGTAAACTCCGGAGCCCCAGAACCGCTTTGGAACTAGCTCCATCCCCCCCTTTTCTTAACATGGCCCAAACTTCCAGCAGCAGATGCGGTATGTGCTGTTCCGGTCAGGCCACTATTGGTATTCGCGGACACTTCCATTGGAACTCGTGTGTCTGTGAGCAAGATCGCCCAGCACCCATCGATAAGTGTAGATTATCTCCCACACACTGACAAAGTTCGCCAGCCGGACTCCCACCAGGGTGCCCGACATTCTGGCTGGTTCAGTCCTACTTGGTCGTCAGCGCGCTGCCGTGGGAACCTTGTCGAGGACGGCAGCCACCTCCGAAGGCCTTTGGGCAACCCCAGTTGGCTTCCTGGGACGAGGAGTCGGAGGGTTGGGAGTAAGGAGGAGCCCCTGCCGAAACCCTTTGTAGACCTGCTAGACTTCCCTCCAGATGAACGAAAGGACTGCTGGTGTTGTTGCTGTGTCCAAGGCATGGGCCGTCTCCGTGTCGGTCTTGATGGCCTGGAGGGATTCGTTGACTGCCTTCCCGAACAGGCAGTCTCCATTGAACAGCATGTCCGGGACCCTAGTCTGGACCTCCTGAATGAAGTTGGTGGCTTTGAGCAAGCGAAAGCAAACCCTGTTGCCCATCTGGTGGAAACCAGTGTCCGCAATGTTCAGTGCCACCATGATGGTGTGGTCAGACGCCACCTCGACTTCCTGGAGGATCTCCAAAGCCTCGACCCGCTTGTCATTGGGGAGGAAATCCAGGAGCAGAGCCATCATGTACCAAAGCTGCCGGTTGTATCTGGCCACGATGGCCAAGGTGTTGGCCGCTTTTACCGTTGCCGCCGCCGCGTAGATCACCTTCCTACCCATGGAATCCAATTTCTTCCCCTCGTTGTCCGGGGGTACAGATGAAGACGAACTTGGCACCACCGAGTCCAGCAACAGTTGAGGCCGCAGGCACTTGGGCGCAGACTCCGGCACCTGGTACTTTTTCTCAAGCCGCTGGGACTAAAGCAGGGTTCTTTAGCAACCCCAGTCCCTCATCCCAGACGCCATCCAGGAACGTTACAGTCAGGATAGTCTTCCTCTTCGCCTCCCGGCGATGATATTGGAAGCACTCCTCCTCCGGGGTGAGCTGAAAAAGCTGACACCTGCGCAATCATGGAATAAATCCCACTTCGTCCCGTGGAGAGGCCCTCTGCTCCGGTGATGCAAGGTCTCCCAGCCCTGCATCATCATCCGTATCAGTCATTGCTGTGTCCGTCATCATCGCTCTAGTAGGAGGGTGAGGGAGTCGGGGGAGGGAGGGAAGCGACAGTTGGAATGGAGGTGTAGGGTGTCTCCCCCCTACTTTGCCGGTGGCTACTCCGGTGTCAACTGGGTCACCAGCGGTGCTGCTGGAGGAGCCGTCGGCAATCTCCTCTGAATCCCACACCAGCGAGTGGAGTGTTGAGAGGATACCCTACGACAAATCTCTAGGGGGCACCTGCGAACAGGGTCACTGGACCCAGCGCCCATGTCGCTATCCCTCGTCAACTGTATTGACGTTGTCAGCGCTGCCTCCGGAGGGCATCTCTTCGACGTTCTAATTGTGGTCGTCACCACAGTGGATGGTGTGGACGGTAAGTATCTCATCGTTAGACGAAGACATGCCCTGGAGTTCTCCACCCTCCCCACCCCCCTTTCTTCGGATTGTGAGGGGTCGTCGTCTCAGGCCGAGGTCCGGCATCCTCTTCTCAAGGGGGCTTTTCAATCGGCTTGCACAAAGACTCTCCTGGTCGGGAAAGACACTCTGGCTGCCGCCGGGGCACCCTGGACAGAGTCACACCCTTTTGCCCTCGAAAGAGGATATTAGGGAGAATTCTCATTCTATGGCTAATTTTGCTTACCTAGCGAGTCCCCCAGAAGCTTTGCTGGATTTTTGGAGTTTACTTTTTCCACTTGGTAAGAGAGTGAGCCTTTTTCCCACTCTTACATGCGTTTTGCCTTGTGTATTTCTACTGTTTGTGTGTTCTTGTGCTCTGGAATACACCACTCCATGAGCCCCACTCCGTGCAGTGTCACAGGGTTGTCTTTGAGACTTCCCACTGACTCCATTTTCTGGGGCCAACTACTATCCCCCAGAAAAGGTAAAGTTGCATTAACTTTTTTTAATCACTTTAAACTACAGACCCAGTACACCCCATCTTAAATGGAGTATTGGAATCGTTAATTCTTATCCCTCTTTTGTCTGTCTCTTGGAGCATTGTTTCGCTCCCTTACATCAAGACTTGCTGGTGGCAGTGGTAACTACCCTAACTTTTCTACCGCGGTTATTTTATAGAACCATGGTATTGTTTTAGGCTATTATATTAGCCTCGAACATAAACCCGCTTGACCAAATACATTTTATTTTTGCTCCAGCTGGGTTTATTCGTCATTTCATTTTGTTAAAGTCTTTGTGTTTTACTCTGCGTGCCAAACCTGGGAGGATTCCTTTGTTCGCCGTCTTTTCACAGGTTCCTGCACAGAAGCCCTCCTTAAGGAGCCTGAAAGTCTGGGTAGGCAGGATGTGAGGGAGGGATCTTCAGACCCCTGACATGGGTTCCCTTGTTAACCCAAGTCGCACTCCTGTTTGATTGGCTGAAGTGACTGTCCTTACCAGGACAGCCACCCTGCTGTGGATTGACAGCCAGGCTGTATGAATGGGGAAAACTGCATAAAAAGCAGGTCTCTGGGACTGGAAAGGCAGTCTTGCCACTGGAACAAAAGAACCAATGAGGAGCTGACAGAAGAGGACCCCTACAACGACTAAACCACCCGATGAAGCCCTGGTGCAGGTCCGAATCTTCAGAATCCGACGACAGACAAGATCTTCCAGGAAACTACTTCCCTTGAGCTTGTGGGACTAATCTGTTTGCCCAAACTGCAAGCCAGGACCCCTGGTCGAATTCGCTGTACAGAGCTACAGTGGGCCGGATAGCCAGGGAGGTCGGACCCTGCATGGGTTTTAAGGAGCGCACCTTTTATTCATTGCTTTGCTCTGCTGCTGGTTTCTTCCCTGGGTAGTGCAGGACCCTCCAGTCTTCCACTTCCCGTCAGTCTGACAGTTGCTTCGGGAACCGTGAGCCTGCAGGAACTACCAGGAACGTCTGCCTCAGCTACAGCTTCCTCTCCATTTTAAGGTACTGTGCAAATCCGGTTGTTCGTTTCGTTCAGCCACGGTGAAAGTGTTTGAAATCTTTCTCCAATCCGAGGGTTTGTCCTTCTCTTTGAACTAACTTTTCTATCAACCAACCTCGTCTGGAATCCGTGCCACGAACTCTACTGCGAACTACCCTGATCTGTGTGATCTTGAGCAAAAGACTTTTGACCCATTGCCTTTGGCCCTAAGCCTTTTCTACCTGATTCTATCACTGTAGTTCCTCTTGTTCAATTGAACTGAGTACTTACCTGTTGGTGTGATTTAATTTCTATTAACTTGGTCTTTCCCTCCCTTTTAAATTGCTGGAGTGCCATTTTGCTCCCACTTCATTTTGTGAGCTTAACTTGTCTGCAATTTAAGGGAAGTGGTGAGGTGTATTAAGAGTGTGATTTTTAAACTGCTTATGATAGTGTAATGTTATACAACTGAAGTGACATAAATGTATTTTTACTTGAAAACCTTGAGTCTGTGTTTGCCTGAATCATAGTAATTGCTGTCCTTCGTGTAACTATCTGATACTGCTCACTTACTCTTGAGATAAGTCTGGCTGCTCAGCCATCGCTACCACTTTAACTGTGTAGTACAGGCTTGTACGAAATGTGAATTTGTACTGTCACTTGTAGTCTTAATTGTGTGTGGTGTTCCCAAAGGGTACTGCATATAATTCTTCCTAACAGCTGGATCCCAGAAGAGGCTTGCTCCTGCGAATAACCCAGTGTAGAGGCCCTGGTCTTGAGCCAGGCTGCCAACCGGACAGGTCGATCCTTCATCGTATGCTTGGAGAAGCCACGGCAGATCTCACCATCTTCTTTATGAGCCGGGTGTAGACAATACAGGCACTGGGAATGCTTGTCATCCGAAAAAACATTCCGCAAACCACAGCTGGTGCACAGCTTGAAGAGGGAACCCCTGTTGTCCTCCGACATGATCGGGCGCAGTGTAGGCCTGAAGACTTCAGGAAGCTTCCAAGAACAACACTCAACAATTTCTGCCCTTAAGGAGCAATGAAAGATGCCAAAAACAGATCCCCATTAATTGGAAGAGTAAACGATGGAGCACACAGGCTCGATTGCCTGAAAAATAGAATGTTCCCATCGCAAAGCGAAAAAACGCAGAAAAGCTTGAAGAGCAAAACGCGAGGGCTCCCAACACTTGAACATGCAGTAAAAGTCATTTGAAGATGACTACCCGAGGAGGGGCTTAGGTAGAGGGCAGTCATTGGCTAAAGGCAGTTTGACCCAGAGCTCAGTGACTGGTTTATAGGAGAAGAACGTTACTTCTTACCTGGTAACGTTCTTTCGATGGGATGTTCCTCTGACATATTCCTTATCTTTGATAATTCGTCTCCAGCTTGCTGGCCTCGGAAAAAAATCTCAGAGGGCGCTGCGCATCGATGTCCGTCGAGTTGGTGTCCCTCGACAGCCACCGTCTCGGCGCCGACATCACCATGTCCAAAAATAGCCTCGCGCAGCGTCCGTTGCTCACTTCCGTTTTGTAGCATAAGATAAGTCCTGCATGAATTGGTTATTGACCTTGAAGGAGCGTAAGCTGCAACCACCAGGGAAGTATTACTGCGGGGATGGATGGGAGGGGCGATAAGGAATACGTCAGAGGAACATCCCATCGAAAGAACGTTACCAGGTAAGAAGTAACTTGTTCTTCAAAGGGATTGTGTCCTCCGACATATTCCTTATCTTTGATAGACTCCCATAGCAGTGGTGTGTAATTGGAGGTGGGAGTAAAAACGCCATGTTTCCCTTTAGGAATAAACAGAATGTAATACGGCTTTGCCAAACCTAATCTCTTGACTAGAGGAGGAATCCAGGTTGTGAAATCTTGTGAAGGTATGTGCGGACGACCATGTGGCAGCCGCACATATGTCTCGAACCGGAGCCACTCTTGAGGGCCGAAGAGGCTGCGATACCGCTGGTTGAATGAGCCCTAAAATTTTGAGGAGGCTCTTTGCCTGCTAGTTTGTAACATTCCAGAATGGCCAAAATAATCCATCTGGAAATGGTCTGTTATCGGTAGTCCCAATTTGTACCCTGAGTAACCTACGAACAGTTGGTCTGCTTGCCTAATCCTAGCAAGTCTGCCGATGTAAAAGCTTAAAGCCCGCCTTGGGTCCAGCCTATTTAGCCTTTCTTCCTCTTTCCCCGGATGGGGGAGGAGGATAGAATGAAGGTAAGGTCATTTTCTGAGTGATGTGGAATTCAGAAACCAGCTTTGGGAGGAAATTAGGCTTCACCTGTAGAACAACTTTGTCTTTATGAAAAATTGTATGAGGGGGTTTACAAGATAGAGCTTGTAATTCGCTCACCCTTCTAGCAGATGTTAGTGCCACTAATAAGACAGTTTTAAGGGTGAGAAATCTTAGCGAACAAGAGTGGAGTTGTTCGAAAGCAGTACCCATCAAGAAATTTAAGACTAAATTTAAGTCCCATAAGGGAACTTGGAATGGTCTTGGAGGATAGACATTAGTTAATCCCTTTAGAAATTGTATGACTAAGGGTAATTTGAAATACAATGGCTCTTCTGCAGTGCACTTGAAGATCGATAGCGCTGCAAGATAGCCCTTGATAGTGCCAACTTGAAGGCCTGAATTTGCCAAATAGAGAAAAAAGGGTAACACTGTTGGTGTACCACATGAAAAGGGGTCCATATTCTCTTTAGACCAGCTGCAAAATTTGTTCTAACGCAGCGGTATAAAGACTTTGTTGCTGGCCTTCTGGCCGAAAGCAAAACCTCCATGACATCAGGGAGGTCCCAATCCTTGTATCTCAACCTTTCAGAAGCCAAGCGTGAAGGTTGAGGGTTCTGATGTCTGGATGGAGAACCTGACCTCCCCTCTGTGAGAGAAGTTTCTCCTTCAGTGGAAGGAAAATTGGAGGGCAGATGGACATGTCCAGAAAGTTCGGGTACCACGTTCTCCTGGCCCAGTCTGAGGCAATTAGGATCATGGTCCTCCAGAATCTTCTCAACCTCCTGATCATTTGAGGAATGACAGGGACTGGTGGAAACGCATGCAGGAGTGGAAACTTCCAGTCCACTACAAACGCATACTCTAGAGCTCCTCTCGGGGGAAATTCCCTTGAACAAAACAGATGGCACTCATTCTCAGGCGAGCCTCTGGCACAAGGAAGATGCAGGATGCCATGAGGCCAAGCAACATCAAAAAGTCGAAGGCTGGGAGATGTTGGGCATTTTGAAACTTGGTGACCATCTGCAGAATATCTTGAGCCCTCACCTCTGGTGGCGAGGCTTTTCCCAGAGAAGTGTCCGGGACCGCTCCGATGAACTGGAGTCTCTGTGATGGTATCATCTGTGACTTCTTTAAATTGAGTGAGCAGCCCAGTTTGTGAAGGAAGTGGCAGACAATCTAGCTGGATCTGAGCTTGTTCCGAAGATACAGCCCTGATCAGCCAATCGTCCAGGTAGGGGTAGACGTGAATCCCTCCCCTCCTTAGACTTGCCGCCACTACCGACATTAACTTGGTGAAGACCCTCGGGGCGGAGGTCAGCCCAAATGGCAGAACTCGAAATTGATAATGAGAGCCGCCGATTGCGAACCTCAGGTATTTCCTGTGTTTGAGATGGATTGGCACATGGAAATAAGCATCCTGGAGGTCCAGGGATACCAGCCAGTCCTGGAGGGCCTGAAGGATCTGAGAGAGAGTTACCATCTTGAACTTGTCCTTCCTGAGGAACTTGTTCAATTCTCGTAACTCCAAGATAGGTCTCAGTCCTCCGTCTTTCTTCGGTATGAGAAAGTGGGGGGGTGGGGGGGGTATGTGCGGGGAGTACCAGCCCGTGTCCCTTTCCGCTACAAGTACCGGTTCCATGGCACCTTTCTCTAGCAGGTCTACAATTTCCTGCAAGATGAGCGGATCTGGAACTTTCAGAGAGCTGTTCCCGGTGGATGACTGAGGGATGCGTAGAAAAGGCAGGCAGTAACCTTGGGAAACTGTCTCCAATGCCCAAGCATCTGACATAATAGTCTGCCATTCCGTCAGATGTGGAGTTAACCTGCCCCCTACAGGTGTCTAGTGAGGAGAGTCCTCAGAGCAGTTTGGAGGCGGCTGATGCAGATGCCGAGTGAATTTTTTCTGACCCTTTGAACCGGCTGTCCTCTGACTCTTCCGAATGCGGAATAGAAGCGAAAGGGCTTACCTCTCCAAGAGATTCCTGAGGGGCGATATGGTGTCTGACGGACTGCAGCTCCCAGGGATTTTGCTGCTGCCTTTGATGTTTGTAGCTTTTCTAAACTGTCATCTGCCTTCTTACCAAACAAAGAAGAGCCGTCAAAGGGCATATTCAAGAGTCTGCTTTGCACATCTGGAGCAAAACCAGACTTTCGCAACCAAGCAAATCTCTGGGTTGTTATACTTGCCGCCATGGCCCTGCTGATGCCGTCAGCAGAATCGATGCCAGTTTGAAGGGATTTGCACATTGCGTCTTTACCATCCTTAATGATGTTCAGAAACTCTTCCCTTTCTTCTCCCTCCGGGAGGCAGTCAGCCGCTGATTAAACACACTCCCAAAGTGTGTGGCTGAACCTTGCGAGCGTACAAGTAGCATTGATGGATTTCAACGCCATGCTACATGCAGAAAATACTTTTTTGGCCATATAGCCATAGCTCTAGTCATTCCTGTCCTGTGTAACAGTAGGGTAAGCCGATTTACTACCTGATGAAGTTGCTGCCTGAACAACCAGACTCTCCGGAAATGGGTGCCTGGATAAATATTCAGGGTCAGCAGTAGACATCCTATACTTGGCTGATCATTGTTTGTTAACCGCCGGGATAGCCTCAGGGGTTTCCCAGTTTGCCAATATTTTCCTTTGTAATGCCGCATGAAATGGCACCAAAGGATCCTCCTGTGGACCTTTAACCAAAATGTCTGAGGTTGTCTTGCTGAAATGCAGGTGAGGGTGTAGACCACCCCATAAACTCTATTATCCTTGCCATCAAGGTTCTATAATGGGTTTCAGCATGTTCCCCTGGGTCTTGTAAATTCCTCTGGTACAGGAGTTGCAGATCCCTGCAACTTAAAAGGTCTCTCCTGATCCAAATTCTCCCCTTCTTCATAAATAGATGCTAAAGCTCTAGAATGATCAGATCTTGGAAACGGTATAAATCCCATTTCCAGAGCAGAAGGGGCCAAATTCGTCATAATTGCCTGAGAAAACGTCGACACGGAGGTTAAAGGCTTCAAAGCCACCGAAAAAGGCGTTGAGAAAGTTGGTGGAGTCCTCGAGGAACTCGAGAGTATCGGAATTCTACTCGAGGTTGTCGACAACATTCTCGTGATCGAGGCTCTGGGTATGGCCACTGGCTGTGAGGTGGCCGTGGGTTTGTCCTTTCTCGGCGTCGAATCGACTGACCTGTGCGTTGAAGAACCCTTCGATAATGGCGTCGAAGACGCAGATGTATGCGAAGGGACTTTCGATGACGGCGTTGAAAACGCGACCTTGCCTTTACTCAAGGGTTTGTGACGCTCTCGAGTAGCTTCTTTCGCCGGGTGCTGCGACTCTCAGCGTTTTGATTTTTCGGGTCTTTCACCCAGGGTATCACCCTCAGCAGTCTTCGAGAGGGTCGAGGCCACTTTCTCGTAGACGCTAAGCATCTTTTTCCTGAATTCCTCCCACTCAGCTTGAGAGCTATGTTTTGTGGGGCAGGAGACCCTTTTCGGGGAAACGGAAGACGAGGAAGGGGATCTTCGACATCTCTTTTTTGAATGCTTAGGTCTCGGAGTGATGGGAACTGCTTTGAGGCCTAGAACGAGAACATCTTTTGTGATGGCGAGGAGACGAATGTCTCGACTCCGCCGAGGAAACTTTCGAAGAAGTTTTAACTGCCTTACCTCTCGAGCTTCCCCTTACGCTCCTTCAAGGCTTTCGCCGTCATGGACATGCAGCCCTCGCACTCCGAACAATGGTGCTCGACTCCCAGGCACCACAATCAGATCCTGTAAGGATCCGTCAACGACATTTTCTTTCCACAGCCTCGACATTTTTTTAAGCCGGACCGTGGAGTCGTCGGTTCGGATGAGGAAGCCATCGAGTACGAGTCGGTATTCGAGGAATAATGCGGTATATTTGACTGAAGAACTGAGCAACAATATTCCGAGGCACTACGAAGCGTGGAAAAACGGAACTGAACGGACGCTGCGCGTGGCTATTTATGAGCATGGCGACATCGGCGCCGATACGGTGGCTGTCGAGGGACACCAACGCGACGGACATCGATGCGCAGCACCCTCTACTGAGAAAAATGTTTCCGAGGCCAGCAAGCTGGAGACGAATGATCAAAGATAAGGAATACGTCGGAGGACACAATCCCTTCAAAAGACAGTTTAGAAACTAAACAAGCTTTTCTTTTACTGAGGATTCCCAGCCTGACGACGGGTAACATCCATGAGCATGTGAATCCATACCAGACTCCATGCTGGAGTACTTATAATTACTCCTACGTCCCGTCCCCTTTCCTCCATACTGAATGGGTGATTACAACTGAATGTAGGCCCAGGGTGGAGAGGTGCCCCTCTTAAGAAAACAAGTCCTTTAATACTACCTGACCAAATGCTGTGTCCCACCTGGAGCTGGAATCCAGGCAGCAGTGCTTGCAGAAGGCCGAAGGAGTAGCCCATGTAGCCGCCTTGCTGATGACCTGCCACAGAATGTTCCTCTAGAAAGCTACTGCTGTGGACCAGCCTCCGATAGCGTGGGCATGCATGTTTGCCGCAATGGGTTTGTGTGGTCCCTCGTAGCCCTCCTTGATGGTTCTGTTTAGGTAGAATCTTAGAGCGCGCCTTATAGCTAGACAGTGCAGTACCCGCACCATCTCCTCAATCGGGTGAAACGAGGAGACTACCTTTGGTAAGCACCACCATGTCCTTATGAAAAGTAGTGTAAGGCTCTGAAGCCACCAATACCTGGATTTCACTGACCCTGCGTGCAGATATAAGACCCACCAAGAGTGCTGTCTTAATGGTGACTGGCCTGATGTCCGCGGATGCCATTGGCTCAAAAGGTTCATGCGCCAAGGCGCCCAAGACTACGTTGAGGTCCCACAACAGGTATGGTCCCTTGAGAGGTTGGTACAGCCTGGTGAGGCCCGCAAGTTGACTTCTAACCACCGGGTTGGAGAATGAGAAGATCTCATCCTCCAAGTTCTGGTAGGCAATGATGGCAGCCAGATAGGTGTGACATGTGTCTACTTGCACCCCCGAGTGTGCGGTGTGTGCTGAGAAGGATAGCACAACGTCCAACCCAGGGACAAAACCTAGTCCACTTGCTTTTGTACTGGCTCCCAGTGGCATCGCTCCTAGCACCCTGTATGATGTCTAGGTTGGCCTATGACAGATGCAGGTGCTTTACTGTGACCTGTTCAGCAACCACGATGCGAGGGCTAACTTCTGGAGCACAGGATGGATGACCGTGTCTCCCTGCTGAGATAGTAGGTGAGCAGGGCCCAGCGGTAGGTGCATCGGGGGCTGATCCAAAAAGCTGAGCAGTTCCGAGAACCATGGCCTTGCTGGCCACCAAGGAGCTATCCGAATGATACTGAGGTGCCAGGAATCCCTTATCTTGCAGATTACCCTGTGTACCAGGGGAGTGGGAGGGAAGACATACGCGTTCACAATGTTCCACTGTATGAGCAATGCATCGCCCAAAGAGCCCCAGCCCTGTCCCTGCCAGGAAGTGAACTGGGGGCATCTCCTGTTGGACCTTGTGGATCCACCTAAGGATGACCCCACCTGCCAAAGATCTGCTGAAGGACCGGTTTGTTCAACTGCCATTCATAGTTGTCCTCACCTAGCCTGCTGAGCCTGTCTGCCTTAAGGTTGGACTTCCCTGGAAGGTGGACTGCTGTCAAGTGCATGCTGTTTATCAGAGCCCACTCCCAAATGTTGACTGAGTGAGAGTGGAGACCATCTGGTGCAACCCTGCTTGTTGATGTAATGCATACTTGTGGAGCTGTCCGTTTGAAGATCGCCTTGCCAAGGATTGGAGGAAGGCTTTGAGAACAAGCCAGATGGCCATCAACTCGAACCAGTGGATGTGGGCCTTCTACTCTCGACGGGACCAAAACCCATGGACACTGTGGCTGTCCAAGGTAACGCTAGGGCCCTCTGAGGATCAGTCTGTGGTGATGGTAACCTGCGGTGCTGGTTGGTGGAAGGGCCTGCCTATCCTTAGGTTATAGCCTGTGCTCCCCAGACTAGGTCCTGGTGGAGATGAAGCTGGATGCTGACCAGCTCCGCCTGGTTAAGCCTTCTCCTGACACCATGAGGCTGCGAAGTGCAGCTGCAAGTGCCTCATTTTGAGCCTTGTGTATGGCACTGCCAGGAGACGTGCTGCCATGACGCCCAGGAGGTGTTGGTACCACCATGCCGAGACCACTACTCTGCTAAGAAAACGCCCCGTGGCCCTCTTTATAGCTGTGTCCTTGTCCTCGGAGGGAAAAACTTGCTTGGAGCTCGTATCACAGATGAGGCCCAGGAAAGTTAGATTCTGCATAGGCCTTCGAGATTGATAGAAAATCCCAACTCGTGTAGAGTATTCATGAGGGTGGAAGAGGTGTGGTGTACTGCCTCTGGAGAACCTGCCCTGGCGAGCCAGTCTAGGTATAGCTAGATGTAGTGACCTTTGGTCCGGCTACCACGGTCATTGGTCTTGTAAAGACCCTGGGGGCTGAATTGTGGCCAAAGGGTATAACCTTGTATTGGAAATGAAAGCCCATGATCATGAACCTCAGAAAGGCCCGATGGGACTGCAAGATCAGGACGTGTAGGTACGCATTCTTCAGATCCAGGGAGCACATCCAGTCTCCCAAGCACAGGGTCTCTGCTTTAAGCGCTGGGGTAACTATCTTGAACTTTTGAAGAGGAAGGGAAAGGTTCAAGGTGGAAAGGTCCAACACCACTCTCAGGCCCGCCCGATTCTTCTTGTGTATGGCGAAAATCTGTGAATAGAAGCCCAGACCCCGCTGGGAGACTGGGACTTCTTCCACTGCCTGACTCAACAAGCGAGCAAATTTCAGCCAACAGAGTTGCTGTCCTAATCTGTGGGAGCGGAGGAGAGAGGGGAAAGGAGGAATAGGTAGGCGGTAGCCCGTGGACACTTCTGAGAGGATTCTTGGGTCCGTGAACCTCGTGCACCAGCATTCGGCGTGAAGGGCAAGCCTGCCCCCAACTGGAGACATGTGGACCCAGATGGGCGTGTCATGCCCCCTTTCCCTCAGAGACTGTTGCAGAGGAGGGGGATTGGAGAAACCCCTTGCACTGCCCCGCCCCCTTGTTGTTTCCTCTGGTGCAGACTCAGAACGGTGAGGTTGCCTAAACCTGTTCGTGGAAGCCCCCGAACCGGCCAAATGCCTGCCCCTTGTCAGAGCATTGGTGCGACTGGGTGTAGGCCTTTGGGCGTGGCCTTCATAAGGATAGATACTTAGCGGTTTGCAAGCTTTTCTTTTTATCAAATTCTTCATCCGTGGTGGAGAGAAAGAGGTCACAACCCCCGAATGGAAGGTCCAATATGCATTCCCAAAACGGGAAACTTCACCCGCCCCGGACACGGAAAGCATTGAGAGATATCTCTTTCTCGATTTTGTGGGTGGTGGTGCATGGCCGTTCTTAGTGGAGCGATTTGTCCGGTTAATTCCGATAAAGAACGAGACTCCCCCATGCTAACTAGTTACGCGAACCCCAGCATTGAGCTAGTCATTTGAGAAACTGTTCTATAGTCAATGTATGAAATGGTCTATCTAGGTTTGTGAATTTGTTCATGTGAAATCACTGAAAAAAATATTGATTCTAACTGCAAATCATATACATCATGTAAGGAACAAGTTACTTACCTGTAACTGTTGTTCTCCAGCATGGGTCTGGCATGGATTCACATGCTCATGAATATTCCCCGTCGTCAGGCTGGGAATCCTCGGTAAAGAAAAAACCAGTATCAGTTTCGTTTCTGATCTGTCTTTCGTAGTAATAACCAATCACTGGTCTCTGCGTCATACTGACCACAGCCAATGACTGCCCTCTACCTAAGCACCGCCTCTGGCAGCCATCTTCAGATTTGGAAGCACGTGAAGTGGCAGTATGACCAAGTGAAGAGCCGCAGAGGGGTAGGCGGGAGGGTTCGCATGTGAATCCATGCCAGACCCATGCTGGAGAACAACAGTTACAGGTAAGTAACTTGTTCCTTCTCCAGCATGGGGTCTGGCATGGATTCACATGCTCATGAATAAAGAATACATAGCAGTACACACATGCACAACCACGGGAGGTGGCAAAGGCTCAACATTAAGCATCACATCAACTCAACATTAAGCATCTTACCTCCTCACCAGGCTCACCTCAGGCGAACAGGTTGCGCAGCACTGCTTGGCCGACCCTGGACTCCTCCCTGGAATCCCGGTCGACGCAGTAGAATTTCGTGAAGGTGTGCGTCGACCTCCACGTAGCAGCCCTGCATATGTCCAGCAGGGGCACACCAGATAGGAACGCCGTGGTAGCTGCGATCGCTCTGGTGGAATGGGCTCTCGGACGGCCAGGCAGCGGTCGGTTTGCCAACCGGTGACAGTACATGATACAGCCGGAGAGCCATCTGGAGATGGAAGCCTTCGAGAGAGCCTTCCCCTGATTGACAGGTCCAAAGTTCACAAAGAGTTGTGACGTCTTCCGAAAACCTTTCGTGCGGTCCACGTAGAACTTCAGCGCTCTAGCTACATCCAGCGAGTGCAAAGTCCTCTCAGCCGGCGACGAAGGCGACGGGAAGAACACAGGTAACACCAAGGGTTCGTTGAGATGAAAGTCCGACGGTACCTTGGGCATGAAGGAGGGGTGCGTCCTGAGCACTACCCTCGTGTCGTGGAAAGTCAAGTACGGAGCCTTGCAGGAAAGGGCCTGGATCTCTCCCACTCGTCGTGCGGAGGTGATGGCCACGAGAAAAGCTGTTTTCCACGATAGAAACTTCAACGGGGCCGAGTGCAGAGGCTCGAACGGAGGTCCCATGAGCTTGGTCAGCACCACGTTGAGCTCCCACGCCGGGGCCGGAGCCTTCACCGGCGGGAACGATCTGAACAGTCCCTTCATGAACTCTTTCACCAGACGATGAGACCACAAGGACGTCCGGCCCGTGGTTCTGGTGTATCGGGAGATCGCAGCAAGATGAATCTTGATGGACGCGTGTGCCAGACCAGCTTTGGCCAGCGTCAGCAGGTACGGCAGCACTTGGGGAGCCGTAATCCGTAGAGGGTTAATCTTCTGTGCGTGGCACCAGACAGAGAACCTCTTCCATTTGTGTCCGTAGCATTTAAGAGTCGAGGACGCCCTGGCCTTTGCAAGAACCTCTCTGCAATCGGCCGGTATGTCGTATCCTCCAAACTCTAGCGCTGCAGGAGCCAGGCCTGCAAGTTCAGCGACTTCGGGTCGTGGTGGAGGATGGCGCCTCATTCCCTGGAGAGTAGATCCGCGTCCGCCGGCAGCTTGATTGGCGGGGACGCCGACAAGTCCAGAAGGTCCGGGAACCATATCTGCCTCGGCCACGCAGGTGCGACGAGGATCATCCTGCACCGTGACCTCTTGAGCTGGTTGACGAGCCGGATTAGCAGAGGCAAGGGAGGGAACGCGTAGAGGAACAGGCCCTCCCAGGGGAACGAGAAAGCATCGCCCATGCTCCTCGTCTGGGGAAACCTGCTGGCGAACCTCCGGCACTTGGTGTTCGTCGCCGTCGCGAACAGGTCGATCTGGGGTGTGCCCCACCGTCGGAAGAGGCGATCCACCAGATCCTGCCGTAGTTCCCACTCGTGGCACGAGCGCAGCTCCCTGCTGAGTGAGTCGGCGATGGTGTTTTTTATCCCTGCCAGATGAAACGGCACCAGAAGAATCCCTTGGGCGACGGCCCAATGCCACAGGTCCTGCGCCTCCTTGGACAGCGCTGGGGACCTGGTCCCGCCCTGTTTCCTGATGTAAAACATGGTGGTGGTGTTGTCGGTGAAGATCCTCACCACCTTGCCCTTGAGGGACGGAAGGAAGGACCTGAGGGCCCAAAACACTGCACGGAGCTCCAGGACGTTGATATGCAGGGACTTCTCCGTCGGGAGCCAGAGTCCCCTTGCGTGCAGATTTTCGGTGTGCGCTCCCCACCCTTCTAGGGAGGCATCCGTGGTCACAGTCACCTGGTGGGCTGGGGTCTGGAAGTCCATGCCCGCCGTCAGATGCGCGCGGGTGCCCCACCACCGTATCGCTCGTCGGAAACTCTCGTCGAGCTTGATCCTTTCCTCGAAGCTGCCCGTCGTCTGGATCCAGTGCGCATCCAGGAACTCTTGCAACGGGCGCATCCGGAGCCTGCACATGGGAATGAGGTAGATGCAGGAAGACATCATCCCGAGGAGGGACTTGATGGACCTCACCTTGGCCGCGTCGGCCACCAACATCCGTTGCACCTTGCCCAGGATGGTCCTGGTCCTCTCCTCCGACGGGGAGGCCAGAAGGGACACTGTGTCGAGCCTCGCTCCCAGAAACAGTGCGACTTGCGCGGGCACCAGGTGGGATTTGGCGTAGTTCACGGAGAATCCCAGGTCCGTGAGGAGTTGGACGGTCCTTGCCATGTGGACCACGGCGAGCTCCCTCGTCTTGGCGCGGATGAGCCAGTCGTCCAGGTAGGGGTAGACGTGAATCCCCTCGCGGCGCAGCTGCGCCGCCACCGGTGCGAGGCACTTGGTGAAAACCCTGGGTGCCGACCGCAGTCCGAAGGGAAGGGCTTTGAACTGGTAATGACGCCCTTGGACCACGAATCTGAGGAATTTTCGGTGCCCCTTTAGGATGGGAATGTGGAAGTAGGCATCCTCCAAATCCAACGACGATAGGAAGTCTCCTTCCTCCAGCTGACCCAGGACGTGCTGGAGGGTGACCATCCGGAACTTCTGCGCCTTGATGAACTTGTTCAGGCGTCGCAGGTCCAGGATGGGGCGCCATCCTCCCGTCTTCTTCTTCACGAGGAAGTAACGCGAGTAGACTCCGGAGCCCCGAAGCCTCTTTGGGACGAGTTCGATGGCGCCCTTTCTGAGCATCGCCTTTACCTCCAGGAGAAGTTGAGGGACGTGAAGTTCTTTCCTGGCCACGGGGGGAACGCGCGGGCACCTTCTTTGAAACTCGAGCGCGTGGCCCCGGGCCAGGGCGTCCAGCACCCAACGGTCGGTGGAGATGGACTCCCACACGCTGACGAAGCCCGCCAGCCGGCCTCCCACCGGGGTGCTTCGGTGGGGGCCCGACCCCACGGCCGGTTCAATCCTGCTTGGACGCGGCCTTGCCGCCTTGGCCTCCTTGGCGACGACGGCGGGGTCCGCCAGACTTGCCTCGTCCTCTGTAGGCCTCTTGCGACGATGAGCGGGCTGCTTGACGGTAGGAAGCGAAACCGCCGCCGGAACCTTTGGAGGCGCCCTTGCCTCCGCCGCTCCGAAAGGGCGTCCGCCGTTGCTGCAGTACTCCAAGGGCCCGGGCCGTCTCGGTATCCGCCTTGATGGCCTGAAGGGAATCGTCCACTGTCTTCCCAAACAGGTTGTTCCCGTCGAAGGGCATGTCCAGGACCCTGGTCTGGACGTCCTGCCGAAAGTCCGTAGCCTTGAGCCATCCGCGACGTCGAAGGCAAACGCCGTTGCCCATCTGGCGGAACCCAGTGTCGGCGATGTCCGTCGCCACGGTGATGGCGTGGTCCGAGGCCACCTCACCTTCCTGCAGGATCTCAAGGGCCTCCGCCCTCTTGTCGTCCGGCAGAAAATCCAGCAGGGGAGCTATCTTGTACCAGAGTTCCCTGTCGTAGCGGGCCACGATAGCCAAGGCGTTGGCCGCTTTAATCGTCGTCGCCGCCGACGAGATGACTCTGCGTCCCATGGCATCCAATTTCTTTCCCTCGCCGTCCGGCGGGGAAGTCGACGTGGAGGCCGCACCCCCCCCCGCTTTCTTCCTGGCCGCCGCGGAGACGACGGAGTCCGGGGTAGGCTGTGCCCGGAGGCATAGGGGGGCCGAGTCCGGGACCCGGTACTTTTTCTCGTACCGGTCTCTTTTCGCTGGCGTCGTGGAAGGGTTCTTGAGGAGGGAAAGGCCCTCATCCCAAATGTCGTCCAACAGAGGCACTGCGAGGACCGTCTTCCTCTTGGTCTCGCGCCGTTGGTAAAGGAAGCCTTCCTTTTTCTTCTCCTCAGGGCAGAGTTGGAAAAGCTCGGATGCCCTGGCGATCATTGAGTGGAACGATCCAATCTCGTCGGGCGGAGAAGCCCTGGTGGGAGGCGACGACGGAAAATCCTCGTCGTATGCCTCGTCGTCCGTACCCGTCGCTGCCGTGTCAGTCCCCGTATCATCCCCTCGGGTGGACGGGGAGGAGGGCTGGACGGGGCGCGACGGTTGAAAAGGAGGCGGTGGATGAATCCTTCTTTTCTTGGTAGGGGGAACACCAGAAGGTCCCGGTTCTGGATCCCCCGACGGGAGAGGTTCCTCCGTCGGTAACGGTAGTCTCGTCCTTATCTCGGAGCATAAGGACTGTATAGCCAACAAAATGGCCGCTGAGTTGTCTTGCGGCGCTGGCAGAGGGGAATCCGACGGGCGAGCAGGGGCCCCGTCGGTATCCTCGACGATGTCGTCGTCGTCACCTGCGTCGGGGTCCATTCCGACGGGCTGGTCTTGTTCCACGCCTAGGCCGTGGCTTAAGACCTCGATCAGTTCCTCTTCTGAGGTTGAGGCCGAATCTACGACGACGCCCTGCCCCCCCTTCTTCCCCACGGAGGGTTTCACGGGGGTCCTATCGATGGGCACGAAAGAAGACTCCCTCCGAGGAGGCAGGGAGATTCTGGGCCCCGAGGCCGCCACCACTGGTGCAGCCTCCACAGGCTGGGCCAGGGCCGCCGCGACCGTTTCGATAGAGGGCTTGGTCGAATGGATCAAGGCCTTCACCACCTTAGGTGCGCTCACCGCCTTATCCTTGAGGGAGGGGGCACTGCCACGCTCCTCCTCTGCCTTAGAGCTCGACCGGGGTCTCTCCAGGAGCTTCGCCGGGTGCTCGGCCTTCCTCTTACCCGACCCAGAGCGTTGGCTCGTGGTTGATGGTGCCGGGGAGGGTGCGCCCTGCCTGGCGCCCGTAGAGCCCGACCGTTCGGCGCTCCCGGTGCCAGCGGACTCGCGGTGCTTGGCCTTATGTTGGGCCCCCGTCGCCGGGGCGCCCTCAAAGGTCTTAGAAGACCGCTCAGATTTCTTCTTCTTCTCGCCAGACGGGCTCTTACCCTCCAGCCAGCTGGCGAGACGTTGATGGCGGTCCTTCATGGTCCGTTCCGACATGTTGCCGCAAAACGCACAGTCCTTCTCCACGTGCGTCTTGTCCCCATGAAGGCAGTATAGGCAGAAAGAGTGTTCGTCCTCCTTGAAGACGTTCTGCAGCTGGCATCCAGGGCAGGCCCTGAACAGCTTTCCGGGCGTCGAGCTTCCCTTCTCCTGGGCCATCTCCGAGACCGGGCCTGAGAAGCTTCTGGAGTCCTCCGAAGTGTAGCTCGACGAAATCTTCACCCTTGAGGGGCACAGATGAATCCGACACGGGTCCCCGTTGATCGGATGTAGGATCGGTGGAGCTTGAGGCTCTTTTGACCGAAAGAATCGAAGTTTTTTTTGAAAAAGCGCGAAAAAATAGCACTAACGCTCGAGAGCAATAGCACGAGGATCCCAACACATGAACGTGCGGTAAAAATCTGAAGATGGCTGCCAGAGGCGGTGCTTAGGTAGAGGGCAGTCATTGGCTGTGGTCAGTATGACGCAGAGACCAGTGATTGGTTATTACTACGAAAGACAGATCAGAAACGAAACTGATACTGGTTTTTTCTTTACCGAGGATTCCCAGCCTGACGACGGGGAATATTCATGAGCATGTGAATCCATGCCAGACCCCATGCTGGAGAATATGAGTTATTGGTCCAGATGAAGTAAAAATACTTGAGTTATTTTAACAAAATAAATTCTGAGTACTTAATTATTTGATTTGAAATTAATTTAATTAATAAGTCTGATTAATCCACAAAAAATGATTGTCTACACAATACCAATTGGTTGTGCCGGGGACGGGAGAGTTCCACAAGTTTGTGGACATCTTGTCTTTTATCCAATATGCGTTCCTGGACATCGGGATTAACCTTAGTAGCCCGGAGCCAGGCCATCCTTCTCATGTCCATGGCAATGCAGATGGCCCGGCCAGAGGTATCAATGTGGGCCACGGAGGACTCCATGATGTCCTGCGCAACCAGCTTCCCTTCTCCTAGGCCCGCCTTGAAGCACACTGACTCTGCGCCGGAAGTTCTGGGAGGAAGTCGGCAATTTCCCGCCAAAGCCCTTGGATAACGGCTGTAAGCATGGCCTCTGCGTCAGCTTGAGGCAGGTGGAAGGAGGCATGGAGTACAGCTTTTTCCCATACGCCTCCAATATCATCATCTCCTTGCATAGCAGCGTCGAGGATGAGGTGGCATAGGACGACTGAGGCTTAGAATAGAGTGACGCTGCAGCGATCACAGAAGAGTGCAGTTGAGGATGCGCCAAAAGCAAGTGTATCCCCCCTCCATCTGCCTATATAGGCGCCAATTGACAGGTTGGGCCGAGTGCGGCTTGAGCCACCCCTTCTTGGCCCGGGCAAATAAGTCTTTCTGCATCAGGGTCCCCGTTTTGGTAGGGGGTCTTAGGGTGATGACTTCTGCCAAGACCCCATCCTCGGGCTGCTCTACCTCGGGTTGAGGAAGGCCCAAATATTCTGCCAAACCTACAAGGTGTTCGTGGAAGGCCCTGGCTGAAAGTGGCATGTCGGTGTCCTCCTCCTCAGTGTCCAGAGTGCCCGGAGGGTCCAGAACTGGTGGAGGAATGCTGGGTGCTGTGAAATCCAGAGCCGGTGGCTGCTGAGGAGGTTGGTGCGGAAACACCTGTACTGTGGGAGGCAGGGAAGCCGGAATCGGCTGGGGCAGTGGTGGTTATGCTGAGGAATGACTATGGGTGCCAGTGGAGTGATCTGGGGAAGCATGTCCCTGATGGCATCCCGGAGGATGACCCCTATCTGAGGAGTCCGCAGCAACCCTGGGAACCTTTCGAATAACCTGTCTTCGGAGGCCGTAGAGGTGGCAGGTGATCTTTACAGAGTGGCTAAGACTGCTGGGGCCGGTGCGCACACTGCCTGCGGTGCAGGAGTAACCTGCCCATCGTCGCTGATGGATAAACTGTAGGCCACACACCTAGTTGACACCAATCCCACCTCCTCCACACGCTCTGCCAGAGGGGGTATTGGACGAGCGGCCTACTTGTCTGACACGGAAGCCATTGTGTCGAGCTGCGTTCCAAAGTCGTGGTGTCTGGCTTGCTGGAACCAGCCCTGTCCAAGACGCTTGGTGTTGGAACATAAGGCCTATCCCGGACCTCAGGCCGTGATATGGAACGCGTATTGCCCTCGGCAGAGCTGCCGGTAGTGCTGCGTGAAGGCGCCCCCTCGGCCATAATGCAGGTACTAAGGCATTTTCTTGCGGTCCCTCAGCACCGATACCGGAAGGATCTGGAGACCACCCACCCCCCGTCGGCCGTGAGGCCAGAAGCTGGACTAGCCTTGGTACGTGTGCCAGTACTAGGGCGTTGTTCCTCGAGAGTAATCCCGGTAAAAGAACTTTGTGGTCCCTCAGCACTGACACCGGAAGGATTCAGAGACCGCTGGGCCAGTAGCTGGGCTAGCCTTGGTACGCGTGCTTGCGCTAAAACCTGAGAGGTTCCTCCAAGTCGGGTGCTTCTTTGTGAAGGAGTCGCCTTTTACGGGGTGCAATGATAAATAGAGGACTTACCTTCAGCCTCAAGTGATGTTTGACGAAGTGCTTTAGGTCCTCCGGAGAGGACCACTGGAAGAGCTCCCACTACCTAGCTAGCCCGTTCTTCAGTGCACATGGAGTCAGTGCGTTGCATGTGGAACAACTTTCCCCGCCGTGGTTGGGGCCAAGGCAGCAGAGGCAAAGGGCACAGGGGTCGAATTTAAGGAAGAGACCCTCACAAGCTGACATGTGCCCGGGATGAGCGTGGCAGAGGAGGACCAAGTACCTAATTGAAAAGAAAAAGACAAAGATAGAAGATTATCTATGGAAGAGCACATGGTATTACATGGCTGAAACCAAACCCAGGAGCGCTTGTGAATTCAGTCCGTTCAAGTCGACATGGAAAAGAGGGCTGAGGATTGGCATCAGTGGGCTGAGTCCGGGGAGCGCATGCTCCCAGGGTCGCGCCCCCGCACCCATCTAAATTTAAAGGTGAAGATTTTTTTCCTGGTGAAAAAGGTTCCGTCTCCAGTCCCTAGCGAGGGACGCCTATACAGTAGAGAAGAAAGGGGACGGGACATAGGAGTACAATGCAGTAAAATTGCAGCAGTTATATGTTTAAGGACATGTCCCTGTGGTCACAATTTTCAACCTCCAAATTAGGGAATTGTCGGTTTATAGAGCGGAGTTAGCCACCTGGTGCCTTCCTGCTTCCCGCTCTTTTTCACCACTTAGCAAGCCCCGCCCACCTGGTGCCTTCCTGCTTGCCGCTCTTTTTCACCACTTAGCAAGCCCCGCCCACCTGGTGCCTTCCTGCTTGCCGCTCTGTTTCCCTACTTAAGGAGCCCTCCAGCTTCTTTTCCTTTGCAGATGGGGAGCAGGTGCAAGTGGATCTAGGTCACCTGGCCTAAGCCCCGCTCACCTAGTACCTTCCTACCTGCTGCTCTTTTTCACCACTTAGCAAGCCGCGCCCACCTGGTGCCTTCCTTCACCATCACCGTCTTGTTGCCAATGCTGGATTTGACTTTTATGGACTTCCTTCACGGTGCGTCACTCTTTCTCAACTCTCATGATGGACTTCCTTTGCATCTTGTACTCATGGTGGCCCTGAATCATGCTGTTCCCATCTTCATCTTGTATCCTGGCTTGCAACATTATGTGTTACTACGGACTTCTACAATTGTATTCGTTCTCCACTCCACTTCTCCACTCTTTTTGACTGCTTACTCACTTTTCTCTCTTCCTTTCCCTTCTCCCTTTTCCCTTTTCCTATCTCCTCCTGTTACTTTCTTCTATGCACTTACTCTATCAGAATTGTCCCTGGACCTAATATGATAGCAATCTCGTCTGTTTCCTCCACCCTCCCATTACTGTTTTTTTCCTCCCCCCAACCCCTCCAGCACTATCTGAAATGTCGTCAGGCCTAGTATGATAGTCGCTTGGTTTGTTCCTCCCCTCCCTTTCTGCACCCCTCTCCCTCACCTTTTCTTTTTCTCCGGCTCTACCAGAAATGTCGTCAGGCCTAGTATGGTAGTCGCCTGTCTGTTTCCATTTCCTTCCCACTCTCCCCCTCCCTTCCTTATCTATGTCTTAGCTCTTGCACTATATGAAATGTCGTCAGGCCGAGTGCGATAGTTAATTTCACATCCTTACTGTTCATGGCCTGTAAGAATGTGGTTGTATTTTCCCTTGTTCCCTCCCTTGCCTTGAAGCGCTTTGAAACAGTTTATTTATATAGCGCCTATACACAATCATCATATATCAAGCACTCCTTCAATATGTTAGAAATAATAAAACCAGCAGTGGCCAAATAGGCTTTGGGGAAGTCAAGAGATTTCATGCAGGCATATGCCTTTAGAACTTGACAGGTATGGGAAATTGGAACCAACTGAATTGGCTTGCAAATTGTTCACTTACAAATGCTTTTATGTTGCTTATAAAGAAGCCAAAAGAGTTGGATTTGCCAATTTTTGTTTATTGTGTGAGCTTAGGTGTTAAGCACCCGGACAGATCACTTTGTTACACATAAAGCCACAATGAATGAATCAGTCACATGATACTCCTACAGGTATCTTGGGAAAATGTGCTTACAGGCCCACACCGCTGAAAGGCAGGTAGGACTGGGGAAGTAGCACAAGACTTACAGAGCAGTCAAAAGATTCAGTGACAGTTTTGTCATGACCTGGGTTCTCTCCAGATTGACAAGACCCTCAGTTGCTGGTCTACATGCCAATCCTTATACAAAGAGCAAAGCACGTTAAAAGTGCATGAGTCGTAAGTCCTTGGCCCACCACAGAGAACGGAATGAAAATCCAGAAAGCGAAACGCAGAGGACCTCATTTTATAGGTGTGTATGTGCACTCAAACATTAGGCTGTCATGCCTTTCCTGCAGAGAACTGTATTCAATTATAATAGCATTATCAAATTGCATTTGCTGCACTGGCTGGAGGGAGGCTGGTCTAAAATTAGTGAGGGTAGTCCATGGGAAACCCAGACACTTGTGTCTGCTTATGAATACTGCCAAAAATAGTGTGAATATTTTTCTATATTTTTATTGTTGGCTATTATGGAGCACTAAAAGCGCCACCTACAAGCCAAAACTGCTGGCATAGGAAGTGAATATTGGAGGGAGGTGGCCAAGGAAAAGCCCATTTGCCTTCACTCCCACTCAGTGTCGCTCCCTAACCACACCCCTTGGGGGACAATTAATTCACTCAACAGCATTATTTGTTTTACAGGTGCCGCAGAAGTCGGGTAGATGGCCATCTTGATTAAGAATCCCCAACAGCAGCCTGTTAAGGCCAGTGTTGGGACCAGCAACCCGGTGTGAGGGTGTCGGGCAGGTTGCACCTGCGCTCCCAGTATAGTTCCGGATGAACGCAGGGGAGGAGAGCCAAAAAAAGAGAAGGGACAACCCTGGAGGCAATTGGCGCACTCCACGAGTGACCAAAACAACTTTGCGTCCGCCTCTGTATTCTCTGCATCCCGCCCATGCGCAGTGAGGTGTAGTGCAACATAACATCCCTCTCCTTTTTCCATAACTCAAACAACAAACATTTATAATTGTCTCTTCTACAACAAATAGTCTGACATGGGGGGCCGGGCGCAGCCCCCTCAGGTGGTGCCTGATGTGTTGTCGGGCGACATGTTGGGAGGGCTGCTCTCCGTCAAAGTGTCTTCATTGTTTGGCGTTGGTAGTTCAGCCACTTCATTCTGGGTTTCTGGACCAGGTGCATCTTCCTTCTCTTACGCTTATTCTCGGTTGGTCCTACAGATCTACTTCTGTCTCTCCCTCTCTTCAGTTGTTTTTTACTTTCCATCCACATCCTTTTTGGAATTTGTTTGAACCAGGAGGTATTCCTTGCAATGGCCTTGTTGCCTCTGCGAGCTGTGACTAATGTTCCTTTCCTTCGCACTACTGTCCAATGGTTATCAAAAGGACTCGCTAGTTTAGATCTTGCGTTCTTGAGGACCAATACTTGGTTGTTGGCTATGTATCGGGACTCCTTTACATGCCGTTTGTTACTCATATGTTCATGTGCTTCGATAGTTTTGGCAGGTCTGTGGTGCCTGCCTACCCTCTTCGCTCATTTGCTCTGGTGATGCGGTCTGGATGAGTTCAACATTATACTGTGCAAGGTTGGCTGGGGGTATGTCAGATGATGCGTGTGGCGTTAGCGGGTAGTTTCTCAAAAATCAGTACAGTTTGAATTTCCAGGGAAGGTCTTGCACTTTGGCTCTTTTGAGGACCTTACTTATTGTCTGCATAAAACATTTGACATCCATGTTTGCTTGTGACCAACGAGAGGCGTTGTGGTAGTGTTCTAAATATTGATTCCTTTCCTTGCAAGGGTGGCTGTTTGCATTATTGATTGTTGTAATCGTTGAGTAACACCTTCTCAAGAGCGAACAGTACCAATACGGTGGCTGTTGACAAAATCACTTCAACTTCTGGGTAGCAGTTCTTGGAAGGAAAAAAAAAAAATACTAAAATCGATGCTCATTGACTATCGTGAGGTGCCACTTTGGGCTGAACCAATTGGTTTTGGTCTGGGGGATGCTCAAGTTGCTTGGCCGGGGCGGTACAGTGCAATGATACTTTCGACTCTCGTGCCTAACTGTGGGAACCACACACTGCTGCGTATCCACACTTTAGTTTGGACAATGCCTTGGTGTCCCTTGTGTGCAAGGGTGATAATTCTGTCCTGCAAGATATGTGGGATGATGCATGCTCCCTTACGTATTAGCCCTTCTTTTGTGATCGACAGTTTGCGACAGACTGAATATCATCAACAGGAAATCCCTGGCCGCTACTATGCAGTTGAAGTTCTGAAGGAATTAGTTCCAATCTCCTGCCAGGACAGCATTTCGCACAAGGTCGCAACGCAGGTCCGTACTCATTGCCTCTTATGTCTGATGCTGACCACTTTCGGCTTAATTGTGCCGACAATTTGACAGGTGTGGTCTTCAGCCTCTGTCGGTTCTAGGACTTCCATCACTGTTGCTACCCATTGGTGCCTTGCCAGAAGATCCACAGGGTTCTTGGCCCCTACCTGGTACGTGAGGTCAAAATCCTACAGCTGTAGCAGCCATTTTTCGATCCATGCTGGTGGGTGTGGCGCCAACTCCATGAAAATGGGCATCAAGGGTTTGTGATCGGTGTAGGCCATGGACTTTCTTCCATAGGAGGTACAGAAGGAAGGGTCGGTATCCCCACAGGATTGCGATGTGCCAGTATATCTGCTCTGTCAGTCTGGGCTATGGAGGTGTATGTGGCCAGGCCCCAGGGAACACAACTGCAGCAGATCTGAAAACTAAGCGCTGGAAGGCCAGTGGGGAGCAATCGGGATGAGGCAGCAACCCAACAAAGCCCAGAATTTGCAGAGGGCTCGTTGAGTAGAGGGGGTGGTGGGATCGCATAACACCTGCGGCCGTGCCAACTGATCTGGAAGGCGGCTCCCAGAGACCACCTACTTGCCCATGAAGCAAACTGGGGGCACTTGGAATTCCATGAAGATGCAAACAAATCCAGGTCCGCAAGCCCCCAATGCCGGAACAGGGGCAACAAGGAGTGGGTGTGCAACACCCACTCATATGGGTTGAACCCTAAGCGGCTCAGCTGGCTCACCTTCGCATTGCTGTCCCCTGGGAGGTAGACTGCTGAAATCCAAATATTCTCAGTCAGGGTCCATTCCCAGATCGATACACCTCCATGCAGAGGGGAGGGCGGTGGGGTGAGGAGGGGGTGAACAGGTGCCAGCCAACTTGTTCAGGTATAACATTGTAGTCGAATTGTCCGTCCAGACCAGTCACTGATGAGGGACAGAAAAGCCTTGAGGGCAAGGACCACTGCCCTGAGCTCGAGCAGATTGGATATGCAGGAGGGCTTCCGCCCTGGACCATGCGCCATAAATCGCATAGCCCTCCAGAGTAGCCCCCCCCCCCAAGCCCGAAAGAGGAGTCAGCCATCACCAACAGGGTATGCTCCAGTCTGGTGAACGTGGCCCCCACTGAAACAATGCCGTCCATCAACCACCAGCGAAGAGAGTAGAAGGAGCACCCATGTCCCTATCCCAATTGGCCGACAGGTGGAACAGGAGGCGCCTCATCTGGAGGAGAGGGCGCTGCCCCGTGAGCACACATGATGCGATCAGCCCCAGAAAATGCTGGAACCACCTCCAGAAGGGATGCCTGAACCGATAGTGGGGAGTTTGTCCCAAACCTCTACTAGCACTCCCAATTCCTGTGGGGGTTTCCTCAGTGAGGGGGACCCACACCCTTTCTACCGTCGAACGCCCCCCACCCCCCCCCCCCATCCCCCCCAAGGACTTTGCAAGGCACTGAAGGCGGTCATGAGGTGAGCTGGAGGAGAGGTGTGGAAAATCTCCATCTAACGCAACAACCAATTCTTCAATGCCCAGTGGCAGAGCTGTGCAAGCCATGCACACGTCCCAACGGTGGTCAGGCCACACAAAGGACAGTGCATGGGGTCAAAGGCCAGGAGCAAGGGGTCGCATAACACACATCTTGCGAAGCCTCCTGCAGCCGTCATGTACCGGGGAGGCAAGGCATTGAATGGAGGTGAAGAGGATTGACAAAACTTTGGGTAGCAAACAAAGTTAACATTTCTTTGCGCCTAGCTGCCAGGTCTGACACCGTCCGTGCAGAAAAAGGGACGGAGGTGAGACGTTGGAGGGCGGGGGTCCTCAGCAGGGCGTTTGCACGCCCTGGGCTGCACCCCACCCCGGGCTGCACCCCACCCCGCCATACTACATTGAAAGGGAAAGCTCAATTTTTCAACACAAAATGTTCTGGTTCCGTCCCCATTTTGGGAGACACCCACAAGTATGGAGGAAGGGGGAAATCGGACGAATGAGCATGTTCACCGTCCTGTGTCTAAACCCATTTTCGTCCCTTACACTTACAAACACACACATGAAAACTGGTTGTCTCAGTAACCCAGAAGGAGGGGCCCTCTTGTTCTGGATGTAGTCTCCAAGGCACATTTCTTTGTGAAAAGAATATGTAGTTAACTGTTCACTGTGGTAAATGTTCAGCACAAGCTAAAGAAAATACAGTTCCACACTTTCCTGGGAAAACCCTCTTCCCCGATTCGTGCTTCTGCTTAGAAACAAAACAATTCTCCCAAAGCCTCTCTAACAAAACAAAAAATCACCATCTGCAAAGATTTCACAGTTCCCCTAATCTTCCGAAGGGAAATTCTTCTTTAGTGTATCAAACTTGAACCCTCCCAGTCTATTATCAGGCCTGGTTCACTTACCGGCCCAACCTTATTTCATAGCTTCAAGTTCCACAGATATTTGCTCTTCCACTGGTTTCCCTAGGTTATCCTTCCAGACCTCAGGCCCCCCCTTCCCCACCTGCTACAGGGCTCTAGCCCACTGGTTACACATGTCTTTGCCTTGAGGTGGAGGTGGGGTGTTCAACCCTTACGGACACCTTGTTGGTGGTCTTTTCTTGTTTCCATTTGTGTCCAAGACCCAGTTGCACATTGGCAGGGCTGCCTACTTTCAGATGGGTCCCAAACCCTCTGTTGGACCCCTGACCATGCTTTACGTTTATGCTTAAAGTTTGCGTCAGTATATGTGATTCTCCTGTCATCCCGTTGCGCCCTTTGGGATAGGTTTGTCTGGTTTACAAAGTTTATATACAAAGTTTGTATTCAATTGCCTGAGTCTTTCTATCCCCTTGGGATTTCCAGGAAATACTTTAGTGATTTACAAAGTTTTTATCAAGTTGTACCATTTTGTCGGGATAGATTAATGTGGCTTCTAAGCGTTTCCTGCTCCCTCAATGCCCTAACAACCAGTCCAACCCTTTCCCTACCTTTGGGAAGTCGCAGGTTCGGTCTTCTGTCTCGTCGAGAGGTGGAGCGTCCCGTCCCTGCTGCGCTCCACGTGCTCTCCCTCGCGGCCCCAGACTGTTCCTCGCGTCCGATTGCTCGCACCTTTGTTCTCTGTTGGCTTTTGCCTGGTTGGCATACTTTCTCAATGCCACCGGCCAGGTCCACCTTGCTGGGACATTTCAGAACGATTCGACTGTTTCCAATTTTTGGGCCCTCTGCCACAGAACATCACATACCCTGCTCCTCCAGGACTGGCTCAACCTCACATGGACTCCTTTTCTTTTTAAGATTGGAGAGGCCTCTTGGCAACTATACCGCGTGTATTGGTTCCAAGGTGGGGTTTTGCCTCCTGGTTCGCTCTTCCTCATCCGAGTAGTGTCAATAAGACTTTCTAATTTATCGAAAGGGAGTGTAGGAGCCCCTCTCCTGAGAACTAACATGCGTCAAATACCCTGTTCTATGGAATTTCTTCCACTCAGGAGGGTCCACAACAAAAATATTTTGCTGATTTGTTAGCAGGATGACTACCTGTCCCTGGAGAAGAGGCTGATGGCTGAGAGAAAAACCGACTGCCTGGCCATTGCTGCTTTCGGATGGTCCTGCCAACTGGTTTTACAGTTTGGTGCGCACAACGATCCTGAAACCCCCTGACACAGAAGGATCTAGTCTGCCACCCTGCCCTTTGTGTATAAGGTGCCTTAGCTGGAGCTTTCGCCAAGAATGATAAGGATTTGGCGGTTTGGGTACATACTTTGTTCTTTGTGAGCTCCTCGTCGGCAGAAGTAACAATTCACTGCCACCAAAAACGGAAGGGACAGCACTTTGTCTTACACTTCCTTTGAAAACTTAATTGCGTGGAGACACGCCCGGCAGGAGGTTTCGACCCCTACCATTAGGCCTCAAGCTGAGGTATCTACATGGTGTGCCGCAGCTTCCAGTATATCCTGCGCCAGCACTCTGGCATCTGACAAACCAGCTTTAAAGTCATGTAGCCTATCCGCAGGAATGCACTCCTGGAAGTCGGCTAACTCTTTACACAGCTGCAGATTGGCTGCTTCCACGATAAACTCAGTGTCCGCTTGACGAAGTTGGAGCACCGAATTGGCAAAGACCTTCTTGCCCAAGGAGTCCCAAAGTTTATCCTCCTTGGATAGAATTTGGGCCACTGCCGTTGAAGATGCAGAGACCAGCTTGGACTGGAGGGTGGCTGCTGCCACCACCGGTGAGGACAGGAGCGGGCAAGCCAATTTACAGGGTTACTCACCGTAGTGACCACCTTACTCCTAGTCCATAGTCCCCTTTCCTCCATACTTGTGGGACGGGACCGGAGCATGTTGTAAAAAGCATCCAAATTTTTTTCAAAAATTTGTCCCTCTCTTTCCTGCGCGGGGCCTGGCACGCAGCCGTATCGCCCATCAGTCCTTTTCTATCGCAGGGTCCAAGACCCATTAGCAATAACAGAGGAACCTTATTAGAGGGGACGGCAGGCGGGCGTATGGAGGAAAGGGGACTATGGACTAGGAGTAAGGTGGTAACTACGGTGAGTAACATGGTAATACTCCTACGTCCCCGTCCCCTTTCCTCCATACTTGTGGGAGATTCCCAAGCACTCCTTACAGGAACTATGGGTGGATGGAAATACCCTTTACTGAAACAGGTTCTTTAGCACAGCCTGACCAAACTGAGCATCAGCTCTAGAGCTCATATCGAGCTGCTTTAGCGATGGACTCCCAGAGAACATATTTCTGAAAAGCAACCACGGCTGCCTTGCCCCGCACCAGGTGTGCATGGATACCTTTATGAGGTTTCAGTTTTTGGACGGTGAAAAACTCTGTGAGACAGGCGGCAATCCATCTGGAAATAGATGCCTTAGATGCCGGCCTGCCCTGAGGGTTACCGAAGGTCACAAAAAGTTGAGAAGAACTCCAAAGCTCAGAAGTCCTGTCCAGGTAGAACTTAAGAGCTCTTCGGACGTCAAGACAGTGTAAAACCTTTTCAGCCTCCGAGGCAGGGTTTGGAAAAAAGACCGGAAGGGAGACCGACTGATTCAGATAGAATTCAGTCACTACCTTCGGTAGTAAAGCCGGGTTTGTCCGAAGTACTACCTTGTCCTTGTGAAAGACCAAGAAAGGATGCTCCACCGATAATACCTGGAGCTAACTCACTCTCCTCACTGATGTAACGGCGGCCAGAAAGGACACTTTCCAGGACACGTACTTGAGGTCAACCGTAGCCATTGGCTCAAAGGGCTTATGGCACAGCGCCGTCAGGACTACATTTAGGTCCCAAGACGGGTGCGGACTACGAACCGGAGGGTAGAGACGTGTCAAGCCAGCAAAATGTCTCTTCACCACCGGGTTAGTTAGAGAATAAGAACACAAGTCTGTAGAAAGTAAGCGGAAACCGCTGAGAGATAAGTCCTGCAAGACAGAACATGAACCCCTGACTCTGCTAGGGAGGATACGAAGGACAGCACTGTGTCAATCGTTGCCACCCTCGGATCCAACTCTTTCTCCAAACACCAATGACAGAACCTGAGCCATTTACTCTTGCATTGAGATCTGGTCGAGGGTTTCCTGGCTGCCTGGATAATGCCATGTTATCCGCAGACAAACTCAAATGCTCTAAAGACTTGAACTCAGGCACCATGCCGCCAAGCTGAGCGATTGTGGGGCGGGATGCCACATCTGCTGTTCCCCTTGGTGAAGAATATCGGGAGTTACTGGTAACCTTATCGGCGGATTCACCAACAGGTGTTGAAGTTCTGAGAACCAAAACCTGGCCGGCCACCACGGGGCTATCAGTAGAAGATAACACTTCACAGAGTTCAACTTCCAAATTGCTCGATGAACTAGGGGCAGAGGTGGGAAGGCGTAAGCTCTCATGTTGTGCCATGTAATCTCGAGAGCATCCCCACAGAGAGGAGGCTCCCAGCCCCCCTCTGGAGGCATACTGAGGAAGCTTCTAGTTTACCGCCGTGGCGAAGGGGTCCACCTCCGGTGTGCCCCAACGTGAGAAAATCCATGAAAGGACCTCCGCCTTCAACTCCCACTCGTAGCTGACCACTGTCCGCCGGCTGAGGGCATCCGCTGTGACATTTGGCTGGCCCGGGATGTGCACTGCAAGCCGCCAAGCCCCATGAAGCACGGCCCACTGCCAAATCTGGATGGACAGGTCCACAAGAGGGGGAGACTTTGTTCCCCCTTGCTTGTTTATACATTGATAACACATTGTCCGTTCTTATGCGGACCAGCTTGTTGACAATGAGCGGTCTGAACGCCTTGAGCGCCAGAAAGATCGCCAGAAGCTCCAAATGATTTATGTGCAGGAGCTTGTCCTGAGGTGACCAGAGGTCCGAGACCTGAAGAAGATCTAACGTCGCACCCCACCCCAAAAGGGAGGAGTCCGTCGTGATCATCATGGGGGCTGGGTCCTGAAACTCCGCGCCCACCGAAAGGTTGCTGAGAGATGACCACCAGTCCAGGTCCACTTATGGAATCCGGAATCATTATCCGCTTGGAATCCGGGTCCACAGCCTGACGCCAGGAACTCCGAAGAGCCATCTGGGTCCGTCTCATTTTGAGACGAGGAAGAGCCAGTACACACGAGGCCATGAGCCCCAGAAGCCTCTGGAACCACCAGGCCAACATGCTCTCCGACTGCGCAAACATCTGACACGTGGCCAACAGATCCGCCATTCTGTCCCCGGTCAGATACACTTGGCAGTCGATCGTGTTCCAACGAAAACCCAGGAAGGTCAGGTCCTGTGAGACCGTCATGGAGGATTTCCGCCAGTTCACCGACAGCCCAAGATGGAACAGGAGCTGAAGGAGAGACTGGAGGTTGCCCGCTGCTGCCAACGGACAAGGGCTGCATAAGAGCCAGTCGTCCAAATAGGGATACACATGGATACCCTGGAGACGAAGATAGGCTGCAATCACCGACATCTTCGTGAAGACACGCGGCACCGGGCTGAGGCCAAAAAGAAGCACCCGAAAATGGAAGTGCTCCTCTCCCAAAGAGAAGCGGAGGCATCTCCTGTGTGGATTCCAAATCAGGATATGCATTTACGCATCCTAAAGATCCACCACGCTGAGCCAATCGCCCATCTGCAAAGAGGAGCGAATCTGGCCGGGCGTGATCATCTTGAATTTCTCTTGGGGTAGGAAAAGATTGCACTGGGAAAGGTCTAGGATGGTGCGCAGGCCAGCCTGGTTGGGTTTGGGCACCGTAAACAGCCGGGAGTAAAAACCCTCCCCTCGCTCCCCAAGGGGAACGGGTTCCACAGCTCTGAGGTGCAGAAGTTTCTGAACCTCAGCCTTGAGGGAGGGTGAGCCCGACAGCTGAAAAGGAGGGTTGGGGGTGGGGTAGGGGGTAAAGGTAAGCGGAAGCCCGCTCGAGCGACCCACAAGACCCATCTGTCTTCTGTGACGGTCTGCCACGCCTCCCAATGAGACGCAATGCGTCCTCCCACCGGGGTCTCGTGCGAGCACGGAAAACCCTCATTTGGCAGGCTTATCGGTGGCAGTGCCACCTGAACCTCATGAGGAGGCTGAGGAGCGGGAGAAAAACCACGTACGCTGTTGTCTACAGCAGTTATTCCCCGCAGGAGTATCCACTCTGCGAGAATTGCGGTCGAGGAAGCCCCTAAAACCAGAGGAAGGACGACTTTGCGACAACAGTCTGTGGGATTTGAAAGGAGCTTTAACCAGAACAGACAATGATTTAGCCGTCTGAGTGCTATCCTTGGTTTTGGTGAGCTCTACATCAGTAGAAGAGTGAAAAAGCTCCTTACCATCAAATGGAAGGTCCAGTACCTTGTCTTGCACTTCATTCGAAAACTTATTGGTATGCAGCCACGCTTGCCATGAGGTATCAGGCCCCGAGCCGAGGTGTCTACGTGATGAGCCGCAGCCTCCAGGAGATCCTGGGCCAAGACCCTGGCATCGGAAAGGCCACCTCTGAAATCTTCCAACTTCTCGACTGGAATGTGCTCCTCAAACTCCGACAGGCCTTTCCACATCCGCATGTTAGCTCCCGCCAAAATCAATTCTGCATTGGCCTGCCTGAGCTGCAAGGCCGAATTGGCAAATATTTTCCTCCCTAGGGAGTCCAGGAGCTTGTCCTTTCCCAAGACCTGAGTAGCCGTCGCGGAAGAGGATGCTGCAGGTCTGGATTGCAACATAGCCACAGCCACCACTGTGGAGGAGGGAGGCGGCCAAGATGACAAGGCCACTTCTTACGAAGAATGCAGCCTGTACCTCGCGTCAATCTTTTTATTGACAAAAAGTCCCTAGTGTGGCTTTTCCCAAACTCTTCGGACCTCGGCCAGAACGTCCTTCTGCAGGAACAGGCCGGCACGCTCCAGGGTGACAAGGTGAACGCCCCAGAAAGCACGCCCTCCTGCAGAGCGGGTGTCTCGGGCACCGTAAAATCTAAGAAACTCATCATGTCCAGTACCCGGTCATGAAAAGCTCTGAGAGCGGGGAAGGTCCTTGTTGTCCTGATCACCTTGAGGGTCATCTGACAGGTCAGGATCCTGCTGAGCCGTGTTGGGCACTGCCTTGTCCACTGGGGACAATGGTGGCAAAGGCGGAAGAGCAGGGGGAGGCACCACGGGCAAGGGAGGCACCAGAGGAACAGGCGGAGCCGGAGGCGCAGGTGGACATATCTCCTTGAAAAGCCCTTTGAAATATTCCCTCATGGGGTCGGTGCGCATAAGCGCTTGAAATTTACCGAAAAAGGCGTCCTCAGGAGATTGTTTCGGAACCTGAGGAGGCCTCATGAGGTGGACAAATCCAGGGACGTAACGGAGAAGGGTGCCACACCGGTCCCTCCACCGACGTATCCACATAAACCAAGGGAGCCGCCCCCGCGGGCAACGAAACATTGTGCAAAAGAGGCATCCAGACGTTCCAATCATAAACCGGTCGGTAAGGATGCGCACAAGGGACCATAGGTTCACCCAAAGGACCGATCCCTACGCCAGGGGCCGATGGCGTAGTTGTAGGGGTAGTACCTAAAATGGCCGCCGTGGTCGTGGCGGGAACTGCCACCATTTTGTCCTCATCTGAGGATAACTGTGGCACGTGAGGAAGTGAGGCAGGGGTCCCCGTCGATGGGTATGGGGTCTTAATTTTAGCCTTAACGTAAGGAACCTCGGCAGAGCCAGTGCTATGAGGCCTGGAATGTTTCTGCAACATACCAACCGCCAACTGAGCCTTCGAATGAAGGGCCTCGGCACTGCCGGTAAAAGAAGAACCTTTCTTCTTTGCCCCCTCAACAGATCTGGTGTCACCACAAGAGCAGGAATGGTGAGCAACCGCTTTCACCGACAGGGCCCGGCCCCCCAGAACTGTTGGTAGCCTTAGCCTCTGTACGAGGTAAAGGCTCCCGAAAGCACCCCCTCCTGAGGAGTGGGGGCCTCAGGTACTGTAATGTCAAGGAGGGCAATCATATCCAGGACCCGTTCTTAGAATGCTCTCACTGGGTGGAGCTGCTCATCGCTGTCCTGATCCGCTTGAGGCTCATCCATCGAATCGGGAACAAAAGACTGGTCCACCACGAAAAACCACCTCAAGTTTTAAAGTGTTGTCCCGGTCCGCCAGTGTCTTCTCTATAGGAGACAACGAAGTCAGAGGAGGTCCAGAAGTGGTGGAGGGAGTGGCAAACCACCGGAACCTGCAATGGAACAGCCGGGCCGAAGGTGGGACAGGAGGCTCAGGATACATTTCCCTGAAAAGACGCTTGAAATAAGCCTTAATACGGTCAGAGTGCATGAGCATCTGAAACTTCCCAAAAAAACTCTCAGCCGAAGGCTTTGGCGTTGGAACAGGAAGAGGCCACTCATGAGGCGCATACCCACATGAGCGAAAGAGGATGGTTGCCAGGAAGGCCCACCACCGGCCGGATCCACGTAAATCAGTGGAGCGGAAGCAGGAGGTAGCAAGACTAATACAGCGGTGTCCGGGCACGCCAGTTAAAAGAAGGGCGGAATAGATTTTTGTTGTCCACATAGCGTGGAAAAGGCTGCTCAGCCCCAAAAGGAATGCTCCCGCACCAGTCTGCGTAAAACGTCAATGTAAGAAGTATCCAAAATGGCCACCGTCACGAAGGTTGGGCCGCTATTTTCTCGACACCTGTGGAGAACTGCGTCACATGTGGAGATGGTCATTGTCTTCTCAGGGGACTTAAGTAAACTTGATACAAGGATCCTCGGAAGAGCCGGTACTGGGTGGTCTCGATTGTTTACCGACATCTTGGAACCAGCCCCAAAATTACCTCCAGTGGAGGAACCTCTGTAGAGCCGGTAGTGGACGGGTAATGATCCATGACTGCCCTCTTTGTCCCCTCGACAGAACCGGTACCACAAGACACTGAGCGCGGGACGGTTGAGGGATATACCACACTGACAAGACCTTCAAAGAGGATCTGTCAGTGCTGCCTTCAGCCTCAAAAAGAGGAACCTTGGGTTTTAACCCAGTACATAAAGCTCCCTCAAGAGGGGCCTTGAGTCGTGAATTGGTATGGAAAGTTCCAGAAACTGAGACCTCAGAGCGACACCCCGTTATCCAGAGCCACAGACGAGCTGGGATTAACCTTAGCACCCAAATGGTGAACCTCAGAAAGGTGTCCGGTACTGGCAGGTCCACTGAGGGAACTGTCTGAGAACACTCAGGTATACCCATTAGGCCAGTGGGGCACCTCAGGAAAATCCCTGTTGACAGAGCTACACAAGCCCCTCCTGAACGTGTAAGACCCTGGGAGGTAGTCCCCTGGCCGGGGCGCCCTAAAAAGTAAGCAACTTACTGGGCCTTTCTTCTTTTCGCCGGTGAAAAGCTGGAAATAAGGTGGAGGAACGCGCTGAAACACGTCCACCCACCGAACAAGACTACGCTGGAGTGCCCGGACGGATATGGAGTAGCAGTAGAAGCACAAATCCCAACCGTGTTCCGGCCCTAGACACTCCAAGCAAAGAGTGGGGATCTGCCCTAGCGAAGCAACGTCTGCATGAAGAACAGGACACGAATCCCAGCCGCTCCGGCATAGACAAGGACTAGATGACTGAGGAACCAGAGCACGAAGGACAAAGTGAATACAAAAAAAAATCCCAATGATGCTAGTGCGTCCAGCCCCAATCGCTGAGAAAAGGACTGAAAGGTGATGTGCGGGGCAGAGCTCAGGAGGACAGGGTTACGGCCATGTGCGGTACCCCGCATAAAAATAAAAGGAGGACAAAACAATTGGCAATTTTTTATGCTTTTAACAAAAGTGCTCAGGTCCCATTCCGAAGGACGGAATGTCCCACAAGTGTGGAGGGAAGGGGACGGGATGTATGTACTTTGATAGCAATTCCCATAATTTTGATCAAGCTTCACGGCCAATTGTCCAACAATCCATGGACCCTCTTCCAATTGGTTTTGTCCTCAAATATGACTTGTTACTGTTAGGGAGAATTCTCATATGGCTAATTTCCCTTGCCTATAGAGTCCCCCAGCAGCTTTGCTGGATTTGAAGGGTTTGTTTCTTTTTACATGCTAAGAGTGAGACTTTTTCCCACTCATAGGCATTTTTACTATGTGTGTTCTCGGCTAGTTTTGTGTTTAATGACTATGGGATCTTTCTCAACCCCATAGGAACCATCTTTATTCACATGTGTTACACAGCACCCTCAGTGCAGTGACACAGGGGTGTCGTAGCGACCCCCAAACAGCCTCCATACCCTGGGACTGACCGTCTCCCAGGGCATGTCAAGTCCCCATTGACTTTACTAGTCGAATCCTATGAACTAAACTAGTACAACCCATCTTACTATGGAGGTACTGGAAGGAGTTAATAGTTCCCCCCCCCATCTTCATTTTCGAGAGGGTACCGTACAGTCCCTCTCTCAAAAGTTTCTGGCTGGTGGCAGTGGTTACTACCGTAAATATTTCTCTATGGGATTTTCCCATTGTTGGGGGCTACCACTTTTCCTGACAGCCTCCAACATACCACCAGTGTATTTTAATATTAACTTTACTCCGGTAGGTTTTTATTGCCAGAACTTTAATATAACTTCTTTCTCGTGTCTTCCTCTAAACTCCTAACCCAGGTCAGGGATCCTTTGTTAGTCCTTTTGCCAAGATGACCACTCCACTGTGTGAGTGACAGCTAGGCTGTACGAATGGGGATCTTTTTGCATAAAAGCAAAACGTCGCAAATGGAACTAAGAAGCCGAAGAGGTGAGAAGCCAAAGACATCTGCAACGACTGAACCACCAGTGAAGCCCTGCTGCAGCGTCTCACCACTTTTCTCCACACAAGAGAAGATCTTCACCTGCAAAAGCCTTCTTCCCTTGAACTGGTGGGGCCAACCAGTTTGCCAATTGCCTGCCCGGACCTGCCTTGGTCGAATCTCCCGTACCCTGTACTCTGAGGCCGGGTAGCCAGGCACCAGTCCACCCGGACCTCGATTTAAAGGAGAGTACCTTTTATTCGTCGGGCAGCACGGCGGCTGGTTTCATCCCTGGGTAGTGCAGTAACTCGAACCTTCCTCCACGACGAGAACCTCTCTTCCTCCGCTGGAGCACCGGAACTGCAGGAACTACCAGGAACAACCGCAGGAGCCACTTCTCCATTTTAAGGTACATTGTTCCGCCAGGCCGTCCTTTCTTCGCTGTAGCACTAAAGGTGTTTTAAATCCTATACCTACCTGTTGGGTTGGCTGCCCCTCTCTCTTAACATTGTCTTTTCAACGTCTGCATTCACCTTTTCCACTTCGTTAACCGAAGACTGGACTGCAGCTACAAGAACATTTTCCACCTGGGCCCTTGCCCTGTACCAACTGACTTTGGCACAGACCTACTGACTCTGGTCACATTTGTTAGATCTGCCTTCCTTAGATTGATTCTCAGCTAGAACTGTGTGGTGCACCTCTTTTCTTTTAACTACCCTTTCCTTCCCATTTTTAAACCTGGGGAAATGCCATTTTGCTCAGTTTTCATTTAAGTATTGCTTATACTGATGCACTGCCTTGCATAAACTGGTTCACAAACCTAGTGTTGCTAGATTGTGTAAGAACCTATTTCTATATAACTTGTGCTTTCCCTCCCTTGTGAGGAATTGTTAGAGGATCCCTTGTGTGTAGTCACTGCGCCATTTTGCTCAGTTTTCACTCTGGTTCACTTGGTCTACAATTTAACTTGGGAGTGTATATATTTTTCCTTTGACCTAATTTACCTTGCTTGATGACTGTGATACATGTGTTTTATTAGAAGTGTACAAAATAATATATATCTACTTTTAAATACAAAACTTTGATCAGTGTTTCCTTGTGCCATAGTCTAGTGGGCCTATTGTGTAAACCCTGAATACTGCTCATCTCCCTCTTGAGATAAGTCTGACTGCTCAGCCACAGCTACCAACTAAATCTTTGTGGTACAGACTGATGCCAAAGGGGATTTATTGCTCTCACCTGTAGTTCTAATCTTGTGTAGTGCTCCCTAAGGGAACTGCACAGTATTCTGCCTAACAGTTACATCTCTGGTTTTCAGCCGGACTTCCAAAAGCAGTGGGGCTTCTCGCAGTAAGCAATTCCAGCTTTCACATCTGTTTCCAGCATCCCCCATTGCTCAGGCAATACTCTCCTCGATTCTCTGCAGACTGCAGTTTCCAGTCCTCAGAACCCTTTCAACAATCTGGGTTCTCTAGGACAGCTTGCCAGTTGGGTCTAGCCCAATAAAAGTCAGAGCATCTTCTACTAAGCACTCTCTGGGTCATCTCTATTCCAGGCTTCAGCAGCAGGCACAGCCATCACTTCTTGCAGGTAAACAGCTTATTTGCCTTGGCTGTGTATAATCCTGTTCTAATACTTCTCACTCCATATCTAATTTGGAGGGGGTGCAGCGACAGGTCCCATGACCTGCTCTCACTGTGCTCATTAGTCTACTGGTCTTCCTCATTTCACAGCATTCCCAGTCAGAATTGGAGACGTTATAAAAGCTAAGACTACCATCTTGGATTTCACTGGCATTCAGTCTCTAGTTTATTATATTGGAATGGCTTAGATTCTGCTTCTAGCAGGGTCCGGAGGACATATGTCCCTTCTCATATGTATTTGGAAAGCTAGGTGAGGCGCCATTTCTTCTCCTGCTGTCCCCTCTCCCCCCTCCACGGTTTCCTCGTCTCCCCCTGCTGCCTCCTCCTTGGCTACCTTGCCTTCTCCTCCCTCCTTTTCTGTCCCTCCCCCCCACCCCCCCAACACCCCTTAGGACTTCAACACCTCTGCAGGGCATACTTCTGATTTGTACCCCTCCCCAGAAGTCTTTCAAGGACAGCAATCTTCATCTTCCCTTTCTAATTTCTCACTTAGCGGTCAAACACTCCTCTGACATCTGGCGCCTTCTGGAGGAACTTGCCCTCCATCTCACCGAGACATAGTTCACGGCCAGCTCTGTCTGGAACATAGACACTCTTCTCCCTGAAGGCTACAAGATCCCCTCCGTGCCCAGGTCCAACTGTTCCAGAGGGGGTGTAGCCCTGATCTTCCCAAGTGGATCCCTGCCTCTCATTCCTACGCAGGCCTACTCCTTTCGACTGCCTCACCCATCGGCTCTCTCTCTCCTAGCCATTCCCTTACTGTGGCTACTATCTATCGGCCACAGATCTCCTTTCCCTGAGTGGGCGGACCTCTCCTCTTCCCTCCTGGTCTTGTCCATTCAACTCCTTCTTGGAGACTTTAACATCCACCTGGATGTTCCCTGTCCTTCCTCTGGACTATTTCGCAACCTTTGCGACTCTCGCTCTCTATTCTCCCCTCTGGCCCGACTCACTCTGTAGGGCACATTGTGGACGTTCTGATATCCTCAGATCTTCCCCTTTTCATCTCTCTCACCACTCCTCTCTCCTGGAGTGATCACTTTCTCCTCTCCTCCCAGCTCACCCTCTCTACCCCTCAGGCCAAGACAATTCCAGGACTGCCACCCACCTTCTCGGTCATCCGACCCATGAAGCGCGTGTCAGTTGAGGCCTTTGCCGCCACTTTCACACCCCCTCTGGCTGACTCACACCCTGACACAGCCCTTTACATGCTCCACTCTGCTATATCCGATACTCTCAATGTCCTTGCCCATGTCATGAGGATCCGCCTGAAGCCCAAAGCCAAGTGCAACTCCTGGTATGACTCAATACTGGTCACCCTCAAAAGCAAGTGCAGGGTGGCTGAGAGGAAATCGCGTGCTTTTGGTACATCCTCTGACAAACTGGCCTGCCGACTGCTTTAAAGGCAATACCAGCTCTGTCCTCACCAAGAAGAGCGTTCACATCAAAGCCTGCATCTCTGCAGCATTTAACTAATCAGCTGAACACTTTAAAATCTGCAAGTAACTGACGAATCCTGCCGCAGTCTCTACCTCTCCTGTCCCTACCCAGGCCCACTGCACGGCACTGGCTTCTCATTTCATCTCTAAAACTCAGGACATCCTGTCCTCTCGCTCTTCCCTTGCCTGCCTCCCTTTAAACCCTGCTCTTCCTCTGGCCCTTCTGCCAGGGAGAGGATGTGTTCCCTCCTCTCCCTGACTGTTCAAGCAATACCTGGCACTTCTTGGCCAATGCATTGCCGCGCTCTGCCCCAACTTTCAGTGCTATGCGGAGGACACTCCGCTCATCTTCAGTCTACCTTCCGCCACCTATTCTCCCCCTCTCTCATCTATGACTGTCCGCCATCCAGGAGTGGTGTGCTGCCAATGATCCCTGCCTTAATGCCAGTAAGGCAGAGATTCTCATCGGCACACTTGCTCCCACCTTCCCTGCCACTCTGGTCGGCCTCCCTCGGCCCTCTTCCAGATACCACACGTGAGGCTAAAAAGCTCGGGTCATCTTCGACTCCACACTCTCCAGCTGCACCTCAGAGGCATTCTTCCTTTCCTCTCCTTCCTCCAGAAGCTCACCGTCTCCAGAGGTCTGGTTCTCTTTAGGGTGGACTATTGCAACAGCCTCTTTCTAAATCTGCCCGCTTCTACTCTCCGCAACTCATCCAGAACAGGACTGCGAGACATGTCCTTGGCCTCAAGCCCAGGGATCGCATCTCTCCAGGACTGAATTCTCTCCACTGGCTCCCAGTGGCTGCGAGGATTAAGTTCAAAACCCTTTGCATTGTCCACAAGGCCTTCAGGGCCTCAATACCTTCAACTCTCTTCCTAAATATCTTCCTTCTCGAGCTCTTTGCCCATCCACCTCCAACTCCCTCCGGGTCAGTTGCTTCTCCAAGCAACAGGTTGGTGGTAGATATTTCTTCGGCTGGGGCCTCCCTCTGGAACAGACTCCCTGAAACTTGAGAATCAGCTCTGGTTCCGGAAGCACGTCAAAACCTCCCTTTCCTTCTGCTTTTTCTCCACCTCTCCCGTGCTGAATTTCCTGGCTGATACTGAAACTGCACTGGTTACCTACCCACTCCCTGATCTCAGGCCCAGGTCTCCTCCCCCGCCAGTTGCCTACCTGCACTACTTTGCGGCCAAACCCCGCACTTTGGGACCGTTTTCTGTATCCCTACAGTCCCACCACCAGCACTTGACACCTGATGTCTGCACTTACCCCTGCACTTGCCACCAGCTGGCTGTACTTTCACTTTGTTATTTATTCTATTATCCCATGGTCTGCACAATCCCCACCCCCCTTCTCCCCCTGCACTTTCCCCCTTCCCATGCACGTGCGATCTGCTTGACACTTGGCCTAGTAGGATTGTTGTCTTTGTATTCCCTCTGTCGCCCCCCCTCCCTTGCAACGTCGCACCTTGAATCACTTGTGTATAGGTGCGTTATAAATGCCAGATCATATCAACCCTGGTCCCAGCCTGTGTTGATAATACAAGTGTACCATGATGATTACTGCAATCTACCCAAGAGAATATTTCCAAGCATTTTACGGCTACCAATCAAGGAATTCGGTCTATAATTTCTCTGGTCGTATCAACTAACTTTTTAAAATAAATTGGGACTGCTCTGTGACCATCCATAAATATGGGATTTCCATAGGTAATCAAGAGCAGTGTTCCAAAGCAGAAGACAAACCGATGTTCCATCTACGACCTACCGACAGGCATCCAACAGTCAATCGCTGACAAGAACCGGGAAAGGAAGTTCTTCATGCCTGATCTCTGCAGAAGAACATGTTACTTACCAACTAACGTTCTTTCGATTAAATGTTCCTCCCACGTATTCCTCAACTATGATATTCATATCCTGCCAGCTTCGCTGCTACGGAAAAAATTTCTCAGCAGAAGGCGCTGTGCACGAGGTCGTGGCGTCTATGTCCCTCGACGGTCTCCGTAGCGTTTCAACATCACCAGCAGTATAAGTAACTCGTGCCGCGCCCATTGGCTTCAGTTCTGATATATATTATTTGGAATAAAGGAGGAAAGGAGGAAAGGGGCGAAACGCACTCCCGCAGGCACATAGAAACAAGTGCTGGGTTCGGTTGAGGGTCAGAGAAGAACACCTGATAAGTTAACTGATGTCTTTAATGTTAATCCAAAATATTTTTTTGTTTTTTTTATTTTACTGTATATTGGTTTAAAAAAACCTTTACAAAATACCAATGATAAAACTTAAAAACATTAAAACACAATTCTTTACATTTATGATAACAAATAGACATTCATTATTACATTCAAGCACGATTCTTTTTCTCTTTTTGATAAATATGCACATACATTAATTAATTAATTATAAATTTCCCTTATCTCATATCATAAATACGTCATTACAATAAGAATAAGGCTAAAAACCATTTTCTATTTACATCGACCATATATCTTTCTCATTTCAATTTTTCGGTTTATAGTAGAAAAAGTTATTTATACACTTTGTATTCATAATACACCCAGTATCATTCAAGCAATATCATACAATATATAAATCCTGTCAAGACACTTTGCAGATAATCGTTAAAAATGCTATAACTCTGATCTTTAACGACATGTCATATTCATGGAGCATTTCAAACCATATTTTCTCTAGAAACACATGAAGTATCATCAACGAAATCTGAAAAGTAAGCAAGCCTTTCATTACTCAACGAGGGACAGACTAACAAAGGATGCAACAGTGTTTCAATGGTCTCATTTATACAGAATCTACAAATCTTCCCATTTTCAGGAATTAATTTCCTTATCGAACTAATTTCATTGGTATTCATCACGTTGAACCTGAACCGCATAATACTATTACGTAATTTACGAGATGGATATTTTGTAAGATAAGATTCAGGTACCGGGAACCATTTCCACACAGATAAGCCTTGCCAATACAATTTAGAATTCATGATCACTGTATTGTTAGCTACCCAGTCAAACGCTTTAATCAGTGTTTTGATCTTAGCTGGTCTTTCTATGAGACATTTCATTGTGACTCCGATATTACACAGAATATTTTCTACCTCTATTTTTAGATTCCGCATGTGTTTTTCAGTTAAATAGCTATTAAATATATGGTAAATCAAATTCGATCCTGCTAAAATACACTTTCTATATAGCATTGTTTTTTTGTATTCCATACTGCTTTTCAAAGAGTTAAGACCAAACTCATACCTTATGAGTTCGATTGGTATACATTTTGGAACAAAAAATAATAATTTTTTCCAAATTAGAGATTCAATAGTTTTCAAATATGGTGTACGTTTGTCAGGGTAGAATTCTAGACCATAGGTCAATCTTAGGATGACCTTCATTGTATAAAAGTCCCTACAGGCCGACAGAGAATTTGCCAAATTTGCTTTCAATTACTCTCATTTGTTCTCCAGCTTGAAAAACTCATAAAACTTTGTCATAGTACTTGAAAAGGAATAGCCCAAATACCTAAATGCATTCTGCAATCGTATTGCAGTTCCTTCCACAAACCACACAGGATTGGAGCATTTCTTATTAGTACCACCCAGATTTATCACAATTGTTTTCTGTGGATCGATTTTCAATTTCAATTCTAATATGAACCTTGACAACCTATCAATAAGACTCAGCAGTCCTATTTTAGATCGATCAAAAAGCAAAAAATCATCAGCATAGGCAACCCAGTTGATTACACTTCGTCCAACCTTAGGAGATAGCAAGCCAGAGGATTCAAACACTGCGTTTGCTCCAGACACATACAAATTAAATAAGATCGCCGCCAGGGCACAACCCTGTTCGAGACCATTTCTCGACCTTATCTCCTTAGACATCAAGCCTTCCTTGTTTAATCTAACTCAAAACAGTATTAGAGTATAGGTGAACAATCATAGCAAGAATCCAAAATATTAAAAAACCAAATGCATCGTGCAGCACACAAATGCACGACACCAGGCAGCACATAAAAGACAAACAGCAGGACGCCTGGGTGGGGCAGCCTGCAAACAACGCTTTTCGCGCTAAACTGAGCGCTTGATCATATATAGAGATATATATATATATATATATATATATATTCATAGGATACATTACTCACCATAATCGTATTTCTGATGCTTGTATCTGCTTAGATTCACATGCTGTCCATAGGCCGACATCTAGTGGAAGCTGCAGAGTATTAGTTTGTTTTTCGAAACTCGAAAATGGGTGTCGACACAGGGCGTGCCAGTAATACTATCCCTAGTGTGACGTCCACTGTACCCATGAACCCTCACGCGTGTAGGACCCTCAGATTGTAATTTTTCTGACATGAGGTAGCATGAGGAGAAGCGCGAGTACAGATGATCCAAGCAGATATAAAGAAAGGTAAGACTACAAGCATCCATGCGCCTTCTCTCAGAGGGGAGGAAGGGTGGGTCGCTTGTGAATCTAAGCAGATACAAGCTTCAGAAATACGATTACGGTGAGTAATGTATCCCTTCTGAGGCTTGTGGAATCTGCTCAGATCACATACTGTGCATAGATTAGCGAGCAGCGTTAGAAGGAGGTGGGATGTGAAAAGGGTCATGAGCAAATAAATATCTTAGAACCGCTTGTCCCACTTGGGTATCTGTCTTGGAATGGTTGTCAATGCAGTAGCGCTGAGTAAATGTGTGAATACAGCTCCAAGTAGCTGCTTTGCAAATGGTGTCAAGGGGTACATTCGCAATGAAAGCCAGAGTGGCCCCAATGCCTCTTGTCGAGTGGGCTCTTGGCGTGAAAGGCAGAGTTTTTTCAGAAAGGGAGTAACACAGCTGGATACAGTTAATAATCCACTGATGGCACCTTTAGAGACGCGATCCCCCTCTCTGCCTGTAGCTATGGAGACAAACAGTTGGTCTGTTTTCCTTAGTGGTCTGGTCTTGTTTACATAGAGGACCGCCCTACGCACATCTAGGGTGTGTAGTTTCACCTCAGCCGAGCTCTGTGGGTCTTGGAAGAAAGCCGGAAGTTCGATGGACTGGTTCACGTGGAATTTAGGAATAAACTTAAGTGAGAACCTAGGGTGTGTGCGTAAAATCAGTTTATCTTTATGGACAGTAAAGAAGGGATCTTGCACTGACAGAGCCTGAATTTCACTGACTCTTCTTATAGATGTAATTGCTACTAAGAAGGCCGTTTTGTAAGTCAGGTGTTTGAGACTGCTTTTATGCATGGGCTCGAATGGGGGGCCCATGAGCTTAGAGAGCACCACGTTAAGGTCCCATCCTGGTGGTGGGTTTGAAATAGGAATGAAATCCTTCCATGAAGGCTTTAACTACTGGTACTTTCCACCACGACACCTTGTTAGGGGAAGTGGTGTATGCCGACAGAGCAGCCAGGTGTACCTTCAGCGAGTTAAAAACCAGTCCTTCATCCAGCAGGTGGAGCATGTATGTAACAATAGTGGAAGGAGTGCAATCAACTGGGTTGACTTGTTTATTCTGGCACCAGATAACGAATCTCTTCCATTTGTCAAAGTAGCAGTGCCTCGTGTTTGGCTTCCTAGATTCTTTTAGGATGTCCATACACCTCTGTGGTAAATTGAGATGTCCAAACTCTGACCTCAGGAACCATGCTGCTAGCTTCATTGAGTTGGGTTGAGGTTGCACTGTTTGACCTTGGTGCTGGGACAGTAGGTTGTACCAGGCCGGAAGTTTGATCTGTTCGCACACGGCTAATCTGCTTAAGTGTGGGAACCATGGTTGTCTCGCCCACATGGGAGCAACCAGGACGAGCGCCATTGACTGTTCATCTTGTTGACCACCTTCCTGATGAGTTGGTGGAAAAGCGTACGCAAACATTCCTGACCAGTTCATCCACAGGGCGTCCCCCTGGGAGTCTGGTTGGGGGAACCTGGATGCAAATCCTGGGCATTGTCTGTTTTCGCTTGTGGCGAAAAGGTCTACAGTGGGGAAGCCCCACTGAGAGAAGATATCTTCTACGACTTCTCTGTGTAGACACCATTCGTGTTCTTCTGGGAGGGGGTCTCTGCTTAGAGCATCCGCTAGAGAATTGAGATCCCCTGGAACATGTTGCGATGACAGGAAGATGTTCCGTCTGAGTGCCCATTTCCAAATTTTATGGGCAAGCTTGGACAGATTTGGCGAACAAGTCCCTCCATGCTTGTTGAGGTAAAAGATGGCTGTAGTGCTGTCCGTCCGGATTTGCATGGACAGATTTAGCAGGGAGGGCTCGAACGCTTGAAGCGCTCTGAATACTGCCAGAAGCTCTAGCAGGTTGATGTGATTCTTGGCCATTGAGTGAGACCAGAGACCCTGAGCTGTGTGGTGGAGATGGTGAGCTCCCCACCCTGTCAGGCATGCATCGGTTGTGACTACCGCCTGTATCTCAGGATCGTAAAAGGGTTTCCCCTTGGACAGATTTTCTCTTGTCCACCAGTTTAGGCTTTGTACAAGTGTTGGCGAAACGACCACTAGATCATCCCACTGACCACTTGCCTGAGACTACTGTTTCGCCAACCATTCTTGCATGGGACGCATGTGCAGGCGCGCGTGGGGGACCAGGTAAATACATGACGCCATCATGCCCAGCAACCGCATTGCTTTGCGTACCGTTATCTGGCAACCGGACTGATATTGCGGAATTTGCAGCAGTATATTCCGAATTCTTTCATCAGAAGGAAAAGTCAACCCCTCGAGTGTCTAAGATAGCTCCTAGGAACTGTTTGGAGGTGCTTGGCACCAGACTTGACTTTTTCTCATTTATTGAGAAGCCCAATTCGAAAAGGTGGTCGATTGTTGTTCTGCAAATTACTGGGGTCTCCCCTGTGATGAGCCAGTCGTCCAGGTAAGGGTATACCGGGATTGCCTCCCTGCGTAGGTGTGCTGCCGCCACCGCCAGTACCTTGGTGAATACCCTTGGAGCCGAAGCTATCCCGAAGGGCAGTACCTTGAACTGGTAGTGCTGACTGTCCACCTTGAAGCGCAAGTACTTTCTGTGCGCTGGGAACATGGAAATATGAAAATAGGCATCTTTCATGTCCAATGTTGCCATGTAATCCCTTTTTTAGGAGGGGGATTACCTCTTGGAGAGTAGTCATGCAAAATTTTTGGGGCTTGACATACTTGTTTGCAGGCCGTAAGTCCAATACTGGGCGCATTATCAAATCTTTTTTTGGCACAAGGAAGTAAGTTGAATAAATACCCTTTTTTACCTGGTGTCCCGGGACGAGTTCTATCGCGTCCTTTGCTAGCAGATTGACGATCTCCTCGAGGAAGATCTTCTGGTGTTCCAAAGAATGTATTCTTTGTCGTGGAAGATGGTCCTGTCTGATGTGATCCCTTACCAAGCCTGGGTGAAGTTGGAAATGCGTCCCCCTACTGAGTTGCGTGAGAAGGGACCCTGAACTGAGCGTCACTGCTTTGGTGGAGGCGTGCCGCCTCCCTTGTTGGGGCTGCCTCTGCCTTTACCACGACCTCTCCTATTACCCCTGCCGTAACCCTGGGTAGACTGTTGGTGGTTGTTCCACTGTGTACCCTGCCCTTGGGAATAGGTAGATCCTCTCTGGGAATTTTAGCCGCGTGGGCGACGAAAATTACTATTCCCTCTCTGGTTAGGGGGTTTATTGGTTAACTGGCCAAGGGACTTGAGTATTTCATATTCGTCCTTGGCATTCTTCAGTGCGCCTTCGACCGCCTTACCAAACAAATCTGTTTCCACCGGTTTGTCCAACAATGATGCCTGGGTTTCTGCCTTAAAACCAGACTGCCGTAACCACGCATGTCTTTTGATAACAGTGCCTTCCGCTATCAATCTGCCTGCGTTGTCCGCGGCGTCGAAGGTTGCTTTCAAAATGCAACCAGACACGGCTCTACCCTCCGCGGAAATCCGAGCTAACTGGCCCTTTAAAGGTTCAGGAGCAGAGGCTATGAGTGCCGCGACTTCTTCCCACTGATGGCAGTTGTAGCTGGCCAACAGGGTGGTGGAGTTTGCAATCCTTGCTTGATAGGCGGACGTTGAGGCTACTTTCCTGCCGAAACCGTATAGTTTTTTGCTCTCCTTGTCGGGAGGAGCTTCGGACGATGACAAGGGTGTTCCAGCCCTCTTACGAGTGTTGGTGACAACTATGGAATCTGGCTTCAGATGTTCTCTTATATAGAGAGGGTCAGACTGGGCCGCCCTGAAAAGTTTTTCAACCCTGGGATTGACTGCTCTGGTGAGGTTCGGGTTGACCAGGGACGGATCTATTCTCCGCTGAAAGGACTTAAGGATAGGGATGGTCTGGGCAACAGGCCTCCTTTCTCCCACTAACTCTTCTACAAAGCCCCTTTCCTCCTGGACACCGTGGGTGTCAATGTGGAAATGTTCTGCTGCGCGTGCGAGAACCTCGTTTAGGAGGGGTTGGTTATCGAACGGGGAGTCGGTAACCGGGGCTTCGTTCTCTACCGGGGAATCTACTCTGTATGTTTCCGGGTCCTGCTCTTCCTCTTCCTGGTCCTCATCATCCCCATAGTAGCCCGTCCCGGTTTGCTCTTCTATCATACCAAATTCCTGGTCCTCACAAAAGGAAGCCTCTCCTTGATACAGTGAGTATGGTCTTGCGTATGGTTGTACCTCGAAGGGTTCTGATCTCATCGGAGTTTCAAACCAGGGCTTTTTACTCGGGGGGGGATAGGATCAGTAGAGCCTGAGGGTGTCGCCCCCTGTGGATCATACAAGAGGAAATGTTCTGGATTTTTATCATAAAAATCTGCCAAAGAAGACATTCTTGACATGACCCTATCTATGTCTTCACTGGACCATTTTTTGGAACTGGGAATGACTCTCTCAGCAAGTCTATGGGATTTATCTTGAGTAGCTTTGCTGGTTTTAGATATATCAGTAGACCTGGTTTTGTCTGTCTGTTTAGGGGGAGTGGTGTGTTTCACAGGTGTGGAAGAGTGCAAAGGTTGTTTCTTCTGCTGTTTTCCCCCCTCCCCGTGAGTGGAAAAATGTTTTCCCTGTTCTTTAGTGGCTCTGGAGTTTTTCAACATCTGGCGTCGAGGATCGGGGGTGGTGTCCCTGTCCTTTGAGCGTGGGGCCTTGCTGGTTTTAACTGCGGGCTCCGACTCCTGGAGCACGGCCTGGGGGTGGAAGTCGTCTTTGTCTTCCGAGGATCGAACTTCTGTTAGCCTAGGGAGCGAGGCACTCTTGGCAAGAGTGGATGATTGCCTTGAGTCATGCGGCGATCTTGATCGAGAACGCCCAGAGGACACCGAATCGGACCGTTCGGTTTGTGCCTCTTTCCGAGAACTCGACGTCGTCAAGTCTCGGTTGGACTTAGTGTGTTTAGTGTGTGTAGTATGTGAAGCGCTTGTGTCGCCGGGGGTCTTCCCCATAGCCGTCCTGCCGGACGACCTTCCGATGTCGGGGACCTGCGCTCGGCTGTCTTTCGACGCCGTAATGCCCTCGCCGTCCAAAAGTACGGTGTCGCTGAAGGCGCCCTCCGTTGCCAGGGCCGCCTGCCTGGCGTGGTGGGCCCAACGCTTCGTCGAACGGTCCTTAAGTGTCTTAGGTTTAAACCTACGACACGCTCTGCAGTTCGCTTCTGGGTGGTCCCTCGACAAGCAGAGATTGCACGTGGCATGCCTGTCGACCCAAGCGTATTTGCGATTGCACTTGAGGCAGAATTGAAAAGGGGTACCCTCCATACGCACCTTGAGGCAGCGGGCTGTTAAGTGTAGGAAATGTATAAGGTGTACCTATATACCATGAGTGTAGAGTATGTACCACCCCCCACTCTCCCTACTTGCAGGGCCGAGGCCAGAGGGCTTCCAAGGCCCGGGCTGAGGACAGCGGCCTTCCGAGGCCCAAATCCGTCGTGCAGCAGCCGACGGTCGATTTCTTCTCCAGCCGGCGTCGAGTGTCGAAGTTAGACGTTGGGGTGGGGAAGGATGTCAATAGATTATTATTTTAAAATTTTTAGCAAAAGTATGGCTAAGGCCAGGGGACTCCGCAAAATGCTTCCGACCAGTATGGTGGAAATAAACAATCTGAGGATCCTAGACGCGTGAGGGATCTTGGGTACAGTGGACGTCACACTAGGGATAGTATTACTGGCCCGCCCTGTGTCGACGGCCATATTCGAGTTCCGAAAAACAAACTGTCATACTCAGCAGCTTCCACTAGATGTCGGCCTATGCACAGCATGTGATCTAAGCAGATTCCACAAGCCTCAGAAATATATATATACACACACACACACACACACACACTCGTGCCCCAGACTGTAAACTCTTTGTGACTGAAGTGTAAATCATCATGTAATTGTACAGAGGGGAAGGATGGGAGGGGTGATGAGGAATATGTCTTAGTTACTTACCTGCAACTGTATTTCTCCAGCATTGGTATCCTTCATAGATTCAGATGCTTGAATATTCCCAGTCGTCAGACTGGGAATCCCCGGTGATAATTATTAAAACATTTTTTTAATATACACACATTGCTACTTAGTGCATGTACATAGCCCATTAAAGTCTATGCGCCATTCTATGGTGTAGTCCCTCCACCTAACTTTGGTCCTTTATGGCCCCAACCAATGAGGTGGCAGGGCTTAAGCTCCACCCCTGGCAGCCATCTTTAGATTTTGAACCGTAGATACTACAGTATAATGGATGTCGAACATAGGAGCAGCCTCTCAGGGGAGGCGGGTGGGCGCATTTGAATCTATGAAAGATACCAATGCTGGAGAAATACAGTTACAGGTAAGTAACTAAGACTTCTCCAGCATTGGATCTTTCATAGCTTCAGATGCTTGAATAGAAAACCAAGCAGTTCAAACATGCCACCATCATATCCGTATATGCATAAATCCAGAAAAAACATTTCTGATCAAACCTTTATCATGCAGCAACACAACTGTTACATACTTCGGGAAAGGTGGGAAAGGAGGCTGGTCATACCTTATGCAAAGAGATGGCGGAGCACTGCCTGACCAACTGCATTTTCTTTGTTGGTGTCTTTGGCCAGGCAGTAGTGTTTCTCGAAGGTGTGCAGAGTCCTCCACGTGGCGGCTCTGCATATGTCCTTCAAGGCCACCCCTGCGTGGAATGCTGTTGACGGCGCTCTTCCTCTGGTGGAGTGCGCAGATGGCGGTCTAGTTAGAGGGTCGGCTTTCATCTGATGGCAGTGGGTGATGCAGGACGATACCCAGCGTGCCAGACTTTGTTTAGAGATATGCTGACCTTTGGTACGGCCAGAGAAAGCAATGAACAACGGTTTGAGGAGCGAAACTCCTTGGTTCTCTACAAGTAAAACTTCAATACTCTAGCAACGTCTAGAGAATGGAATGTCCTTCCCGCTTCTGAAGAGTGGTTCTGGAAAAAGGTTGGGGAACAATGCGCTCAGTGAGGGTCATCTCGGAAAGCACCTTGGGAAGGAACTTAAGATGTGGCTTTAAAATGACGCGGTCCTTCTGAAACAAAGTAAACGGAGGCCCAGAAGACCAGGCTTGTAACACACTGATCCTTCTGGCTGATGTGCTGGCCATCAGAAAAGCTGTTTTCCAGGACAAGAATTTCACTTCGCATCTATGTATGGGTTCGAAGGGAGGTTCCATGAGGGCTGTCAAGACGGTGTTGAGGCTCCAGTTCGGGACTGGCGAGGGCATAGGAGGATAAGTACACATCAGCCCTTTCAGGAAGATTTTAACCGCCGGTAAAGAGAGCAAGGTTTGCATCTCCGGGGTTGTTGTGTATGCCGCTATGGCTGACAGATGGACCTTGGAGGACAATGAAAGCCCCAACTTAATTAGGTACAGTAAGTAGAGTAGAATGTGATCAACCGAGACTGAGAGGATCGATGGCAGATCTCTCGCACAATTTGGAAAAACGAGTCCACTTCTTGGTGTAGGTGACTTGTGTGACGCGGCTCTCGCGGCCCTGATGATATCCCAGCATTCTGATGGTAGCTTCAGGTTCCTCGGTTTGCGCTGCTCAGGAACCATGCCTTGAGAGATCGGCTCCTCTGGTCGTGGTGGAGGACCTTGCGGTTCTGTTGCGTCAACAGATATTGATGCGTCTTGAGGCGAATCAGGGGCAGCCGGGATAGATGTTTCAGCGTCGAGTACCAGACTTGCCGTGCCCAATCCGGGGCAATTAGGATCATAGAGCAATCCTGTTCTTTCACCCTGCGAAGCACACTCGACATGAGGGGAATGGAGGGGAGGAGGGAGGCATAGAGGAACTTTCCCGTCCAATTCACTGAGAACGCGTCTCCCAGTGATTGATACTCCGGGTACCTCGCGGAAAACTACTTGCACTTTTTGTTGAAACCTGGTGGCAAAAAGGTAGATATGCGGATGGCCCCATAAGGCAAAAATCTGTTGGTTTCCTTTTCGTCCAGCTACCAATCGTGGGACGCCGTGTATTCTCAGCTTAGTCTGTCCGCTAAGACATTGTCCACTCCGGGAAGATGCTTTGCCGTGATTTGCACCCCATGATGTAAGGCCCATGCCCATAGCTGTTGGGCGTGTCGTGATAACTCTTCGGACCTCGGGACTCCCTGCTTGTTTATGTAGTGCATGGAGGTCGTGTTGTCTGTCTGGACTGCAAGTACCTGTACCGCTATCACAGGCAGAAAAGCTTTCAGCGCCAACCTTATGGCCCTGAGCTCTAACACATTGATGTGAAGCTGTGTTGACCAAGTGCCCTTGGTTCGGAGGTTCCCAATATGAGCGCCCCAGCCCGATAAGGAAGCGTCCTTCCTCAGCAGCATGGTCGATGTCGGTGCTTGAAAAGGCATCCCCTGCAGAAGATTCCTCGAAACATTCCCCCATCAAAGAGCCTTGTGCAACGTCGATGGAATATGGATGATGTCCTCCCAGCATCTGAGAGCTTGTTTCCATTGGTGGTCCAGGGCCTCCTGAACCGGTCTCATACAAAGCCTGCAGTTCGTTATGAGGAATATGCACGATGACATACTCAGAAGGGATTTGTAAGAGCGTACAAATATTCTCTTTCTCCAGGAAGCTCGATGTTGAGCGTAGAATCGCTGCTACTCTGTCGATGGCCTTAATCTGGAAATGCTGGTATCGCGCTTGGCTCCCAGGAAGAGAGCTGTTTTTCTGGGAACCGAGCAGGACTTTGTGTTTATGGAAACACTCAACTCTTTTAGGCGGTTGATAGTCAGACACTGCTGAGCGAGCCCTTGCGGTGGAACTTGCTTTTATCAGCCAATCGTCCAGGTATGGGAAAACATCCGTTGCTGCCCGCCTGAGACTTGCAGCTACTGGCCTGGCGAAAACCCTCGATGCCAATCTTAGTCCGAATGGGATTACTAGAAACTGAAAGTGAAGCTCTCCCACCATGAACCCGTGGAACTGCCTGTGGACTGGATGGATCGGTACATGGAAGTATGCGTCCTCCAAGTCTAAAGTGGCCAAGAAGTCCTGCTTGTTTAACCAAGCTAGCACCCCTTGTAATGCCACCATCTTGAATGTTATGCGTTTGATATATTTGTTGAGTGCCCTCAGGTCCAAGATGGGCCTCCATTGACAGTTTTTCTTTCTGATGAGGAAGAAACTGGAGTAGAAACCCTTTCCCTTCCGAGTATGGCACTGGTTCTACTGCTGCCTTCTGGAGTAGTTTTTGCACTTCGCACATTACTTGTCCGAACATAAGCACCCTGTGCGAAGTTGGGGGCAGGGAAGGAGGTTGGTCTAGAAATTCTAAGGTGTGGCCCTTTTGGATCACCTGTAACAACCATTTGTCTGATGTGATTCACTGCCAGCGCTGGAAGAACTGGCTTACCCACCCCCCTTCCACACGCCCCCCCACGGGGTGTGGCAATGAGGGGAAAGACTCCGATAGTTTTGCTTGCCTTGTGACTTCCCTTGGGCGGAGCCACGCCTGCCCCTATGGGCGTATCTGTTGGAAGACATACTTATTTTCTTGATACGTGACACCTTGTGTTTTCTGCCCATACGAGGAGCGACCGTATCCTCTGAATTTGGAATTGATGGCTCGGGCTGTGTCCTTGTCTAATTTGATTCCCTTCAGGTGGTTTTATCTTCTTTCCAAAGAGATCTTGCCCATCAAAGGGCATGTCTAATATCTGTGCTTGGACTTCAGGCCTGAAGTTAGAAACCTGCATCCAGGCCTACCTTCTGAGTACTGTGCCATGTGCCATCTGTCTGCAACCTGATTCGGCCACATCAATCGCTGCGTCAATCATATGATCCGATGTTGCTTCAACGTCAGCGATTATTGATCTAGCCTCTTCCTGGAGCTCTGGTGGTAACAGTTTAGCCAATTTGGACATGCAGAGGCAAAGCTTGCGATCGAACCTTGCAGTCATGGCCAGCGCATTAACCGCTCTGATGGTAAGCGATGCAGAAGAGGACACCTTCCTGCCCATGGCTTCTAGCTTACACCAGTCTTTGACCCGTGGTGCTGACAGAGGCGAGGCGGGATTACCAAGCTTCTTCCTTGCTGCAACTGTGATAACCGGGTCCAGTTGTGTGACCTTTCTAACCAAGCGGTGCAGACTCTGGAGCTTTAGATTTCTTCTCTGGTCTGGACACCAGAGCCGGAGTAGATAAGGGTGTAGATAGGATCTTGGATACCGACTCCCAGATGGTGTCAAGGAGAGGGATGGTGGTCACTGTTCTCCTGCATTTGTCCCTGTGCTCAAAGCACCGATTTCCTTTCTTTGATGTAACTTGAATGTTTAACAATTCTGCAGCCTTGCCTATTATGGTGTGGAAAGAAATCAGATCATCCGGCGGTGAGGCCTCGCCTGGTGAATCTCTCCTCCTGGGCTTCTCCCCTAAATAGTCATCCCACTCACTGGTTGCGTCAGGCTCCTGTGTAATTTCACCTTCTTCTGTATCATAGAATTCTCTAAAAGGATCCTCTTGCCAATCTGAGACCGAAACTGGGCGACACCATTGTCAGATCCCTATCCGGCGATCGAGGTCTATGCGATGACTGAGGTGATGGGACTCTTGTCGGTGAAGCACTGAGTGCTGCTCCTAGGTCTTCGGGCAGGCTCCGGTGATCTCATTCTCTTGTGGTCTACTCCTGTGAGGTGAACTTCCTGACGTGCCTAGAATTGGAGAGGAGTCTCTCCGATAGGTTTCCGTTTCTATGGGATCAGTCAGAGTTTCCTTCTCCCTTTGGCGTCTGTAAAATTCCTCCACAATCCTCTGTACAGATATCAGTATCGGGTCATGAGGATAATCGGCCTCTTCCGTGGACGGCTGCCAAGGAGGACTGTGTTGCTTAGGGGAGGGACCAGGTCGCTCTTCCACCACTTCCGCATCAGAAAATTCTTCCTGGAGAATCACATCAGGGAGTTCTGTCATGTCCCCCAAAGGTGAAACATGCGGTACTATTGGTTCAGTAGCTTCAGCACCCTCCAGGAAATTGTCTTCAATGACGGGTGTCGCTCTGTCGTGTGCAGAAGACGCATCGGACGCAATTCCTCCGCTGCTGCAGGAACTTGCGGTGTTGTGCATGGTGGTACTTTCGTTGACGAATGTCCCGTCTACAGTGGTTCCGTCGACGAATGTGGTTTGGAGCCTGTTGACGAGGGCTTCGTCGATGACTGTGGTTTGACCGTTGACATGTGCTCCGTGGATGTGTGTCGTGGATGAATGCCTTGTGGACGAATGGTGCCTTTTCTTCGTCGAGTGCTTCGTGGACATCAATCCGATGACGATCTTGCTGTCGACGATGTCTTATGCGTGATCGTCGTAGATTATGGTTTCGTCGACGGTATGGCCGATGACGGGCCTTTACCTTTCCCTTCGCTCGTGGATGGCTTCCCCATCGACTGCCCCCTACCCCCCCTCCCCGCCCAGTTTTTCGCAAACTCCTCCTTACCTCTGGAGGTAGATTTTGCTGATGAATGTGACTTCTTCTGGTTTGATGAGTCCAGTGGAGGCAGATAGGGAATTAATTCTAGCTTCTTCTTGCTTTTGGCAATGGGTGAGGAACTCCTTTCCACTGAAGAGGACCTTCTCTTTGAAGTTTGCCTCTCAAATGGAATGCTGGATTGGACAGGTGCTGTCCTGACAGACTTAGTCTGAAGATTGATCCCTGGCTTCCAGGTGTAAAAGGAGTCTTCTGTGCCTGTCCTGAAGGGTCTTGTTAGAAAAAGTTTTACAAATATCGCATTTCTGAACGTCATGTGGGTACAGACAAATGCAATGTTCGTGGGGGTCTTTTATGTGAACTAATTTCTTCTTGCATCTCGTGCAGTCCCTGAAAAGGGAAGGCTTCTTGACAGCCTGAGGTGCAGCCATTTCTGAAGAGAGGGTTTACACAACGATTGAGTCAAAAACAGTGTCTTGTCTCAAGATTTCACTGAGAGCAAAGCCCCCCCCAAGTAGGGGAACAAAGCAGAATATATTTGAAAAATATATTCCACACAAAAAGTAGAAAAGATTTGAAAAGCTCAGAGCTTGAGGATTCCCTGCGTCTGTTAGACTGCGGTGAAAAATCTGAACATGGCTGCCAGGGGCGGAGCTTAAGCCCTGCCACCTCATTGGTTGGGGCCATAAAGGACCAGTGTGAGGTGGAGGAACTACACAATAGAATGGCTCAGACTATAATGGGATATGTACATGCACTGCTAAGTAGCAATGTGTGTATATTAAAAAAATATACATATTATTTATCACCGAGGATTCCCAGTCTGACGGGGAATATTCAAGCATCTGAATCTATGAAAGATCCAATGTTGGAGAAGTGGGAGGAACATCCAATTGAAAGAAAGTTACAGTTGGTAAGTAACTTGTTCTTCCAATGGATTGCGTCCTCCAACGTATTCCTCATCTATGATGGACTCCAATAGCAATGGTAATTTAGGAGGTGGGAGTACCATTTAATTTTTCATGGATAGAATGAAGTACAGCTTTAGCAAACAGTCACTCATGGGAAGAAGAGGCATCGAAGCAGTAATACTTAACAAAAGTATGGATTGATGCCCATGTTGCAGCTGAACAGATGACTACAGGGACTCCCCTCTGAAGAGCCGCAGAAGTTGCCATACCCCTCGTGGAATGGGCACGAAGTCCTTCCGGCGGGTCTTTCCTGGCTAACCTGTAACACTGCACAATAGCCAAAGTAATCCAGGGGGATATAGTTTGTTTTGTCACCGCTAATCACAATTTATGACCAGTATAACTCCCGAAAAGATTGTCATCCTGGCGCTATTGACATTCTTTTTTTTTTATAACAAGTTTTATTCATTTTATAAACATAAACATACAAATCAAGAACAAAGAACCCGCTCAAATCGATCGGGTATACAAGCATTCTCTAAGCACGGCTCTTCGTACACATTGCAAGTGTCAAATTATCAAGTCCCTCATATAATAAGTTGCAGGTCATCCAAATTATACATGATGCAGATGGGTCTCCACGGGAGTCCAAACGTCTATGGAATCTATACATGAACTCACAACATACTATGTGTCTTCCCATTTTTGCCAGATCTTGCATGCTTTCCCTGGGCATCCTCTGGTGGTGTATATTCTCATTTCCATTTGCACACAGATGTCCACGTCTGTTATCCATTGGTCGTATTGTGGGGATAAGGATGAGCCCCAGAGTTGGGCCAGATTCCTCTTTACGAGTCCTGTGGTAGTTGCCAACATGAGTCTCTCAAATCGGGAAATATCTAAGTCGTCATCCATCCCAAGCAACAGCAGTTTGGGGTCCATGGGTATTCGTTGGCCCATGACCGCTGACAATCTGTCACAACATTTCTGCCAGAAGATCTGTATTCGTGGGCACTCCCACAAGATGTGAAAAAAGGACCCCCTCGCCTGTTGGCATCTTAGACAGTTGGGGTCAGTTGCTCTCCCCCATTGGTGTAGGGCTTCTCTTGGATAGTATACCCTATGTAGGATTTTAAGTTGGATCAATCTGATTCTAGCCGACATGGCGACTTCCCTTGGGTACATGAGTGCTTTGGTCCATTCTTCCGGTTGTATTGGCCCCACATCTCTTTCCCATTTTGCTTTCAGATCTGTAAGTTCCGTTGTGGCGAAAGAGGCTATTGCATTGTACATTATGGAGGTTATTTTGCTGTCGATACGTTCTACCACAATGTTCCTCTCAATTGGTGTGCAATCTGGAATATTCGGTAGGTCTATCGCACATGTGGTAAGTGCATGATGCATTTGTCTGTAATGAAAGTGTTCTGTGGGGGATAGGTTGAATTTGTCCCTCAGGGTCTGGAATGACATTATCACTCCGTTTTGAATTATGTCTGCTAGCCTCGTTATTCCAGCTGCCTCCCAGGCCGCCCATTTCGGCAGTTTACCCAGCTCTGGTAATCGCCTATTACGCCATAGGGGCTGTGCCAACGTGAGCTTCCCATCCCATCCTAGATGCTTGTGTGCGTCTCGCCATATTTGCGTTCTGTGTGCTCTAATTGTGTTGGGGATCATGCGTACCTTGCTATGGTAGAGGGTCTCTAGTGGGGAGAGCCCCATAACCATCTGGCTATCCGCTTTAATGTGTGGTAATTCAGGGTTGTTATGCAGGATGTCATTTATTATTGGCATCTGGGCTGCCCAATAGTATGTTTGTAGGTGGGGGAGTCCTATACCTCCTTCCCATACGGAGCGTTGCAGGGTTTTTAGTGCGATCCGGGGGTGTCCTCCACCCCAGAGGAGCTTTCTGAGAATCTCGTCTGTTTTGTGGAATTCTATTTTGGGTACATACAGTGGAGCGTTTTGGAGGATATATACGAATCGGGGTAGAGCGAGCATTTTAAACATTGCTGCCCTTCCTAATAGGGTGAGAGGGAGGGTCATCCAGTGTTTCACGTCGTTTGCGAATCTATCTCTGATTGGGTGTAGGTTTTGGGATACATATTGCTTGAGGTCCGTCGTAACCTGTACCCCAAGGTATTTAAACTGCTCGGTTTCTATTCTGTATGGACAATTGCATAGAGCTGTCGCATCAGTTCCTTGGATCGGAAATAGAATGGATTTGCTATAGTTTACTCGTAGACCACTAAATGCTCCATAGCTGTTTAATATTTGGGTAACGATGGGGTATGACACTGGTGGGTCGCTCATATAGATCAGTAGATCATCGGCATAGAGGGAAACTCTATCCTCCCAGTCCCGGGTCCATTGGAACCCCCTCCACAACTGTGAGTCTCTCAGCATTATTGCCAGGGGCTCAATTGCCAGTGCAAATAGCATCGCCGAGAGGGGACACCCCTGCCTGGTCCCTTTACCCAAATTAATGGTGCGTGAGGTCCATCCGTTCACCCTTATCTCAGCTGTCGGTGTATTGTAGAGCAACTTGACCCAGCCTATGAATTGCTCACCCAACCCCATCCTACCCATGATGCACCACAAGGCCCCCCAGTGGACTGAATCGAAGGCTTTTTCGAAGTCAATCGTGAGGAGTGCTAGTGACTCCCGTAACGTTGGGGACTTTTCAATGGCGGCGTGCAGTCTATGGATATTCATGCGTGTGGATCTCTGCGGCATGAAGCCACATTGGTCTGGGTGGATAAGAGTGTGTATGACTGTCTGGAGTCTGTTAGCCAAAATCTTGGCTAGTATTTTGGTTTCTATATTTATAAGTGAAATCGGCCTGTAAGAGCTGCATATGTCTGCTGGTTTGCCTTCCTTATGAATCACCACTATGGTGGCATTTCTCAGGTCCGGGGGTAGGGTTCCTCTTTCTTTGGCATACAGGAACATTTTATGCATATATGGTACAATTTGTTCATTGCCAATCTTTTTCCAAGCCTCCACTGGGAAGCCGTTAGGCCCTGGGGTTTTACCATTTTGGAGTTGGGATAGGGCTGTTGATAGTTCTTCCTCTGTGATTTCTGTTTCTAAGCTCATCCTTTGCGTATCACTTAGGTGTGGTATGGTGAGTGTATCTAGGATGCTGGGATCCACTGCAGTCGTCGGGGAGGCGTATAGTGTCTCATAGTACTCTGCGAAGGTTTCAGCAATGGCCGAATCAGTCCAGGTCCGTTCAGCTTTCATGGTGGTTATACATCTTATCTGGCGCTGCCCCTCCTCTCTTTTCTCCAACCACGCCAGCATCTTGCCGGCTTTGTCTCCCGTCTCGTATAGTCTAGTGCGCATAGCTCTATGTGCTTGTTTCGCACAGGTGAGTGTGATATTATGCAGCTTCTTTTGTGCCGCTTGCAGGGTTCTGTTGTCGTCTGGAGCGCCTGTATTTATATATTGCATTTCGACATTTCTGACCTCTGTTTCAGCGTCTTCAACCTCCTTCCTGTGCGCTTTTTTGTGAGCAGCAGTCCAACTCAGTATTTCACCTCTCAGTGTTGCCTTGTACGCCTCCCATATGGTTCCTTGGTCGTCTATCGAGTCCTGATTTAATTCAAAATATGAGGCAGTGGCTTCCTGAATTTTTCCCACTAACTCTGTGAATCCTAGATAATATGAATTCAGGCGCCAAGTCAGTGGGGGCATGGGTCTTTCTGTTTCGAGTAGGATCATCAGCGGCGAGTGGTCTGAGATCCCTCTGGGGTGTAGCGTTGCCTCCCTTACCTTGTGTATGTCTTCGCCAGGGAGGAAGAAGTAGTCTAGTCTAGACAACGATGCGTGTGCTCCCGAATGGAAAGAGTATTGTTTCTCCGTCGGATGCAGATCTCTCCATGCATCCTTCAGTCCCATTGCTGTAGCGAAGGTGGCTATTTTAGTTGGTATCGCTGGGTTTCTCCCTCTTATATGTGTGCGGTCTAAGTTGACGTCCATTACGTCATTGAAATCTCCACCTACTACTAGTATATCTGCAGTGTTGTTGGCTATGATCGGTGTGATGTCGTCGAGAAAGGCAGTTCTAAGCGCCGGGGGAGCATAGATCGCCAGTATGGCAATGGTTTGATTCCATAGCGATCCTTTTATGAAGACAAATCTTCCTCCGGTATCCAGGGTTATGTTGGATATCTCAATAGGGATTCTCTTGTTTATTAGTATTAGCACACCTCTCAAGCCCATTGAAAAACCTGCATGTATTGCTGTACGGTATTTGGTTCTTTTGAAGAATTGGCACCGTGTGCCAGCTAAATGCGTCTCGGTTAGCAGTGCTATGTCTGGGTTGTGACGATTCAGGTATTGTGTTACCAGTCTTCTTTTGATGCAGTTTCCCAGGCCATTGACGTTCCATGTCATGATATTAAGTTTTTTGGTATTTGGCTCTTTCGCACTCATTCCTTGTCCTGTTTGAATGTCCGTGTCAGTGATAGCAGTTTAGGCGAGGGGAATCCCGCGCTATGGGTGTTTGGACTGCCCTGTTTTCTTCCCATCTCAAAGTGCTTGTCTGAGCCGTGCTTTCCTTGTTGCCAACAAATAACGCGAACAAGTCCCAACTCTCCCCCCTCCCCATACTCCTTCCCCAACTGAAGCATCTGTCGCCCACACAACCAAACTTAATCAAACCGTTGAACTTGGGGTGTCTCTAGTCACTGTGGCGTTGGAGGCGCCGTAGTGGAGAGTCTGGGTATTGTATTGGGCGCCGTGGGTTGGAGGTACCACGGCGGGTGATTGCAAGTTTCGTTCTGTTGCGGTTGCAATCGGGGGGGGTGGCTTGCGTGGTGTGGTTTATCGCAGCCGCCAGCCATTCTGTGTAGTATTTGTTCCAGCTTGTGCCTCCGATTGTTCAGTTGCGGAGAGCGTTACATGCAATGATCTGTCGGTCATGTTTACTCATCGGCATTTTGTGGTAATTCTTCCATTTGTTGCTGTGGCTGTTCATTTGGCGGTCTGTTTGGTCGAGGTCTGTTTCTTCGGTTTTCCTGCCGTCTCCATGGGCCCCACTCGCCTTCTAGGTTGCGTTCCGCCCAGCTCCATGCCTCTTTTGGATCCGTGAAGTGCACAGTAGTGCCTTTGTGGTAGATTTTCAGCTGAGCTGGGAATAGCAAGCCGTATTTCACATTCAGCCCTTGAAGTCGCTTTTTGAGAGTGTCAAAGGATTGCCTTGCTCTTTGTACTTCTTTGGTAAAGTCAGGGAAGAGGGCTATCCGGGAGCCGTTATATGTCATGGCCCCTTTCGTCCTTGCCATGTGGAGAATCGCATCTCGGTCCCTGTAATTTAGGATCTTGGCTATCACCGCTCGTGGTGGTGCTCCGGGAATTGGTCTGCCAGTCGGTATCCGGTGTGCCCGTTCGATTGAGAAAAAGTTTGAGAGGGATTTGGGAGCGAATAGATCGGCGAACCATTGTTCGAGGAACAGCTCCATGCTGGGTCCTTCTTCTTTCTCCGGCAGGCCGAGGATTCGGATATTATTCCTTCTCGATCGGCCTTCTCCTTCTTCCACCCTCTCTTCCAGTGTCTTAATGCGGTCTAGTGCGGCATTCACTTGTTGACCCATGCTTCTTATAGTGTCCTCCGCCACTGATATGCGCGTTTCCGCCTCCCCTGTACGGGATGATAGTTTCTGCAGATCATGGCGCAGCAGGGAGACCTCTGTGCAAATGCTATCCATTTTGACTTCCATGGCGGATCGAGAATTGGAGATAGCGTTCATCACGTCTCTAAGGGATATGTCGTCCTCGGGCTCTGGCTCTGGTGCTTCGACAGTTCTGCTCTGAGCCACAGGTGTCGGGGCAGACGTTGTATATTGCTCCATTGTGTTCTGGGTTCCAGTTCTTCTAAGCCTTTCTTTGCCCATTTCTGGTGTGTGGGGAGAATAATGCACGTGCGTTCCCCCTGGCTGTTCTTCGTAGTAGGGGTGGGGGGGGTGGAGACGGGCTGGCGGACGGACAATCCGGGGTGCCGTCTGCTGTGCTTCGGTGTCTCAGGAGGTCGCCTCCCTTCCTTCCCCCTCTCCTTACCGGTTTTGCCGCGTGCCGCTCTCCGGTTCCTTTCGTCGTCGCAGCGGTCGCTGCTGTTGGCGGCAGGCGCTCTACAAGAGATTGGAGCGCCCGCTCAGCTTAGGCCTGTAGTGCTGGTCTCCCAAGATACGCTGGTGTCGTAGGCCTCGGCGTAGCCGGGATATCTTCCCGGAGGATAGCTAGCCCAGCGAGGGCCCCGGGGAGCGGGGAGGTGGTTGCTCTTTTCGGTCAGCAACGATAGTCAGGGCTGCCCGTGGGACTATAATGTGTCGCCGTCGGCCATTTTGATTTCGTCTTGGCGCCGACCGCCTCTCTCTCTCCAACTGCCGATATCTCGGGATTGACGCTTCGGAATTAGCACCAGTTGCAGATATTGTTCCTACTGGGTTTCCGCCACCCTTGAGGAACTTTTTTAGGGCTATATTTGCCCAGATTCGTAGGATATTTCAGGATGTAGCTGGCGGCTTCGGGAGCTCCACGGGCTCACGTCTTCATCGGTCGCCGGTTGCCCCAAAACATGCTATTGACATTCTTGAGATATAAAAACTGACAGCCCTTTTTGGGTCCAGTGTGTAATCTCTCCACTTTTTTGCCCAAAGGAGGACGGTAGAATGTTGGGATTGTTATTTTTTGTGACAAGTGAAAGTCAGAACCTACTTTCGGCAAGAAAGAAGGTTTAACTCCAAGTGCCACCTTGTCTTTGTGAAAGGTAGTATACAGAGTTTTGCATGAGAGAGCCTGTAACTCACCAACCCTGCGAGCTGATGTTAAAGCCACAAGGGAAGTTTTAAGTGTTAAGAGCCTTAAAGGACAGGAATCTAGAGGCTCAAAAGGTATACGAGTCAGGAATGTCAACACAAGATTCAAATCCCAAGCAAGGACATGAAATGGTACTAAGGGTAAACGTTGGTGAGCCCTTTAAAAAAAAAATTGGATAATAAAATGGAATCTTGAAATCGGAAACCTCTTCCGAGGAGCGCTTAAAAATGCAAAGCGCTGCCAGGTATCCCTTTATTGTTCCAACCTGGAGGCCTAGATTGGCCAAATGTAGCATAAAAGATAGCACCATAGGAGTGCCACATTGAAAAAGGTCCACATTCACCCTGCACCAGTTACTGAACTTATTCCAACGACACCGGATTTAGTTGCTGGCCTTCTGGCCGAAAGCAAAATCTCCATTACGTCGTCCGGAGGTCACAATCCTTATATCTCAACCTCCCAAACCATGCGTGAAGGTCGAGTGTCTTGACCTCTGGCTAGAGAACCCAACCTTCCTCTTGCGAGAGAAGATACTCTCTTTGTGTAAGACGTATTGGAGGACAGATGGACATGTCCAGAAGGTCCGGGTACCACGTCCTCCTGGCCCAATCCGGGGCAATTAGGATAATGTGTTTCCCAAACTTTCTCAACCTCACAATTACATGAGGAATCAGGGGGACTGAGGAAACTCATACAGAAGTGGCCACTCCCAGTCCACCATGAACACGTCTCCTAGAACGCCTCGGAGGAAATTCCCTTGAGCAGTACTGTTCGCACTTCCGGTTGACACCGGTTGCAAACAGATCCACCTGAGGTGTTCCCCAAAGGGTGAAGATCTTCCTGAGCTAGTTCCCACTCGTGAGATACTGTGCTCTGCCTGCTCAGAGCATCTGCTGCTGTGTTCAGCTCTCCGGCTAGGTGAACTGCCGATAGAGCGATTCCTTCTTATATTGCCCAGAACCAGAGCTGCATTGCCTCTCTGTATAGTGGTAGTGACCCTAACTCCTCTCTTGTTGAGGTAGTACATGGCCACTGTGTTGTCCTTTATTATCAGGACATTCTTTCGTCGTACAGAGGGCAGGAAAGCCTTCAGCGCTAGTCTGATTTTCCTCACCTCCAAAAGGTTGATGTGTAGTTTGGACTCCGATGGAGACCAACGACCGCCGACTGTCAGATCGTTGGTGTGAGCTCCCCAATCCAGTAGTGAGGCGCCCGTCACTACTGATCTCAGGCCACGGCTGACAAAAAGATTCCCCTTTGAGAATATTGTCGATGCAAGCCCACCATAGAAGGTCCTGAGCAACTGTGCTTGGAACTTGCAGAAGAACTAGTCCTGATTAACCAATCGTCGCGGTAGGGGTAGACGTGAATCCCACCTCTCCTGAGACTCGCTGCCACAACCGCCATCAGTTTGGTGGAAACCCTTGTGTGGAGGTCAGCCCGAATGGCAGAACTCGAAACTGATAGTGACAACTGCCAACCTCCGGTACTTTGTGCTCGGGATGGATTGGCACATGAAAGGGAGCATCCTAAAGGTCCGATGATACCAACCAGTCTTGGAGTTGGAGAGCCTGAAGGATTTGAGAAAGGGTAACCATCTTGAACTTGTCCTTCCTGAGGAACTTGTTAAAGTTTCTTAAGTCCAAGATGGGTCTCAATCCTCCGTCCTCCTTTGGGATGAGAAAGTAAGGGGAGTACCAACCCTTGTTCCTCTCTGCTACAGGTACATGGTCTATTGCACCTTTCTCTAGCAGGGTTAAGATTTCCTGCAACAGGAGCGGATCTGGAATTTTGACAGAGTTGGTTCCCGTTGGATGGTTCCGAGGCTTTCTTAGGAAGGAAGTAACCTTGAGCTACTGTTTCCAGTGCCCAAGAATCTGAAGTAATGCCCCGCCATTCGTTCAGATGCTGAGAGATTCTGCCTCCCACCGGGTCTTGTGTGACAAGGTCTCAGAGGGATTTGTAGGCAGCTGCAGGAGTGGCCGAGGGCAAAGATGTCACTGCCGAGGCTGATTTCGCACCTTCCTCGCCTACCACGAGGGAAATTTATTTTACCTTTCTGCACGGCCTCCCCTATTCCTCTACCAAATGAATAGTATCGAAAAGAACTACCTCTCAAGGAAGATGAGCCCGAATAAGGTTTTTGAGTGGTCGCTTAGAGGCGGTAAGTGACTTAGCTTGGAGGTCTGCAGCTTCTCTAAACTCCAACAGCCTCGAGCCGTCAAAAGGCATGTTGAGTAGTCTGGCCTGCACAGCCGGTGCAAACCCAGACTTCCTCAACCACGCAAATCTGCGCAGTACTGTGCTTGTAGCCATGGATCTGCTGATGCTGTCAACAGTATCCAGTCCTGATTAGAGACACTCCCATTGCCTCCTTGCCATCTTGAATAATAATCAGAAATCCTTCCCTTTTTCTTCGCCTTATGGAATATGTTCAGCCGCCGCAACACAAACCCACAGGGTATGGGTGTATCTGGCCAGGGTACAGGTAACATTAGCAGACTTAAGGGCCATACAGCCCGAGGCAAACACCTTGCAAGCCCAAGCATCCACTTTTTTATCATCTCTATCCGGTGGAATAGATCGATGAGCTGATTTCTTGTCGAAGTTGCAGCTTGGACCACTAGACTCAGGTGTAGGGTGCTTACTAAGGTAATCGGGGTCACAGCTTGCTGGTCTATATTTCTTTTCGGAAGTTCTTGTTGACTGCTGATCCTGATTCAGGAGCCTCCCAATTTGTTACCACTGTTCTTTGAAGGGCCCTATGAAAAGGAAGAACTGGGTCCTTTTGCGTGTCCTGATCCAGGAAGTCAGTCATATCCTGTTCAAAGGTTGGTGATGACCTACCCCCAACCCATGTAGTCAGCACCCTATTCATCAGGTTCCTGTACACAGTCTGCATGTTGTGCAGGATCAGGGTTTGGAGACTCAAACTCTGCTGACGTATCAATGCCACTGGCAGAGTGAATGTTGTCACAAAGATCTCATTCTTGACTCAGGGTCAATCAATCCCAATGGAGAAATCTCCTCTGAGGCGCTTTCCTTCTCAAAAATAGAGGAAAAACTTTAAAAAAGTGTGATCTCAGTAAAGATGTGTAACTTTTTTTCCTCTTGAATTTGCCTCGAGGGAATCGAAGGAATTTAAGACATCGATGACTTCTTCGATAACTGAGTCAATGTTTCCTTTGGCTTCGACGTCGAAGCAATCTGCGCAGATTAACTTGTCGAATGCTTCGACGGTTTATGCTTCTTAGCAGGTGTCGGAGAAGAACAAGTTAGTTTCTTACCTGGTAACGTTCTTTCGATGGGATGGTCCGACGACGTATTCCATATCTATGACAGGTAATGTCCACAACTGTGCTGCTTTGGAAAATCTTTGGCGTCTGTGTCCTGCGTCGATGCGCCGTCCCAGAGGACCTCCTCCGACTGCCGACGTCACCCGATGTGATAAGTAGGACGCACGACGCCCAGAGCCTCAGTTATAGTTTTTTCCCAGAACGTGTGCCACCAGTTTACTGCCAGTCAGACACACAAGGCCTTGCGGAACGCAAGCTGCAATCGAAAAAGAAATTCTGCAGCGCAGAAGGTAGGGAGGGAGCGATATGGAATACGTCGTCGGACCATCCCATTGAAAGAACATTACCAGGTAAGAAAGTAACATGTTGTTCGAGGGGATTGGGTCCCAATCCCCTCGAACAACATGTTACTTTCTTACCTGGTAATGTTCTTTCAATGGGATGGTCCGACGGCGTATTCCATATCTATGACAGACTCCCAAAGGAGTACCAAGCAACGAGGTGGGAAAGAATTTAGAACACAAATTTAGCATGCCCAATCAAATTGCGGAATAGAGGACTGCCTTGCCAAAGGCCAGATCCTGCCCTCTGATGGAATCGAGGGAGTAGTGACGTACAAATGTATGTACTGAAGCCCAGGTGGCTGCATCACAGATGTGATGAATAGGAACACCCCTCAGCAGGGCAGTAGACGCAGCCACTCCCCTGGTAGAATGGGCCCGCAAGCCAGCCGCAGGGTCCTTACCCGCCAGCCGGTAACACTCGGAGATAGCTAAAATAATCCAACAAGACAAAGTCTGTTTCGTCACAGCTTTTCCCAAACGCTTTCCAGCGTAACCAATGAAAAGTTGATCGTCCACTCTGACCCGAGACATGCGCAAAATATAAAAGCTCAACGCTCTCCTAGGATCAAGCCTATGGAGCCTCTCCTCTTCCTTACCAGGATGTGGAGGAGGATAGAACGCCGGAAGAACAACCTTCTGGCTCAAATGAAAATCCAAAACCACCTTCGGAAGAAAAGAAGGACGAACTCTAAGAACAACCCTGTCCTTATGAAACAGTGAAGGGTGGCTTCACTAAAAGTGCCTGTAACTAACTCACTCTGCAAGCGGAAGTAACCCCAATCAAAAACACAGTTTTAAGAGTTAGCAGTCTCAAAGGGCAAGAATGTAAAGGCTCAAATGGAGCACCCATAAGAAATTTAAGAACAAGGTTCAAATTCCAACCGGGCACCAGAAAAGGTGACGGAGGGAACACATTAGTGAGCCCGTTCAAAAACTGAGAAATTAAAGGAATCTTAAATAGGAACATTCTTCAGACGAGCGCTTAAAGATGGATAGCGCCACCAGGTAACCTTTAATGTTCCCCACTTGCAAGCCCCTGTGGGCCAAAGAAAGCAAAAAAGACAACCATGGGAATGTCAAATTCAAAAGGATCCACATTCTTAACTCTGCACCAGTCGCAGAACTTTCTCCAATGGCAACGGTACAGAGAGTTTGTTGCCAGCCGCCTGGCCGAGAGCAACACCTCCATCACGTCTTCAGGGAGGTCCCAATCCTTATACCTCAACCTTTCAGAAGCCAAGCGTGAAGGTTGAGGGATCCGACCTCTGGATGGAGAACCTGACCCCCCTCCCGTGAGAGCAGATCGTCTCGGTAGGGAAGACGACGTGGAAGGCAGATGGACAAATCGAGAAAGTCCAGGTACCACGTCCTCCGGGGCCACGCCGGAGCAATGAGGATAATCCGGGAACCGAACCTCCGCAGTACTTGCAGGATGACGGGGACTGGAGGAAACACGTACAGCAGTGGGAATGACCACTCCACCACGAACGCGTCCCCTAAGGCTCCTTTTGGAGGAAATTCCCGCAAGCAAAACCTTTTGCACTTCCGGTTGACACTGGAGGCGAAGAGATCCACTTGAGGGGTCCCCCAAAGGGCGAAGATCTCCAGGAGAATCTCCTGAGCCAGCTCCCACTCGTGAAAGATCGTGCGCTGCCTGCTCAGAGCGTCCGCCGTCTCGTTGTCGACTCTGGCCAGATGAACAGCCGAGATCGAAACTTCCTGCTGGATGGCCCAGAACTCGAGCTGCATCGCCTCCCTGCACAGAGGAAGTGACCCTGCCCCCACCTTTTTGTTGAGGTAGTGCATGGCCACTGTGTTGTCTGTTAGAATCAGGACACTCTTTCCTCGCACAGTCGTCAGAAAAGCCGTCAGGGCTAGCCAAACGGCCCTCAGCACCAACAGATCGATATGGAGTCTGGACTCCGACGGAGACCAACGACCGCTGACTGTCAACTCATTGGCATGAGCTCCCCATCCCGTGAGGGATGCGTCTGTCACGATCGTCATCTCCGGCCAGGGCAGCCAAAATGGGGCCCCCTTCATCAGATTGCCTTCGACGGCCCACCACAGAAGGTCCTGGGCGACCGAGGGCGGCACCTGAATAGGGTCCGACAGCCTGCCGGAGGACTGAGACCACTGGAGCTTCAGTGCCCACTGCAAAGATCTTATCCGCAGATGAGCCTCTGGCACCAGAAGAATGCAGGATGCCATGAGGCCGAGCAGTATCAAGAATTTGGACGCTGGGAGATTATGGGCAAGTTGAAACTTGTGCACCATCTGCTGAATGTGAAGAGCCCTCACCTGGGGAGGAAAACACTGCCCCAGGGATGTGTCAAGCACTGCTCCGATGTACTGGAGCCGCTGCGTTGGTGTCAAATGGGACTTTAAATTGAGGGAGAAGCCCAGCTTGTGAAGGGAGTGGCAGGTGACGGACAGATGATCCAGGACTTGCTCGGGAGAGCTCCCCCTGATCAACCAATCGTCCAGGTAGGGGTAGACGTGAATCCCCCCCTTTCCTGAGATGCGCTGCCACCACAACCATGAGCTTGGTGAAAACCCTCAGGGCGGAGGTCAATCCGAACGGCAGGACCCGAAACTGAAAGTGCGAGTCGCCAACCGCGAACCTCAGGTACTTCTTGTGCTTGGGATGGATCGGCACATGGAAGTAAGCATCCTTGAGGTCGAGAGACACCAACCAGTCCTGAAGTTGAAGGGCCTGGAGGACTTGAGAGTAACCATCTTGAACTTGTCCTTCCTGAGGAGTTTGTTCAAACCGCGCAAGTCCATGATGGGTCTCAATCCCCAGTCTTCCTTCGAAATCAAAAAATAAGGGGAATACCATCCCTTGTTCCTCTCTGCTACAGGCACCAGTTCTATGGCGCCTTTCTCCAGCAGGGCTTGAATTTCCTGCACAAGGAGCGGATCCGGACTCTTCAAAGAGAGGTTCCCAGGTGGATTGTCGTGAGGCCTCTGCCGAAAAGGAAGACAGTAGCCGTGGGATATGAACTCCAGAACCCACACATCTGAAGTAATGGCTTGCCACTCTACAAGATGCAGCGCCAGCCTTCCCCCAACCAGCGAACCATGGGACCTGGGACTCATGACTGAGTGGTAGCGGCTGCGGCGTTGCCTGAGGGCAAAGAGGCAACTGCCCGAGCGGCCTTGGCACCTCGAGTACCCTTGTTTCCACCTCTGGCACTCTTACGGTGGCCTCTGACTGCTAGCTCCTCTCGCTTTACTGAAGGACGAGTAATAGCGAAAGGAACCTTCCCTCCATTGCTGTCCCTTAGGACGAAAAGGCGGAGGTTGGCGAACTGCAGCGCCCAACGACTTCGCTGCAGCTTTGGAGGTCTGCAACCTCTCAAGGCTCTCGTCAGCCTTGCTGCCAAAAAGGTGTTCGCCGTCAAAGGGCATGTTGAGGAGCCGGGACTGCACATCAGGAGCAAACCCAGACTTCCGCAACCACGCAAACCTGCGTATTACAGTGCTCGCCGCCATGGACCGGCTGACACAATCTGCCATGTCCAAACCCGACTGAACGGCCTCACACATGGCATCCTTGCCATCCTGAACCATAGCAAGGAAACCATCCCGTTCGTCCCCTTCGGGAATACTTTCAGCCGCTAATGCAACAGTTCCACAGAGTGTGTGTGAAACGAGACGAGGCACATATGGAGTTGGCCGCCTGAAGCGCCATACCCCCTGAAGAAAACACTTTCTTCGCCCAGCGGTCAAAACGTTTGTCGTCCCTATCCGGAGTGGAGTGCCTGGACAAGTAGCAGGGGTCGCCACTGGCTGGACGGCATTTTCGCAACAAAGACTTGCCCACTGCCGGGAGCCGCCGCCACCCTTCTCTGCAGAGCCATATGAAACGGCAAAACCGGGTCAGTGGGGGGGGACCAAGATCAAGGATGTCCGTGAGATCATCCTGAACAAACTACCCTGGGGGAGCTGACCAACCCAAGTACTCTGTGACCCGAGACATAAGGCGCCGATATGAAAAATCGGCATGAGTGACAGGCTCCGGCCTACAACACTCCACCTCCGGAGAGGTATCCAGTCCACTGGCATCATGCAGTGACTGTTTCAGATCAAACAGTCTATGGCGCGAGATAAGCTTGTCTGGTACTGTAACCGGAACCAAGCCGTCAGAGCCTTCATCACCCTCCGAAATGTACTCCAGGCGGGGAGAGGAAGACATCTGGGGACCAAAGCAGTGCCTGACCTTAGCCAGAGCCTTTCTAGGGGCTAACCCTGTGCCACGGGGCCCCTCTGACACCACCGCCTTGAAAGGCGTCGACAAACTGCATCGAGGGAATCGGCGTCGACGTCAGCTGCAGCGCCGCCAGCAACGGCGGCGGCGACAGACCTCGAAGCCGGAGCTCCGAGCGGGTCTCTCGACGACCTAGGTGCCGACGACCCCCTCGGAGGCAGAGCCTCGAGAGAAATCGACAACCTCGGCGCCACAGGCGTCGACGTCTTCCTCGAAGACGTCACAGGCTCACGTGGGCACGGCCAACCTTTGTTCGAGCGGGACCTCTCGCGCGCGCTGTGCCGCCCGTACGAGGGGTACCGGCGCGGACGGTGCCCTGCGATTCAAGAATCGCAAGCATCTACTTCCCGAAGGAAGCCCATTCCTCCGTTGTCGCTTGCATGGAGGGATAAGTGACCCGCCAACAGGCGGAGAACTTGGAAGAGGATGGGGAAGGCGACCGATGCCGGCGCTTCCGGGAATGGCTCGAAGAGGAGGAGTGGCGAAACATACTCCTGGAAGGAGACCCACTAGACTTCCGACGATGACCCACAGTCCCCGCATTTCGTGAAGCCCGGACGCGCGGTTGAAGACGAAGTAGACATCGCCACAAACCGGTCTTCACAAAAAACTGAACAGGTTCAACGAACCGAGAATTGAAAACAGCAAACTCCAAAAGAGTCGAGGCGTACCAAGATTCACGAAGCAAACACGTTTCCAGAAAAAACAGAACTGAGGCTATGGGTGCCGTGCGTCCTACTTATCACATTGGTTGATGTCGGCCGTCGGAGGAGGTCCTCTGGGACGGCGCATCGACGTCATCGACGCAGGACGCAGACGATTTTCTGAAGCAGCACAGCTGTGGACATTACCCATCATAGATATGGAATACGTCGGAGGACCCACTCCCCTCGAATCACTCGACTGTCGAGAAAGGAACAAGTTACTTACCTGTAACTGTTGTTCTCCAGCATCGGTCTGGCATGGATTCACATGCTCATGAATATTCCCCGTCAGGCCGGGAATCCTCGGTATAGAAAAAAATCAGTTTCGTTTCTGATCTGTCTTTCTTAGTAGTAACCAATCACTGGTCGCTGGGTCATACTGCCCCCAGCCAATGACTGCCCTCTCCCTAAGCCCCGCTGAAGTGGGAGAATGGAAGACCAGGCTCCCGTCCTTCACCTCTCGCGCTTGGCCTAGAGGGTCACGGCCCAGACACCCGCCGCGAGAAGAGTTTGTCCATTTACCAGACGACCAGGTACCCTGGTACAGGAACATACGGATGTGTCCACCTGCTTGCCCAACAGCCCGCACTGGCCATGCCGACACCTGCGGCTCGGATCAGCTAGATTAAAAACCACACGTCGTTAGAGATGCCATGACGACCTAGACAACGGGAAGCACATCTGTACAAGTATACACACTTAACATTTCCACACCAATCTACACGAAGAACATACTCAGTGCTCTGACGTAGGCGACAGGCATATTCACGGACGTGCATCTTTATTATTTTTACATAGGCTTTCAGAATGCAGAAACGCAAGATGCATCATGAACTCATCTATAACGCTTGCTCACGCTTCCCTTGAAACCCGTTACCGCCATGAGAGGTATAATGGAAACACGATACTGGTCATGGAAATGTATGCTACTATAATCTAAAGCACCTATGCACCAAACAGACTACTTAAGCACCAGGCCCGAGTAGGCCTCAAACAAGAGCTCCCGTGGGCATTAACAAAGCAAGAGTCAGGTTGCTGATCCTGCAGAAAGAACCCGATGGAGCAACCAGCCAAGGTCGCAATGTTGCAAGCCCACATCCAAGAACAAATCATCAAAGGCACGATGTTGCAACCTCGCACTCCGCGTACCAACGTTAAAGTCATATCTACAAATTAAACCAGACACACAGTGGAAAAGCAATATTAATTGTGCAGAATTCTGCCTCAAACACGGTCCCGCCTCACGTGACCAAGCCGAATCTGACGAGATGCCAAAACCCAGGAGAGAAAAGGCGTCTGGGTCCCTCACTACGAGACACAGGCCGAGACACTTGAAAGGCTCAATGGACACCTGCTACAGTGGGAGCGGTCAGCCTTCCACCTATGAATAAATCCTCACATTGTCTGCACGTACCCATATTGAAACATTGTTGCAAACACAGGTACACCGAGAGCTGGGAACAACGGTGGTCCCAGGCTGGGGAGCTCACGGATGCACCAATCAGAACATGGGGCTCTTATCTCAGACGTCAGTAACATTAGCCAATCCTCAGGAGCCTTCATGTAACAATTCTTATGTATCCAATTATAGGGACAACCCAGATATACCACCTGACTACACCTTGTCCACTAATATCATTCTCTATATGTGTACTATACTAACCCTACCACTCAAGTAACCAATTAAGAGTGGCGATAGGTTTTTTGTTAACTTTCTGAAGTGACGCAAGCAGCGCGTCATAATGCAGTAAAAAGGGCCTGCGAGCCCCACGATTATGTGTGTGTCAGGACGAACGCGTACGCTCCTCGACCCATCCCTGCCGTTTGCATAATAAACAGCAGAGTCGCCTTGCTCCTTGTGTGTGTCTCATACTCTATCTCATCTGGGATATACGGGAGGAGTTGGGGCCTCCCTGCCCGGAGGTCTGCGGACGGCCCGGCCGACCCCGGCAGAATTTCCCCCCGACAAGTTGGAGGCACTGCTGAGATCTGTTTAAGATCAACTTTTATTTTTAGTTTTTCCAGGCACTCCCGTTGCGAGGAGGCCCGGCGGCGCGGCCCCCTCTGCCGTTGCCCCCTTCTGAGGACTACAGGACCATCGCGGAGCCGCGAGAAGACCGGACAGCGCAATCCGGATATTGGCCCTCGGGAGCCGGTTGAGAAGTATCCCGCCCGCGGTCGGCGAGTGTCCAGACGTGGTCCAGACGAGGGGAGGTGGCGAGCCGCTTGGAGGGTGCACGCAGTCGAGCGGCCCTGCATCGAGAGAACTTGGTGAGCATGACACGCGCAACAAGCAATGCGAAATTGTGAGGGAGGGGGAGGAAGTAAATAAAGGAGGAGGGAGGTATTGTCCAGATGTGCGGTGAAGGTTTAACTGAGCGTTGCTAATGGAATGAATGGTAGTGAGACGAGTGCGAGAACAGTCGGCTAACGTTACGCGAAAGAGGAGGCGGGGCACGAAAACATCACGTGCAGCCGCTCGTAACAGTCAGCTAACGTTACGCGAGAGAGGGGGCGGGGCACGAAAACATCACGTGCAGCCGCTCGTAAGAAACTGATGGCTTAAAGTGCAACTAAGTGTGAGGGTGGGTGTGTGTGGTTTCCTACGACTTGACATTTATTGATCAATGAGTAGATGAGGTTCCCTATTGTTCGAGCAAGAAACTCGATAGGTAGATGACGTTTCCCTGTGGCCGGTAGCTAGCTACATAGTTGCCCAAAACGGAAGATAATTGGCTGGTTAAGCCCTCCTGTTGAGGGGCGTATCACACGCGAGGCGACGCAGCGTGCGCAGTCCAGTTATATTATTGATGAGATTACCTTGTTCCAGGAGAGACAGGAAGACAGCTGTAGGGTTAGCGGGGTAGATTGCAAGTGTATTTTGAACTTAAAGAACATAACAAGAATATACCAGTAGCTCGAAGAAATCGGTGACGTCACCAGTAGGGATTTAATAGGATATCGCGAGCACAAGGGATTTTGGGTTTGAGAATGGTGGGGAAGAGAGGCATGATAAATGAGCTGATACGGAGATAAACTATAAACCAGTGGATCGAAAGAAGAAGGGGAAAGGGGCGTGGCTGCGCACGGAGAACGCCGGCCACGGCGAGTGTAAAAGGGGGAGGAGAACGGAGAAACAGGACGACTGTATAAGATCGTCGTAAGGGGTACGCAGCCGCAGGGGGCTGCGTGCGCTTCGGCCGCAGGGGGCTGTAGGGGAAGGAATATAATATAACATCATATTTATTATTATTGCATAATTTGTCAAAGGATTGTCGTAAGTCCCCACACTTGCGGGGCGAGGTAAGAAATACAAGGTTGTACATTATAAACTGCTAGTAAGGGGAAGGGTAAAAAGGGGAGTGCAACTATGTCATACGGGAGAGGGTCGGGAGGGTGGGGGAACACCCTCACTACCCCACTACAGCACATATGCACCACACTGCCACCACATAGGGAGAAGTTAATTAAGTACAGCATAGAGTGGACCCAGGGGACAGACAACAAAATGTTAACACCATGGCCGCCTAATGGTAGTTTCGACCCATATGCCCAACATTCACTACTGAACCATCTGCACAATACATACAAGGGGAAGAAGTTGGCAAACCATGTGGAGGTGTTTAACTTATGGAGGATGTTCCAGGGGTCTCGACCAGGACCAAATGGAATGTTCACTATGGGGGAAACACCGGAAGAAAAGGAGATTAAGAAAGAAGGAACGGGTGGGGAAAAGGAGTGCGAAAGTACAAAGAATACGGGGAAAGAAAGACAGGGAGGAGAAAAGGTTGATAAATCAGACGACATAAAAAAGGAACTGAGCAATGAGATACCCATAACACCGGGAGTGAAAACAGAGGGAGGAGGGTTGTACCCTTTAAGAGAATTAGGAGAAATAGAAGGACAGTTAAGGGCGGCTGAAGGATACTCAAACCCGGCATACAGCCCTCCACCATATGTGGCTCATGGGAAGATACCAATGGGGGAAGGGAGGATTAGAGAAGAGCAGACTGTAGAGATAGGAAACGATGAGTGGGTAGCTGCACAGATATTGTTGAAATTACGAGGCTCACTAACTGGAGAAGAAAGGGAGGCGGTGAAGAGAACAAACGAGGATAGTGCCAGAGAGAGTGAAATGAGGGGAGAGGAGCTACTACGGCAGAAGGAAGAGATTTTGGAGGAAAGATTAGCAGAACTAAGGGATGAGCAGAATGAACTGATCAAACAACTTGAGCGGGAGGAAAGAGAGAGAGTGAGGAAAAGGAAAGAAGGTAAGGACGAATTGGAAAAATTAAGGGAACGAAGTGAGGAACAAAAGAGAAGCTGAAAGGGTAAAAGGAGCAGTAGATAGGGTATCAAGAGTAGTGCTGAGAGAGAAGAAGGAAGAAGAAGAAAAGGAAAAGGAAATGGAATTATGGAGGAGGAGGATAATATCGGAGACAGCTAAGAAATATGAAGAGGGGAAGGTAATAGAGTATAGTAGAAAGAGAAAGGGTGAAATGGGAAAGGAAGAAAGAGGATGAAAGGATATTGGAACAGATGAGCAACGAAGTAATGGAGGAGTTGAAAAGGAAAAGGGAGGAAAATAGTAGGGAAATGGAGGAGAGGAGTGAAGGAGGAAGAGAAGAGAGGGGTTGGGAGAGTGAAAGATGGGGAGATGTATATAAAAGTAGGGAGGTAGCAACGACATCAGCACTAGGGGGGACAGTTGTTAACAACGAAAGGGGAGAAAGAGACCTAATAGATTTGAAAACGGTAACAATAAAAGGAAAAAAGGCAGAGTGGGGGGTGCCATTTATGAATGATTTTTGCAGTGAGGAGGAAGGAGGAGTGGAGAAGGATGGAAGAAAGAGTGAAAGGGAAAGCTTAGATAAACTGTACCTCACTAGAACAAACATAGATTCGCCCTGGATAAGTAGAAGATGGGAGGAGCTGGAGAGAAGTAAGGAGGAAGTGAAAAGAATAGGGGAAACACAAACCAATGAAACCACGCCACCCACATCCCCATCACGCCGCCCTCCCACGTCAATACCTACATGTTCAACCACCGCACGCTCTCTGCAAAGAATAAAGCTCGCACCCTTCATGAACGAACTTACACCCTATGCATGTCGGCTTAGGGACCTCCCTAGTCGCAGGCAAGACAGACAAATAAACATACCCATATTGAACACAGGAAATGATGAAAGAAGGGGGAAGGAAGAAGAGGGAGGTAGGGGAAGAGGTAGTAAGGAAGAATTTGAAGTAGTAAAAGAAATGGGGGAAGAGGAGGGGTGTGAAGACTCAATATCATGGAGCGTAAAGGGTGACACAAGACAGAATTTAATGCCACTGCTGGAGAGAGGAGGGGTTAGACCACAGTATGTACCTTGGAAACATACGGATAAGGAAAATATAAAATGTAGGCTCCCATCACTAAGTGGAGGTGCGGGTAAGTGGATATATGAAATGGAAAAACACACCGCAGGACAGAAACTGGCAGTAGGAGATGTGAAGGGCCTGTTAATATCAATATTAGGGGATAGAGCGGATGACATTTGGAAAAGAGCGGGATTCCATGGGGTAACAATAACAAACACATCGCATGATGGGGCACCATTTGCAAACTGCAGACATGCGCTAAGGCAGGCACTGAGAGTGCAGTACCCAGACACATCAGACATAGGAGCCATTACTTCCCGTAAGATGGGTGAAAATGAGGATCCTGTTGATTATATCCAGGATATTCAAGAGAAGTGGCGCATGGAAACTAGAGAACAATGGGACAAAACACCAGCCATATTTTATCATATACTAGTACAAGGGCTCCCAGAAGGAGTTCAGAAACAACTAAAGAAAGTAGTGGGAATGGAAGCAAAACCATGGCCAGAAATACAACTGACTATAGTACATCACTGCAGGACATGGCAAGGAAAAATGAAACAAAAGGAGGAGGACAGGAAAACAGAAGAGGCCAAATTAGTACAGAAAAAACTTACTAAATATACAATGGAAGGGGCACTAATAACTACGCCCACACCAATGGCCCAAAGCCCAACGCAAGTAGTGGCTGCACAAGATCCAGCTCAAATAACGCCTCCACAAGGTGTAATACAGCAAGTGCCGCCTCTGCAATTACACGCACCAAACATGGGAGGAGGGTACCCAATGCAAGGAACTGGGTATTATAGTTATAACAGAGGGAGAGGAGGGTTTATGAGGGGGAGAGGATATGGATATAATACCCAGCAACAGGCTGGGGGACTTAGAAATTACTACCCCACAGGGCAACCCGTATACCAGGACAACACAGGGAGCTTCCCATGGCAAAACAGGGAACCACCCGTGTGTTGGAGCTGCGGACTATTAGGACACATGTCACGTACATGTAGGGTCAGGCCAGGAACACCAGCATGGAATGAACAAGCACAACCTAGGACATCACAAGAACAGCAGGGCATACAACAACAGCAGATGTCACAACAAGGGAGTGACCAACAACAACAAACACGACAGCCACAAACCTATTCACTGCCACAACAACAAGTGGCGTTAATACAACCACCACCCCAAACTGAACGAACACAATTGGGTGGGGTGACGGTGTTGGGACACAACCCTTACACAGGGAATGGCCAATCATTGTACCCCCAATAGGCCAGCCCACAGACGGCCTTGGTGTGTCCCATCCTGTCAGTAACACCTAATAGTGCGGAGGAACCACGCATAGAGGTAACGATAGGTGACAAAAAATTATCATTTCTTGTTGACACCGGGGCAACTCGGTCTTGCATAAGGGAAGGTAAATTTAAGATGTCAGGCGAAGCCATGAACACCCAAGGATTTTCTGGGGCTAAAGGGTTGGTTCCATTTACTGATAACATTCCCTTATCTATTGGAGATTATGATCTGTCGGTTCCACTTTTGTATTATAGTGCCTCACCAGTAAATATACTGGGGAGGGACATAATGAACAGGTTGAACATGACGATCTCCTTTACAGAGGATGGCATAATTTGCTCTACTCCAGGGATTAACATGCTCGCAGCACGACAGATTTTGCAAGCATACTGTGGACAGACAGCGATTAGGGCGGAGCCAGTAGATGGCGAAATATTCCAATATGGCACAGACATGGCATTTGCATGGATGCCAGGGATAGAAGGGAAAATATGGAGGAGACCAGCAGCCTATCTATTCCGACCAGAAACACCAGGTAATGAACTAGAAGGGAAGGTGTTTGTAGTGGACATTGAGAGCATTATTGCAACAGCTGATTATGTTGCTGTGCACGCCCAAGATAAAGAAGGGAGAGCATGGAGGGCGGTGATAGCACTAGCAGAAGGATGTAGGCTGACCCAGGTGTCAGATGAAGAGTTGTTCTCAGAAGAAAAGGAAGAAAATGAAATGGTGTTCATGATGAGTGTAGAAATATGGCTAAGAGTGGCTCACAAACAAGTAGCACAGAAAATTGCAATGGCACTTGAGGCACCCGCAGGCACCCCAGTCCCATTTTTTAAGGAGGATATGTCAAAGGTGCCCAAATCATTATGGACTATTAGCCCTTATGACGTGGGATGCATAAAAAGCATAGGGGGTGTAAGGATAAAATTGAAAAAAGGTGCCATACTGCCAAGAGTGAAACAGTACCCATTGTCAAAAGAGGCAGATGAGGGCATATATGAAACCATAACGGCCCTTATAAACAATGGCATATTGGTCCCCTCAGAATCACCATGTAACACAGCTGTGTACCCGGTGCGCAAAGCTAAAGGGGGGTCTTGGCGCTTCATACAGGACCTCAGACCCTTGAACAACATAGTAGAAGCAGAGTATCCAGTAACAGCAAACCCGGCCACAATATTGTGTGGCATTCCAGCAGAAGCATCACGATTTACAGTGATTGACCTTAAAAATGCTTTCTTCTCAATACCATTACACCCAGACTCACAAGATTTGACAAGCTTCACTTACCGAAATACAAAGTGGAAACATACCAGATTACCACAGGGGTATTGTGAATCACCCTCAATTTTCAATAGAGTAATACAGATGGATTTGGGTAACGTTGAGGTGGAAAGCACAGTGTTACAGTATGTGGATGACATAATAATTTGCAGTACAAACGAAAGTAAATGTAGAGAGGACTCCTTAAAAATGTTGACGATACTGGCAGAAAAGGGGTACAAGGTAGACATGGAAAAGATACAATACTGTCAGGAACAGGTACTTTACATTGGTCAACTGATATCCCAACATGGAAGAAGGATTGCACCACAAAGAGCACAGGCCATCTCAAGCACTCCCGTGCCACAGACTGTGAGAGAACTGCAGCAATTTCTGGGGCTGTGCAACTACTGTAGAGCATGGGTATTTGATTACAGCTCATACATAGGACCCCTGCTTGAGGGTTTGAAGGAAGCAAATAAGGGGGAGAAAAAGTTGGGATGGACTATGGAAATGAGGGAGGCATTTGACGAATTAAAAGACGCGATATCAACTGCTCCAGTACTTGCATCCCCAGACTACGAGCGGCGCTTCTTTATATTTTCACATTGCGACTCAGCAGTGATGAAAGCAGTATTGGCCCAAAAAACTAGCATGGGCTATAAACCAGTAGCATTTTACAGCGGTCACTTAGACCCTATAATGTTAGGACACTTCTCTTGTGAACAAGGTCTTGCTGCAGCTGCTTTTGCAGTAGAAAAAGCATCAGCAATAACTATGGGGTGTCCAACTACACTATTTGTGGAACATGCATTATTTGCGATATTGAATAAACCTAAGTCCACACTAACGACACAGAGGGCATCAGGTTATGAGATTATTTTGTCTAAAGCTGAACTAGCAATTGTTAGATGTAGCACGGTTAACCCTGCAAGGTTCCTAGCAGAAGTAATTGAAGAGGGAGATTACGCCCACGACTGCACCCAAGTAACTGAAATGTACTCATGTGCTAGGAAAGTTGAAGAAAACGCACTAGAGGGAGGTGAGCTTTTGTTTATTGATGGGTCATCAACTATTGATCAAGGAGATGGGATACGAAGGACTGGGGCAGCAGTAGTAAAAATGATGGAGGCGCCGGTGTGTGTGGCTATGAAGTGTGTACAATTACCACAGCATTACTCTGCTCAAGCCGCGGAACTCGTTGCACTAATATTGGCATTAAAGGAAAGTTTTAATAAAAGAGTAACTATATATTCTGACAGTGCATATGTTACATCCACTGTCCACTCAGGGCTATCAAAATGGAGAAGAAGAGGGTTTAGGAGAGCTGATGGCACTCCAGTACAACATGCCCTCTTGTTGGCTGAACTAATTGAAGTAATAAACGACCCCCAAGAATTAGCCCTAGTAAAATGCACCGCACACACCAATGGAGAAGACTACGTCTCAAAAGGAAATGCAGCAGCAGACGCACATGCGAAATATGCTGCATATTTTGGTGAGATATGGAACCCCACAGACTCACAGAGAGGGAGAGGGAGGGGAATAGCTAGGGAGATGTTAATAAGAGAAGGGTACACCCATCTCCCAGCCACACAGATTATGGAACTACAAGCGGCTGCACCAATGGCCGAAAAAGAAGTATGGGTGAAAAGAGGATGCACAATGTCACCAACCGACGCACTATGGCGCCAGGGTGGCACTGGGAAAGTTGTAATACCGTTGACACTGTTAAATACCGCCTTGAGCCAATTACACCACCCTGCCCATACAGGCAAGGAAATAATTGCAGCACGAATTCGAGAAGATTGGTTTTGTCCCGAGTTAACCTCCCATGTGTCAAATTTTATCAGCAATTGCCTAACATGTCAACAGTTTACGGCCGGTCATACTCTAAAAGTGATAAGAGGTACCATACCCCGGCCAGAAGGACCTTTTCGGCACCTTCACATTGACTATGTTGATATGATCAACATCTGTCAAGGCAATAGGTATATGATTGTAGTAGTATGCCCATTTTCTAGATGGATTGAAGCAGGGCCCTGTTCACACCCTGATGCGTTTAGAGCAGCCAAATTCATAGTAAGGGAGGTCTTCCCCAGATGGGGAGTGTGCGAGGTGCTAAGATCAGACAATGGCCCCCATTTCGCAAACGAAATGTTCCAGCATATCACATCCCTGCTGAACATTAAACACAAATTTGCATGTGCATACCACCCACAGGCTAATGGTGTATGTGAACGCCTGAATGGCTTATTGAAGGAGGCAATTGCTAAAATACAACAAACAAAGAAAAGTTGGTTGTATTGCCTTCCGTTAGCATTATTTGAGCTTAGAAACAGGCCAGGGTCCGACCACCACCTCACCCCTCACGAAGTGGTAACTGGACGTCAAATGCGCCTTCCCCTAACACCAACATCAAGGGCATTCACCGACCACGAAAGTTCAGCGAATGTGTTAGGTGATGAAATGTATCAATATGTGTCTTCTTTGATTACTAGTGTCGTGTTTGTGTCTCAACAGCTCGAGCGCACACGGGGCGGGTCTACCAGCAATCAAGAAAAAGACGAAAGTACGGAATTGGGAAAGGAGAACTCGTGCAAACTTGCCAAAGGTGACCACGTACTACTTCGCAATTTCAATAGAAAGTGGAACCAGAAGAGGTTCACTGGCCCCCATCTGGTAGAGGACGTATCAACAAGAGCAGTAAAACTAAAGGATAAGCGTGCCTGGAACCACCTACATGACGTAAAGATTTACAAACTGCAGACCCGCCCCAGCGCCAACGACAGGTCCGTTGGAAGAACAGCAACAACATCGCCGACAGCGGAAGAAAGTTCCACCATAGACAACGACCCAATTGTTCCCTCGGAGACAATAACTGACGAAGAAGGGGGTGACCCCCATACTGCCCACCCCATGATCACTCGCTCAAAGAGTAAAAATACTTCCGCCATCTGAGCGCAAACCCCCCCATTGACTGCTAAGTACAGTTGTAACTAAAATTGAAGGACATTGCTTGCACCAATACACATGTAAACACGTGAATGTTCTCTTTTTCTCTCGCACATACAGGAACTGCGTAATATTGTATTGTTAAGAAAAGCTAATTAACAAGTTCAGTGTGCAGGTGTAGATGGTGCTGCCAGACGATAACTACCCAGAAGAATTGTCACACCAATTTGTATACGAAATAAAGAGGCCAACATACTTAAAAAGGAGAAGGGTACGTGTATACTACACAGCCTTCCTCCTGGCCATAGAATATTACATGCCCCACCTCCGCCCATACTTGCCGGTCCTAAGAGACCCATCACTTAGAGTAGCGTGGGAACAGCTCTTCGCCTGGGCACTGAATGACCACTTGATAGGGAGAGCTTAAAGGAAACAAAACTAACATTTAATAACGAGCACTTTTGAGAATTTTTAGGCGGGCAACTGTAACGTCGCAAGAATAAGCTGCCAGGACCGCAGCAAGGTAAGAGCAAAATGCCGGTGAAATTAGCATATGTAATAAAAATAATAGGGATTTTTATGATCACCGGATTCTTGGCTGCCTCTGTCTGGCAGTACAGCTATGCTATTGATTTTATTGCTGCACCCAAACTTAATATACCCCCGTCCCCTGCTGCAACAGGTGTTACGTCAAGTGGTAATAGTAACATTGCACCCAAGCAAAATAGAGTTAAACGCAGCACATACTCAGACAATAAAGGTATTGATAATTATGTACAAGATTCAGCACACGTCACAAACAACATATGGTACCAGCACATGACCCGCATTGGTAAGCAGACAACTGAGGATAGCTGTTACGTTTGCTCATTAATACCATACGCCATGAGCGCTTCACGAACATTTGTTGCCACAGAAATAGATGAAAAAACAGCACAGTGCATAATATATTTGGCCCTGTTCCAAACGAAAGGAAGGTTTCAAGGAACAGTAGTGCACATGACATGGAAGACACGAGACTCGTACCCATATGAAAACAACTTCCTCAAGACCTATCTGAGTTATCACAAGACCAGTTTACATGCTGAAGCATTCAGGTACATAACAAGTGGCCCTGCAAAAGGAGAAACAAAGAAGGTAACACTGCAGTATCTACCATGTGATTGGTACGCAACTGAAGTTCCGGGTAAACAAGGATGCTGGGAGAGGCCGCTACTGACGATAACAGGAAAAGTGTACCTGGGCAACAACTGGGAGATAGGAGTGATTGGCAGCAACATGGTAACAAAAGAAACTATCTCAACTATCGAGACACACAATCATCGATGTTGGACGACGTGGATCAAGTATGTACCAATGCTCACGTGGGTAGAAGAAGATGAAGACCCGATAACTATACTACCATTGACTGCGCCTAAAGTATGCTACCAGCATAAAGGAGAGGTGGACGTAGGATATAACACCAATTGTGCAAGCGTGATGGAGTTGCCTGAGGGGGGAGCGGGAACAGCAGTAATAATGGACCATTATTGGGCCTGCGGAGAAAAGGCATATCATACACTGCCTCCCCTGTGGAATGGTGTGTGCACAATGGTACACGTCAATGTACCATCACTAGTGGTACCTAAGAAGCATGTCGATGTGGCGAAATTTCCTAAAATGGATGAAGGGGAGAAGAAAGAGATCTGCACCACTTCAGAAGGAGCAAGGAAACAGGACCAACAGCAATGATACTGTCCTAAATAGGAGAAAAAGACAAGGAGAGCCATTGACAGGAAATTACCTGTGGGGAAGGTCGGAAACGGAACTAACATCAATACCGCCAGAGCACAGACTATTCAGCAGAGCAGCAATGTTCTTCTCCTCAATAATACATCCGGGACTGCAGGCATACGCAAACGCAAAATGGCTCCAAATAACTAGGTGGGAACTAATGATGACCATCAATTCAACAGTAAATGGGTTCAACGCAATTAAAGAGGAGCTGCGAGCTGTCAGGATGGTAGCACTCCAGAACAGATATGTATTGGACCTTCTCACAGCAATGGAAGGAGGAGTTTGTGCAAAAATAGGACAATCTTGCTGCACGTTCATACCTGCCAACGATGCTGACAATGGTACACTGACAGAAGCAGTTTCACAATTGGCCCAGATGCACTCCAAAATGATGGACGAAAGTAACGGTGTAAACAAGGATAAGAGCTGGTTTTCACTATTATGGTCATGGATGCCATCTTGGCTGTCAGATGGACTGAAAATAATAGTGGGATGTGCTATTTTGGCTGGAGCCACCCTGATCATAATTAGATTTTGGAAGGCCCGGAAGGCACGCACGACTGACGAGTTGCTGGAAATGGTGGGAATGCACCCCTTAATGCCAGCAGATGACGGCCAGCATACAGGTGTGATAATACAAGAAAGGGAGAAGTTGCGCACCCAAATCATCACCAATCATCTAGACCCACCATCAGTGAAGATCGAGAACCCAAGGAACCCCAGGAGCTACATAGGAAGATGGGTATACTGTACTCCTGGAGGAACATGTGAATACATGTATTGGTCATTTGAAGATCATGTGAACCATTATGGACATCTCGGAGGGATAACTAAGATATGGAGAGTAAGAGGAGATAACGAGAAGGATATGTTTGTGGTCGACAAGTCGACCAGAGGGGGGACTGAAGTGGGAGAATGGAAGACCAGGCTCCCGTCCTTCACCTCTCGCGCTTGGCCTAGAGGGTCACGGCCCGGACACCCGCCGCGAGAAGAGTTTGTCCATTTACCAGACGACCAGGTACCCTGGTACAGGAACATACGGATGTGTCCACCTGCTTGCCCAACAGCCCGCACTGGCCATGCCGACACCTGCGGCTCGGATCAGCTAGATTAAAAACCACACGTCGTTAGAGATGCCATGACGACCTAGACAACGGGAAGCACATCTGTACAAGTATACACACTTAACATTTCCACACCAATCTACACGAAGAACATACTCAGTGCTCTGACGTAGGCGACAGGCATATTCACGGACGTGCATCTTTATTATTTTTACATAGGCTTTCAGAATGCAGAAACGCAAGATGCATCATGAACTCATCTATAACGCTTGCTCACGCTTCCCTTGAAACCCGTTACCGCCATGAGAGGTATAATGGAAACACGATACTGGTCATGGAAATGTATGCTACTATAATCTAAAGCACCTATGCACCAAACAGACTACTTAAGCACCAGGCCCGAGTAGGCCTCAAACAAGAGCTCCCGTGGGCATTAACAAAGCAAGAGTCAGGTTGCTGATCCTGCAGAAAGAACCCGATGGAGCAACCAGCCAAGGTCGCAATGTTGCAAGCCCACATCCAAGAACAAATCATCAAAGGCACGATGTTGCAACCTCGCACTCCGCGTACCAACGTTAAAGTCATATCTACAAATTAAACCAGACACACAGTGGAAAAGCAATATTAATTGTGCAGAATTCTGCCTCAAACACGGTCCCGCCTCACGTGACCAAGCCGAATCTGACGAGATGCCAAAACCCAGGAGAGAAAAGGCGTCTGGGTCCCTCACTACGAGACACAGGCCGAGACACTTGAAAGGCTCAATGGACACCTGCTACAGTGGGAGCGGTCAGCCTTCCACCTATGATTAAATCCTCACATTGTCTGCACGTACCCATATTGAAACATTGTTGCAAACACAGGTACACCGAGAGCTGGGAACAACGGTGGTCCCAGGCTGGGGAGCTCACGGATGCACCAATCAGAACATGGGGCTCTTATCTCAGACGTCAGTAACATTAGCCAATCCTCAGGAGCCTTCATGTAACAATTCTTATGTATCCAATTATAGGGACAACCCAGATATACCACCTGACTACACCTTGTCCACTAATATCATTCTCTATATGTGTACTATACTAACCCTACCACTCAAGTAACCAATTAAGAGTGGCGATAGGTTTTTTGTTAACTTTCTGAAGTGACGCAAGCAGCGCGTCATAATGCAGTAAAAAGGGCCTGCGAGCCCCACGATTATGTGTGTGTCAGGACGAACGCGTACGCTCCTCGACCCATCCCTGCCGTTTGCATAATAAACAGCAGAGTCGCCTTGCTCCTTGTGTGTGTCTCATACTCTATCTCATCTGGGATATACGGGAGGAGTTGGGGCCTCCCTGCCCGGAGGTCTGCGGACGGCCCGGCCGACCCCGGCAGAATTTCCCCCCGACACCGCCACCGGCAGCCATCCTCAGATTTGGTAGCACGTAAAGTGGCAGTATGAACAAGTGAAGAGCCGCAGAGGGGTAGGCATGAGGTTTCGCATGTGAATCCATGCCAGACCCATGCTGGAGAACAACAGTTACAGGTAAGTAACTTGTTCCTTCTACAGCATGGGGTCTGGCATGGATTCACATGCTCATGAATAAGAGAATACATAGCAGTACACATGCACAACCACGGGAGGTGGCAACAGGCTCAACATTAAGCAATACAACAACTCAACATTAAGCAACTCTTACCTCCTCACCAGGCTCACCTTAGGCGAACAGGTTGCGCAGCACTGCTTGGCCGACCCTGGAGTCCTGATCGACGCAGTAGAATCGTGTGAAGGTGTGCGTCGACATCCACGTCGCAGCCCTGCAGATGTCAAGCAGGGGCACATCAGACAGGAACACAGTGGTAGCGGCGATCGCTCTGGTCGAATGAGCTCCGACGGCCGGGCAGCTGTCGGTTTGCCAACCGGTGACAGTGCATGATGCAGCCGGAGAGCCATCTGGAAATGGAAGTCTTCGAGAGAGCCTTCCCTTGATTCACAGTCCCAAAGTTCACAAACAGCTGTGACGTCTTCCGAAAACTCTTTGTACGGTCCACGTAGAACTTCAGCGCTCTAGCTACATCCAGCGAGTGCAAAGTCCTCCCGGCGTCAACGAAGGCGACGGGAAGAAAACTGGCAACACCAAGGGCACGTTGAGGTGGAAGTTCGACAGCACCTTGGGCATAAAGGATGGGTGTGTCCTCAGCACCACCCTCATGTCATGAAATGTCAAGTATGGAGGCTTGCAAGATAGGGCCTGGATCTCTCCCACTCGTCGTGCGGAGGTGATGGCCACGAGGAAAGCGGTCTTCCATGACAGAAACTTCAAAGGCGCCGAATGCATAGGCTGAAATGGGGCCCCCCATGAGCCTGGTCAGCACCACATTAAGCTCCCACGCCGGGGCAAGAGCCTTCACCGGTGGAAATGATCGGAATAGTCCCTTCATGAATTCTTTCACCAGGCGATGAGACCACAAGGACGCTCGTCCCGTCGGCCTGGTATATCGGGAGATTGCAGCCAGATGTATTTTGATGGAGGCGTGAGCCAGTCCAGCTTTAGCCAGCGACAGTAGGTACGGCAGTACTTGAGGGGACATAATCCGCAGAGAGTTAATCTTCTGTGCACGGCACCAGAGAACCTCTTCCATTTATGTCCGTAGCACTTGAGTTGAGGACGCCCTGGCCTTTGCAAGAACCGCTCTGCAGTCGGCCGGGATGTCATACCCTCCAAACTCTAGTGCTGCAGGAGCCAGGCCTGCAAGATCAGCGACTCCGGGTTGTGGTGAAGAATGGCGCCTCCGTCTCTGGAGAGAAGGTCTGCGTCCGTCGGCAGCTTGACTGGTGGGGACGTTGACAAGTCCAGAAGGTCCGGGAAACAGATCTGTCTCGGCCACGCCGGTGCGACCAGGATCATCCTGCACCGGGACCTCTTGAGCTGGTTGATGAGCCGGAGCAGCAACGGCAGCGGAGGGAACGCATAAAGAAATAGGCCGTCCCAGGGGAATGAGAAAGCATCGCCCATGCTCCTCGGCTGGGGGAACCTGCTGTCGAACCTCCGGCACTTGGAATTCGTCGCGAAGAGATCGATTTGGGGTTCGCCCCATCGTCGGAAGAGTCGATCCACTTGATCCTGGCGTAGTTCCCACTCGTGGCACGAGCGCAGCTCCATGCTGAGTGAGTTGGCGAAGATGAAGAGGCACCAGAAACATCCCTTGGGCGATGGCCCAATGAAACAGATTTGGGCTTCCTTCGATAGGGCCGGGGACCTGGTTCCGCCCTGCTTCCAGATGCAGAACATTGTGGTGGTGGTGTCGGTGAAGATCCTCACCACCTTGCCCTTGAGGGACAGAAGAAAAGACCTGAGGGCCCAGAACACCGGGCGGAGCTCCAAGATGTTGATGTGGAGTGACTTCTCCTCCGGGAGCCAAAGGCCTCTCGTGTGAAGATCTCCAGAGTGTGCTCCCCAACCTTCCAGGGAGGCGTCCGTGGTCACCATCACCTGGTGAGCTGGGGTCTGAAAGTCTGTGCCCACCAACAGATGGGAGCGGGTACCCCACCACCGGATCGCCTGACGGAACATCCCGTTGAGGGATCCTGTCCTCGAAACTGCCCGTCGACTGGATCCAGCGGGTGTCGAGGAACTCCTGTAAGGGTCTCATCCGAAGCCTGCAAAGGCGCACCAGTTAAATACAGGAGGACATCATCCCGAGGAGGGACTTGACAGATCTTACCCTGGCCATGTCCGTGGCAAGCAGACGCTGCACCTTGCCCAGAATGGTCCTGGTCCTTTCCTCTGACGGCGAGGCCAGCTGCGCCACTGTGTCGAGCTTGGCTCCCAGAAACAGGGCGACTTGCAACGGAACCAGGTGGGATTTTGGAAAGTTGATGGAAAATCCCAGGTCCATGAGCAGCTGGACGGTCTTCGCAGTGTGCTCCACGGCGAGCTCCCTTGTCCTTGCCCGGATGAGCCAGTCGTCCAGGTAGGGATAGACGTGGATCCCCTGTAGGCGCAGCCACTGGTGCGAGGCACTTGGTGAACACCCTGGGTGCTGACTTCAATCCGAACGGGAGGGCCATGAACTGGTAGTGCCGCCCTTGGACCACGAACCTGAGGAACTTTCGGTGTCTTTAGAATGGGGATGTGGAAGTAGGCATCCTCCAAGTCCAACGACGACAGGAAATCGCCCTCCTCCAGCTGTCCCAGCACATGCTGGAGGGTGACCATGCGGAACTTCTGTGCCTTGATGTACTTGTTCAGTCGTCGTAGGTCCAGGATGGGCGGCCATCCTCCAGTCTTCTTTTTTACGAGGAAGTACCTTGAGTAAACTCCGGAGCCCCGAAGCCTCTTTGGGACGAGCTCGATGGCACCCTTCTTGAGCATCGCCCTTACTTCCAACAGTAGTTGAGGGACGTGATTTTCTTTCCTGGCCACGGGTGGAATGCGAGGGCACTTCTTCTGAAACTCGAGCGCGTGCCCTTGGGCCAGGGCGTCCAGCACCCAACGGTCGGTGGAGATGGACTCCCACACGCTGACGAAACTCGCCAGCCGGCCTCCCATCCGGGTGCTTCGGCGGGGGCCCGACCCCACGGTCGGTTCAATCTGGTTTGGAGGCCGCCTTGCCTCCTTGACCTTGTCGACGACGGGCACCACCTGACTTGCCGCGTCCCCTGTAGGCTTCCTGGGACGAAGATCTTACCGCTTGGCGGTAAGTGGAGGAGCCACTGCCGGATCCCTTGGAGGCACCTTGTCTGCCTCCGGAGCTCCGAAAGGACAGCCGTCGTTGTTGGAGCACTCCCAGTGCCCGGGCAGTCTCTGTCTTGATGGCCTGAAGGGACTCATCAACCGCCTTCCCAAACAGGTTGTTCCCGTCGAAGGGCATGTCCAAAACCTTGGTTTGTACGTCCTGGCAGAAATCCGTGGCCTTGAGCCATCCTCGTCGTCTCAAGCAAATGCCGTTGCCCAACTGACGGAAACCGGTGTCGGCGATGTCCGTTGCCACCGTGATGGCGTGGTCCGAAGCAATCTCCCCCTCCTGTAGGATTTCAAGGGCCTCAGCCTTTTTGGCGTCCGGAAGGAAGTCTAACAGAGGGGCGATTTTGAACCACAACTCCCTGTCGTAGCGGGCTACGACAGCCAGGGCGTTGGCCGTCTTAATAGTCGTCGCTGCAGATGAGATGATCCGTCGTCCAATCGTGTCCAACTTCTTGTCCTCGCAGTCCGGCGAGGAAGTTGATGTCGAGGCCGATGCCCCACCAGCTTTCTTCTTTGCCGCCGCCGAGACGACCAAATCCAGGGTAGGTTATGCCCGAAGGCACAAGGGGGCAGCGTCGGGGACCCGGTACTTCTCGTACCGGTCCCTCTTTGCCAGTGCCGTGGCAGGGTTCTTGAGGAGGGCGAGCCCCTCATCCCAGATGTCATCAAGAAGCGGTACGGCAAGGACCGTCTTCCTTTTAGCCTTGCGCCGTTGGTAAAGGAACCCTTTTCTTCTGGGCAGAGCTGAAAAAGCTCGGATGCCCTGGAAATCATGGCATGAAAGGATCCAATCTCGTCGGGCGGGGACGCCCGAGCCTTTGGGTGACGGGGGACACGTCCCGTCGTCGCCTCTGTCATCTGTACCCGTCGTAGCCGTGTCCGTGCCTGTATCATCCCCGTGGGTAGTAGACCGGGGGGAAGGCAGAGCGGGCCGCAGAGGTGGGAGAGGTGGCGTAGGATGCGTCGTCGTCCTCTTATGCGGTGGACTCTCCGAAGGTCCTGGCTCCGGTTCCCCTGTCGGGTCTGGCTCAGGTACCTCCGTCGGGGGAAGGGGCAACCTTGTCCTTATCTCCGAGCATAAGGACTGAATCGCTGACAAAATGGCCGCTGAGGTGTCCTGCGGCGCCGGAAACGATGGGCACGAGGGCTCTTGAGGAGCCTTGTCGGCGACACCGTCGCTCTCGTCGTCGCCCTCGTTGGGATCCCTCCCGATGGGCTGGGCCTCTTTCACGACTTCGATGAGCTCTTCTTCAGTGGTCGTGTCCATATCCATGATGGCCACCAGCCCCTCCCCCACCTTTTCCAATGAGGACTTCGTGGGGGTCTTCTCAATGGGCCTGAAAGACGACTCCCTCTGCGGTGGCAGGGAGACTCTGGGTCCTGAGGGCGCCTCCACTGGTGTAGCCTCCACATGCTGAGCCAGGGCCGCGGTGACATCCTCAATCATGGTTTTAGCAGGGTTTATTAAGGCCATCGTCACCTTCTGGACGCCTGGGGCCTTCACCTGGGAGGGGGGGGAGGGTGGTCCGAGCCTCGCTCCCCCTCTGCCGGAATCTTCGAGATCAACCGGGGCCTCTCCAGAAGCTTCGCCGGGTTCTCGGACTTCCTCTTATCCGAGCCAGAGCGTTGGCTCATGGTTGATGGTGCCGTGGAGGATGCGCCCTGCCTGGCAGCCAAGGAGCCCGACCGTTCTGCGCTCCCGGTGCCCACAGACTCACGGTGCTTAGCCTTTTGTTGGGCCCCCGTCGCCGGGTCGCCCTCACAGGACTTAGAAGACCGCTCGGACTTCTCGCCTGACGGGCTCTTACCTTCCAGCCAGTTGGCGAGACGGAGGTGGCCATCCCTCATGGTCCGCTCCGACATGTTCCCACAAAACGCACAGTCCTTCTCCTTGTGCGTCTTGTCCTCATGGAGACAGTAGAGGCATAACGAATGCTCGTCCTCCTTGAAAACATTCTGAAGCTGGCATCCAGGGCAGGTCCTGAACAGCTTCCCGGGAGTCGAGCTTCCTTTTTCCTGGGCCATGTCCGGGGTAGGCCTCGGAACTTCTGGAATCCTCCAAAAGCGTAACTCGACGAAATCTTCACCCTTGAGGGGCGTAGAAAACTCCGAAACGGATCCCCGTTGATCGGATGTAGAAATGGTGGAGCTTGAGGCTCTATTCAACCGAAAAATGAGAAAAATCTCCTGAAAAAGCGTGAAAATGCAGCAAAAGCTCGAGAGCTACAGCACGAGGACTCCCAACACTTGAACGTGCAGTAAAAATCTGAGGATGGCTGCCGGAGGCGGGGCTTAGGAAGAGGGCAATCATTGGCTGGGGGCAGTATGACCCAGAAACCAGTGATTGGTTACTAGGAAAGACAGATCAGAAACGTAACATAATGATTTTTTTCTATACCGAGGATTCCTGGCCTGACGGGGAATGAGCATGTGAATCCATGCCAGACCCCATGCTGGAGAACCTTCGACATTTTAACGTCGGGTCGAGAATGTCGAGTCTCTGCTTTACTACTGGTCTTAACCGAAGTAGTTTCTGACCTTCCTGCGTCGTCCAAAGGAGCTCTTACGAAGCTTCTTGGAGGGGGTCGGGCCACATTCTCAAAGACCATGTGCACTCTAAATTCTTCCCATTTTCTAGGGGTATCCGACCTCTTCTGACATCGTATCACCTCGGTAGAGGTATCTGATGAAGAAGAGTGAGACCTTTGTCTCCTCTTCGCCTTCTTGGAAGGCGAAGAATGTCTCGATCTACTAATAGAACGAGAACTCTTCGAGTACTTGTGCCAATCCAAGTCTTTCAACTCACCAGACATCATATGCTTCTTAGAAGAGGCCTTCGAAGATTCCCGCCCCACCGACAATTTACCTTTTTTCGTTCACAACAAGCTTTCTCAGTCATCAACTGACAGGAGCCACAGTCGCCGGTTCGATGGTCGGAACCTAAACACCAAAGGCAGACACGGTGAGGGTCTGTGATCGACATTTTAGAACTGTAGTCGACCCTTTTTAAACCCAGTCTTAGGAGTAGAAGTGGTCAAAGATGATTACATTCTTCTGAGGGAAATACAAAGCGTGCCGTTAACTCGATTGCAAAGCTATCGTAAAAACTGAACTGAAGCCAACGGGCACGGCACGAGCTACTTATACTGCTGGTGACGTCGACACGCTACTGAAACCGCTGAGGGACATAGACGCCACAACCTTGTGCACAGCGCCATTCGAAGTACAACACGCTTGCAAGACTCCTGCGTGAGCAAATCAGACAGCAGGGTGGAGAGAAGTGGGAGGCTGAAACAGCCAAGCTGAAGGAGGGGAACAACAATATAGAGAAGGACTCGTCCCCTGACTGGGAAGAAGGAGCCAAGCCCAATAATCCAGGGACAAACCCACCTTGCATGCAGCAACAAGGACAAGGCAGAGATCCTTGTCGAGACGCTGGAGGCTTTGTTCACCTCAAATAAGTTAAGTAGGCTCTCAGACGGAGTGGAGAATGAAGTTGATAATCCTCTCACAGAAGACCGAACTGGGATGGGAGCAGAAGATAAAGGAGTGCACACGCTCTAAAGTAGCAGGCAAAGGACAAGGCATCAGGGACCGATAGAATAATCAACCTGGCATTCAAGAAGCTTGTGCCGGCATCAATGAAACATCTCACGGAGATCTTCAATGCATGCATTAGGCTCCAGCACTTCTTGAGATCGTGGAAGGAAGCAAGGGTCATTTTTTTCCCCAAAGGCTGGCAAACCACTGATGGATCCTGTGAACTACCGCCCCATCAGTGTGCCCTCTGGATTATGGAAGCTCCTGGAGTAGGTCCTCCTCGCCCGACTCAGCGACTTCGCTGGATATCTACTAGCAAAGGAACAGTTTGGATTTCGAAAGGCGTATTTAACGGCCCATCAGCTGCTGAAAGTGGTGGACACCATCAGCCATGGATTCAACATCAATTAGTCCAAGGGAATCGTCTTCTTGTATGTCGCCAAAGCATTCGACCGAGTCTGGCACAAGGCACTGCTGCACAAGATGATTGGGCTGGGATTTCCGAATTACCTGGTGAAGACTATTGCAAGCTACCTGGGAGACCACACCTTCCATGTTGCCATGCGGTCTGAGATTTCATCACATCCCTTACGCCACTCCCTGAAAGCCCATCTTTACCCCCCCCCCCACGATTTCCTTTCCCTACCCCTCCCACCCTTGCCCTCCTCCTTTCCCCCATCCTCTCTCCTTCCCTGACCTTAAATTGGTAACACATTCTCCTTAAGATCAATGAGGACACCAGATCACTCCCCCCTTCCTGTCAATCTCTGCTTCCAAAAGGTCAGGGTTTTCCCAACTCCCTTGGAAGCAGATCCATAACCCAGGTTCCGAGTGCCAACCAGTCCCAATTGGGACCTTTTGGACCCAGTCCTGGCGCCAGTGGCACCAGGCTCATAAATATGCCCAGTCCCAGCGCTGGAAGCGCCGGGCTCATAATGCTTGGGTGGACTTACCTGCAGCAGATCATGCTGCTTACTTGCCTGCCAGTTGAGCCTCTGATCCTCTTCTGTTTGGAACTACTTTTCCTGTTGGGTGGGGCAGGAGCCACTCCCTAGATTCAGAACACTGGAACTCTTCTGGAAAGCAGGAACTCTTTTCTTACCTAGGCGTGGCTGTGGAAGGAGACACCTAAGCACTACAGGAGGCTATTTAAACCACACCCGATGGATGAATCTTGCTTTGCGTTATTCTGCATCCTCTGCAGCAGAACGCTCATCGTGTCTTCTGCATCTGATCCTTGGCCTAAGGAATAAGGCTTACCATCCTGAATCCAGTCTTCAGCAACACCTATAAAGACAAGAAAGAACAGGTTAGCATTACGGTCTTCAGTGACAGCTCTTCACTTACCTGGTCCATCGGCTGTCACTAACGCCTCGCGCTGCATTCTGGCATCTGAAAGACAAAGGCTTACCTACTCTTCGTGCGCTCCGGAGGTCTTCACACTGCATTCCGGCATCTGAAAGACAAAAGCTTACCAACTCTTCGCACGCTCCGGAGGCCTTCGGCGCTGCATCCCGCATCTGAAAGACAAAACAAGGTGCGTTTAAAGACATTGGGGAACTTTAATACTCACGTGCCATTACTCCTTTCCACATCTAACCCAGTGGGTATTCCGTCACCCTGCAGCCGCTCCGAACTTGTACCTGCAAAATAAAAAGACAGTTAGAGCGCATCGTGAAGCAGGCAACAAGCGCTTACTTACGTGCTTCCAGGCGCTTCTATTCATCACACGGGCTCCATCTTCAACTCACTTCAGCCCGTCATCCGCCATCGCCGGAACCCTGCAAAACAAGAGACATCATTACTAAAGACTTTAAAGACATTAGAATTACTCGAAACTTACCGTTCGTGCAGTAAACGACGGACAGCAGTCCTCTGAAGTCAAGAGGCCTGCTCCCCTTATCCAGTGAAGAAACTGGTTACAGCACCCTGCCCCGAGGCAGATGGAGCACGGCGTTCACTTACCTAAGACATCTTACCCTTTGAGTCAGACATACAGTGCACAGAGGTCCAGCCCAAAGAGCCAGCCGTGTGTTGCACATCACCTTTGAAGATACGGTATACGCCCAGTCAAGACCGGCGCCTCTACGGGAATCAGGTGAGCGTTACACTTCCCTTCCCCTGCCCACCCTCCCTCCCTCCCCTACCTCAAATTCAACACCATAACTCCATTCACCCTCCCCCCTCTAACCTCCCCCCAGATCCCCCTTGTAAATAGTTCTACTTATTGTTTTAATGACCTGTTCATGTTTGTAAATATGCTTCTCTCACTTTTGTAACCGTTATATTGTAAAGTGCTTTGGCTTAAAGCGCTATATAAATTCAATAAACATCCGAGCAGGAGTGCCAGAGTGATCAACCTTCGGACCCTTCCTGTTCAAAATCTTCACCACCGACATCTCAACAAATCTCCACAAGACTGACCTGGCACTGTATACGGATTATGTTGCAGTCATCTTCCAGTTATTCAGCGAAAAGGAAGTGGCAAATAACCTGCAAGCTCCATTGGATACCATCTCAACGTGGTACAGCAACTGGTGGATAGAACTCGACACCAGCAAGACAACTGTAACGTTGTTCACCAGAAAGAAGATCAAGGAGCACCCGCACATCAGCCTCAACGGAGACCAAGTGGGAGAGCAGCAGCCCCTACCTCGGTGTGAGCCTGGCCAGAAAACTCAACTGGGAAAGCCATATTGAGAATACTCAGCAGAAAGGCCAAAAAGTGATTCACCATCCACTGCTCAGCTTAGCAGACCCAGCCATTGAGACCATACTACAAGAAAATAGAGCACCAAAGCCCTTCATCGAAGGCTACCAATCAAAAACTTCAACAATTGGATGATAGATGGGAGGGTTTTGAAGACAGAATGGAGGAGGTGGAGAGAAGGGTAGGTCTTGTGGAGGATGTTTCTCCCAGAGTGGCGCAGCTTTAAACTATTAAAGACCTCCAGAGAAATAATGAGGATTTGGAAAATAGAAGCAGATGCAACAACCTATGCATTTCAGGCCTGGAACCCATCGCATTTATACAGAAGTTACTACCTGCCATACTTAATCTACCGATGGAACCATCATTCAATATACAGCGAGCTCATTGTATGTGTCCATTAAGAAATTCTGCATACCCCTCGCCCTCCTCCCAGAACTCTTATATTCTACTGCTTGAATATACACATCTCCAAATAATATTCTCAATCAAGGAGAAAAACTCACTTGGCATGGAACTACACTAGATATTTCACAGGATATGGCAAGGAGTACAGCTCTACGCATAAAAAAGATGCTTATCCTTCCGCCCTACATTAAAGCAGCTCAATATTAGATATGGTTTATATCACCCATGCTCCTTCAAAGTTACTCACGAGGGGGAGTACTGCCATGTTTGAAGGTCCTGCTGACTTCAAGGCATTTATTAGTTCCATCAAGACTGAGTGCATGGATACGTAGTCACCTGTTCATGCCTCTACCGGAACATGAGGTTCTCGTTATCTCGCCCACATCGAGCATTATTCAATGCCGTTATTAACTTCATAACATTGGTGAGAAGGGCGCTGTTGCGGCATCCCTCTCCTGCTGCAAGTCGTCTTTTCCTTTTGACGGCTCGGTAGGTGTCACCTACCCCTTTTTGCCTATTTCTTCCTTTTTTCCCCCATTCCTGATCTGAATCTTTTTGTTACTATGTCATATATACTGTGGATTTATTTTTCTGAATCTGAGGTTTTTTTCCTCACTTTGATTCCAAATAGGCAGTCCTTGATCAGACTTCCCCTCCCTATTCCCTCATCCTCGTGTGTTTTCAGTTTATATCTTGTCCCAATTATGGGAGTTCCCAACCGTGTCTTTGCTTCATGGATTCATTTTGTTCTGTCATTGCATATTTTATTCTGGTTTGCCTGCATTTTGTGCTTATTACAGCTTTATATTTTGCCCCTACAATTACCCAATTGCCAGGGTATTTAGGTGTGTATCTTGGAACGTTAAGGGTTGCAATAATCCAATAAAGAAGTGCAAGATTATATCCCATCTCAATAAACTCAACCCATCACTGGCATGCATACAAGAAAATCACTTATCAAGCGCCGAAGCGATGAAACTCAAATCCCTTTGGATCAAAGAAATTATTGAAGTCCTGCGGTGGGCAAGAAAAATGGAGACGCTTTACTTCTAAGTAAGAAATGATCATTCAAGACTCTGGGCCAAGACGCTGATACCAATGGGCGATGGGTCTGGGTCAAGCTTTTGATCGGGTCTGTGCAGGTTTCCATTCGGCACCTCTATGGTCCTACCCTACCTGATCCTGGCTTTTGGGTTTCCATGAAACGAATGATTCTCAAAAATGATTTCTGCAATCTTATTGTGTGTTGCGCGATTAATCAAGTCATTGATTCATTCCTAGATAGGAAATCAAATGTGTGTTCAAAACATCTAAAACCCACAAATCCTCTGTAAGTTGTCTTGCTGAGACCGGTCTAGTTGACTCATGGGAGTCTTTCCCATACTTTGCAGGTAGATTACACATTTCACTCGCCTCCCTAGGATACGCTCTCCCGTTTAGATTACACTTTCTCTTCCAAATGCTCTTACGGGCACTATTATGGACTCTTCAACCTCGAATATTATTTCTGACCATGCCCCAGTTTGAACTTTTCAATTTGAGCACATCATAAAGCTGCGGTCCAGATGGAAATTCAATAACTATTTGTTGCAAAACCAGCAGTTTATTCAATCAGTTCAATTATTTTACAACCATTTTTTTACTTATATAAATATTTTTTACTACCTTGATTGTGTTAAGTCAGTTGTTACCAATTGGACGCGTTTAATGCTGTGCTTAGAGGCCATATCATGGCTTATAAGAGGGTATGTAGAAAACATCTCTTTTTATATCCAACTGTCTTTAACGCCGGAAAACATTACTATCAAGACTCCAATACAATGCACCGCCGTCTAGCATGGCCTTACGTTTCCAAACTAACAATAAGCTCACTGATTTAGCTGCTGGAACTCTACTAAAATAGAAGACCAAGATTTACCAGACTTCCAACAAAGCCTTGCCTCATATCTCAAAACTAGGAAGGAAAGAACATAAATATCACATATTAAAGATAAATCGGGCACTTTTCTTAATCACCAAGATATTTTGAATTGCTTTAAGCAATTCTATTCAGACTTATACACTCTTGAAACCACTGTCCCCTCTGAGAATATGGATTCCTTTTTCAGCAATATTAATAGACCTTCTTATCCCCAAATTGACCAGTCTCATTGTTAGGCAGAATACTGTGCAATGCCCTTAGAGACCACTGCACACAATTAAGACTACAAGTGGCAATACAAGTTCACCTTTGGTACAAGCCTGTACTGCACTGTTAAAGTGTTAGCAGTAGCGGAGCAGCCAGACCTATCTCAAGAGCAAATGAGCAGTAGTAGAGATTACACAAAGGGACCACAGTTACTGTGACTCAAGCAAACACACTCAAGGTTTTTGGTTATAAAAGAGAAAGTACATTTATTTTTTGACCATCTGTTTGCAGAACACTACACTTCTATTAAAATTAAAACCACACGTAAAATACACTACACAAAACCAATTCACTTTGGATGAAACAACTAAAGGTAAGTACCTTATGATTTTCCGGACCAGTGCTGTGAAACAAATGACGTTACCAGGAATACATAAGCGATCACTTTTTGACAGTAATGACAGTTCGGTCTTACTAAAGATACGCGTATCCGCGGGAAGAAATGGTACCGGGGTAAAACCACACTTAGCACCCGAGTTACCAAAAGAGAGTTGGGGGCAAAAATAATCAGCAATACTTTTGTCAAGGCAGACAGAATCAAAGAACACTTTCTAACCCAAAGATAAAAGTCAATAGGCCTGCGCCAGTGTTAGATGGAACAGGGTTCCTGTTGTCGAGGATCACACAGTCAGATAGTCCACGATTCAAGGATGCCAGGAGTACTTGGATATTCTCAAAAGGGGAAGCAAAAGTTATAAGGTGAAAAGACAAGGACAAGCCTTGGAGGAGGAGAAAAAGGGGTTTACCTTAGTTCCTCGAAGTCGGACACAGTACCTTATTCTCTGAGGAAGATGGTGCCACGGCAGTTGTTCCTGGTAGTTTCCTGCAGACTCACAGTTCCTGGCTCTTCAGTCGTGGGGACAAGGACATCTGGAGTGAGCTGCACTACCCAGGGATGAGGCCAGCAGCAGCGACGGTGAATGAGAGGTGTGCTCCTTTAAAACAGGAGAGGCTCTTCAGATGGCTATCTGTACAACTACATCGTTGTGCAGCGATTTTGACCACCAACTGGAAAAGTCTCGCACAACCTTTCCGCCAGGGGTTGGTGGAACAAAAACTGTCATGTGTAAAGAATTGAGCTATGTATGGCCACCTGCCTGGATACAACTCCCAAGTATGACAAATGGGCTTTTTCTATTCGTTATCTAGACTGTTTTAATGCGTCATCGCATTCAAATATGTGGCAAAGGAAATTATAAGTTACTCACCGTAGTGACTAGCGTACTCTTAGTCTCTAGTCGCCGTTCCTCTATACTGTATGGGCATCCCTTCCAAGGGACGGAAGGCAACCCTTTTCACCAGAAAAAAGCCTCTTCCCTTCAAAACTAGAGGCAGGCGGGGCGCGGCCCAGGGAGCATGCACCGCCCAAACTCTGCCCTCCAGCGCCACACCTCAGTCTCCATTGACGCATCGACTATAGATTTTACATTGCCTAATGACACCAGTATTATTAGGGGTGAGGTTGGTGGGACGTATGGCGGAAAGGGGACTATGGACTAAGAATATGTAAATCACTACGGTGATTAACTTATAATTACTCTTACGTCCCGTCCCCTTTCCTCCATACTGTATGGGCGATTACAACCGATTGTAGCCCCAGGGTGGAGAGGAGAACCTCCTTAAGCAAATAGGTTCTTGAGAACCACCTGTCCGAAAGCCACATCAGATATAGAGCCGGCATCCAAACAGTAATGCTTGCAGAAAGCCGAGGGAGAGGCCCAGGTGGCCAAGGGACATGGCACTGGAATGCGATGTCCGTTGCCTTTGCACCGACTGCGTGGGCGTCCATGTTGGCCGGGAGCGACTTGTGCTGGCCTTCATACGCTTCTTTGATGGCAGAGACCATCCAGCGGGATATGGAAGCCTTAGAGGCCCGACAGCCTGGTCGTGAGCCTCCGAAAGTGAGAAACAGGGCGTCCGATTTGCAGAAGCCCTTGGTCCTGTCCAAGAAGAATTTCAGGGCACGCCTAACATCCAGGCAATGCAGCAATGTGCTTCGTCCTTGGGATCAGGAAAAAACGTAGGAAGGACTATTTCCTCGTTCAAGTGGAAAGCAGACAGAACCTTGGCCAGAAATGCCGGGTGGATCCGCAGGATTACTTTGTCTTTGTGAAAGGTAGTATATGGTTCTGAGGCGACAAGCGGCCAGAATTCGCTGACACTATGAGCCGAGGTGAGGCCGACTAGTAAAGCCGTCTTGATGGCGACTAGCCTGATGTCCACGGATGCCATTGGCTCGATCGGTTTGTGCGCCAGGGCACCCAAGACTATGTTAAGGTCCCACACGGGGTGCGGTCCCTTGACGGGCGGGTAGAGCCTTGCGAGTCCCGTCAGATGTTTGACAATAGGATTGGAGGAGGAGAAGATTCCTTCCTCAGAGTTCCTGTAAGCCCCAATAGCTGTGAAGCATTTGTGGCAGGTGTCCACCTGCATGCCCGAGTGGGCGAGGTGCACCGAGAAGGAGAGCACGTCGTCTAAGGTGCATGCCAGGGGGTCGATTGCCTTGGAGTCTGCCCAGTGGCAGAATCTGGTCCATTTGCTTTTATACTGGGCCCTGGTAGCCTTGCTCCTGGCGCCCTGTATGATCCCCAGATTGGCCTGTGAGAGGCCAAGGTGCCGAAGCGTTACCTGCTCAGGTACCACGCGGTGAGGGCTAGTTTCCCTAGCGCCAGGTGGACGAATCTGCCCCCCCTGCTCTGCCAGATGTGCTGGGCCCGTCGGGAGGTAAATCGAGGGCACCTCAGAGAGACTGAGAAGCTCCGAAAACTATGGCCTGACCGGCCACCAAGGAGCTATTAGAATGATGAGGAGTTAGCGAGACTCCTTGATCTTGCAAATTACCTTGTGAATCAGGGTTGTGGGCGGAAAAGCGTAGGCTTTCATGCCAGTCCACTGGAGGTGAAATGCGTCTCCCAGAGAGCCAGGGCTCCCACCTTCCCAGGATGCGAACTGGGGACACTTCTTGTTGTGACAGGTCGCAAAGAGATCCACTTGGGGTGACCCAACCTGTTCATCAATGGAACGACAAGGCTCTTTAGCTGCCACTTGTAATTGTCAGCTCCCAGCCTGCTGAGTCTGTTCGCTTCCATGTTGGATTCCTCTGGGAGGTGGACTGCCCTGAGGTAAATGTCATTTTCCAGGGCCCACTCCCACATGCTGCTCGCCAGTCTGCACAGAAGAGGGATCTGGTGCCTCCCTGCTTGTTGACGTAGTACATGCTGGTCGAGTTGTCCGTCTGGATGAAGACAACCTTCCCCCTGAGAAGTGGTAGGAAGGCCCTGAGCACCAAATGATGTGGTATTCCTGCTCCTGTCGAGTCCAGGTACCGTGGACCAAGAGATCGTTCAGGGTGGCTCCCCAGCCCTCAAGCGAGGAATCTGTGGTGACAGTGGCCTGAGGAGTGGGCAGGCAGAAGGGCTTGTCCATCCGTAGGTTGCAGTCTCTGGACCACCAAGTTAGGTCGGGTGGAGAAATGTTTATCATCTTGGACTGAGCCCTGCTCCTAGTTCCATGAAGCCGCGAAGTGCAGCTGAATCCTCATCCTTAATCTTGTGTACGGGACGGCCAATAGGACCGCTGCCATTAGACCCAGGAGATGTTGGTACCACCATGCCGAGGTTGCTTCTCTGCTGAGGAAGAGGGTGGTCGCCCTCTCGCTAGCCGATATTTTGTCCCCCGAAGGAAACACCTTCTGGAAGCAAGTGTCCCAGACGAGGCCCAAAAATGTCAGACTGCGTAGGTTGCAGTTGCGAATTTGAGGTTGAGCGAAAAGCCCAGATCATGTAGAGGGTTCATAAGGGCATAAGAAGAGTGGTGAACCGCTTCCGGAGATGTAGCCCTGACGAGCCAGTCGTCGAGCTATGGGTAAATGTGGAGGCCCTGTGCTCTGAGGGCGGCCACCACTGCATTCATGAGCCTGGTGAAGACCCTGGGAGCAGAGTGTTAGGGAGAATTCTCATAAATGGCTGATTTCCCTAACCTATTGAGTCCCTCAGCAGCTTTGCTGGATTTCTAGGATTTTTCTCTCACCTGGTAAGAGTTCGAGCCTTGTTCCCACTCTTACATGTATTTTGTTGTGTGTGTTTTTACCATTTGGGTGATCTTGGGTTCTGGAGCCTCACCTACTCCATGAGCATCATTTTTTGTGTTACACAGCACCTTCAGTGCAGTGACACAGGTTTGTCTTTTAGACTTCCCACGGACTCCGTTTTTCTGGGACTGACTGTCTCCTAGAAACATGTAAAGTTGCCATTAACTTTATGTAGTCTCTTTAAACTATAGACCCAGTAAACTCCATCTTACATGGAGTATTGGAAAGGGTTAACTCTTATCCCTTTTTGTCTGTTTCTCTTGGAGCACTGTTTCGCACCCTTTTCATCAAGACTGGGCTGGTGGCAGTGGTAACTACCCTATTGTTTATACTGTGGTTACCTTAAATAACCATGGTATTGTTTTAGTCTATTTTATTAGCCTCAAACAATAACCTGCTTGACCAAATATATTTTATTTCGGCTCCGGCTGGGTTTATTCGCCATTTCTTTTTGTTAAAGTCTTTCTCGTGTTTTACTCTGCGTGCCAAACCAGGTTTGGTCCCTTTGTTCGCAGTCTTTTTGCGGGTTTCAGCACAGAAGCCCTCCTTAAGGCACCTCAAAGTCTGGGTAGGCAGGATGTGAGTAACGTGTTTTAGGACCCCTGCCATGGTTTCCCTTGGTCGCACTCCTGTTTGATTGGCTGGGCGACTGTCCTTGCCAGACAGCCAACCTGCTGTGTGATTGACAGCCAGGCTGTGTGAATGGGGGAAAACTGCATACAAATCAGGTCTCTGGGACTGGAAAGGCAGAGTCGCCACTGGAACGAAAGAACCAATGAGGAGCTGATGGAATAGGACCCCTACAACGACTGAACCGCCCGGTGAAGCCCTGCTGCAGGTCCGAATCTTCAGAGTCAGCCAGATAAGATCCTCCAGGAATCTTCTTTCCTTGAGCTGGTGGGGCCAACCAGTTCGCCCAAACTTCAAGCCAGGACCCCTCTGGTCGAATTCGCTGTACAGAGCTACAGTGGGCCCGATAGCCAGGAAGGTCGGACCCTGCTTGGGTTTTAAGGAGCGCACCTTTTATTTGTTGCTTTGCTCTGCTGCTGGTTTCTTCCCTGGGTAGTGCAGGACCCTCCAGTCTTCCTACTTCTTGTCAGTCCGACAGTCGATTCAGGAACCGTGAGCCTGCAGGAATTACCAAGAACATCCACCTCAGCTACAGCTTCTTCTGAGTTTTAAGGTACTGTGCAAATCCGGTTTGTTCAACCGAAGTCAAAGTTTTTGAAATCTTTCTCCAATCCGAGGGCTTGTCCTTCTCTTTGAACTAACTTTTCTGCCAACCAACCTCATCCAGAACCCGTGGCACTAACTTTACCGCAAACTACCCTGAACCGTGTGATCTTGAGCAAAAGACTTGACCTATTGATTTTGGCCCCAAGCCTTTTCTACCTGATTCTATCACTGTGGTTCCTCTTGCTCAATTGCCCTGAGTACTTGCCTGCTGGTGTGGTTCAATTTCTGTTAACTTTGTCTTTCCCTCCCTTTTAAATTGCTGGAGTGCCATTTTACTCCCATTTCATTTTGTGAACTTAACTTGTCTGGAACTTATTGGGAGTGGTGTGGTGTATTAAGAGTGTGATTTTTAAACTGCTTTACTTTAGTGAAATGTAATATAACTGATAAGTAAATAAATGTATATTCTTTTTCTTGGAAACCTTGAGTCAGTGTTTGTTTGAATCATAGTAATTGCTGTCCTTTGTGTAACTATTGATACTGCTCACTTGCTCGTGATAAGTCTGGCTGCTCAGCCATCGCTACCACTTTTACTGTGTAGTACAGACTTGTACCAAAGGTGAATTTGTACTGTCACTTGTAGTCTTAATTGTGTGTGGTGTTCCCAAAGGGTGCTGCATATAATTCTACCCAACACCGAGTTCCTGCCAAACGGAAGGACCTTGTACTGAAAATGGTAGCCCATGATCCTCAACAGGAGGAAAGAATGATGGAGCTGCCAGATCGGGACGTGCAGGTACACGTCCTTCAGGTCCAGGGAGCACCTTCAGTCTCCCTTGTCCAATGTATCCACTATAAAAGCTGGCTAACCATCTTGAATTTCTGCAGGTGTAAGGAGAGGTTGAGGGTGGAAAGGTCCAGCACAACTCTCAGGCCCGAAAATGGTGAAAATCCTGGAGTAAAAGCCAAAACCTCTGCCAAAAGAATTGCTGTCCCAACCGGTGGGAGTCGAGGGGAGGGAGGGAGGAGAGGCTGGGATAGGGTGGCGGTACCCAGTGGATACTATGGAATGAATCCATGGGTATGTGAAATTCTGGCACCAGAAATGTGCATGGAGAGCTAGCCTGCCCCCCCACCGGAGACAAGTGGACCCGGAGGGGCGTATCATGCCTTCTTTCCCTCCGAGGCCAACGCGGAGGAGGGACTCTGGAAAAAGCCTGTACTCTCCCCCCGCCCTACTTTTTGTTGCTTGCACTGGTTTCGAGAAGGTGAGCAGTCCGGCTGCCTGGATCTATGTTCCTGGAAGCCTCAGAACCCTCCACACGTAGAACCTCTCGGAGCGCTGCTGAGATTGGGCGTCTGCTTTGGGCGTGGTCTTTGCAAGGATGCAAGGAGGGATAAATACTTGGCCGTTTGAGAGCGGTTTTTCTTTTTGGCCAGCTCTTCGTCCGTTGAAGTGTGGAAAAGTTCCGCCCGCACCCTCCTCCCCCCTAGAACAGTAGATCTAGTATGCGTTATTGGACGGGTTGAATTTTGTTGCCCGGAGCCAGGCTGTCCTCATGTAAGTGGCAATGAAGATGGCACGGCCAAAGATGTCAATATGGGCCACTGTAGATTCCATGAGATCGCGCGCCACCAGCTTAGCCTCGGCTAACCCCAGCTTAAAACGTGATTGGCTCTGGGCGGGGAGCTCCGGAAGCATGTCTGCAATTTCCAGCCATAATCTTTGGTTGACGGCAGCCAGCATGGCATCTACGTTGGCCTGACGAAGATGCGGGGATGCGCTGCAATAGAGTTTCTTGGTGTACGCCTCCAAGATCTTCTCCTTGCCTAGGAGCGCTGCAGAGGAGGCGGCTGAGGACGACAGGCTTGGAGTATAGTGATGCCGCAGCGATCACTGAGGAGTGCGGCTGAGGGTGGACCGAGAGCAAGAGTGTATCCCCCTTCATCTGCCTGTACTTGGCGTCCAGGCGTCGATTGACCGGCTGGGCCAAGTGGGGCTTGAGCCAACCCTTCTTCGCCAGGGAGACTACATCGTTTTGCATAGGGAATCCCTGTTTTGGGAGAGGGGCGTCGTGTGAGGACTTCAGCCAAGACCCCCTCTGCCCTCTACCTCGGGCTGGGGCAGGGCTAGATAATCTACCACCCCAGCAAATCGTTTGTGGAAGGCCCTGGCTGAGGATGGTGTATCAGGATCATCCTCCTCATTCGTATCATGTGGATCTGGGGGATCGTGTGGAGGAGTAGTTGGCGCCGGAGGCTGGGGTACAGGAACAGCGGCCGGAGGCCGAGAGGTGGCAGAGGCTGGTATGGAACCGCCTGAGGAATCTGCTAGGGAGCCAGAGGAGGTGGCTGCTTCAGGGCCTGGGGCGCCGACGGAGGCGTCTGGTGCTGCTAGCATTGCGGGAAGGACTTCCCTGATGGCGTCTTTGATAACCCCCAGCTGACATGACTTCATGAGGCCGAGGAACTTCTCAAAGAGGACCTCTTCACTAGCCGAGGAAGTGGCAGGAGGTGCTGACTGGGTAGCGGGGAGCTGCTGGAGCCGCTGCATACCCTGTCCATATGGACGCAAAGGAACGCTGCCCTGCACAAAAGAGGGGTAGACTGTAGGCCACGTACCTTGCTGAGGCCAGTCCCATCTTGACTCATTCTTCTCCAAATTCCTGGAGTAGCATCGGACGGGTGCCTGTGTCTGGCACGGCGGCCATTTTGTCGAGCTGCCTGCCACGTGCCTGTGACGTGTTGCTCAACCCGCTGTGCCCAGGCTCGTCTAAGACTCTTGCGTGTGGATCGCGAGGCCTACCCTGCTCCTAGAGCCTATGCCCGGTAGGTGGGACACCCTTGACCCAGGGGTCGGTAGAGCTGCATTTAGGTGCCCCCCCTAGACATATTGCAGACATTAGGGCATAGCTCCTCGGCCATGGTGCCAGTACAAGGGCAGAGCCCCTCAGGTGAAGACCCAGTAAAAGAACACTTCGGTCCCTCAACACTGTCGCCAGGAGGATCCGAGAGTCCCTCGGGCACGGAGGTCGGTAGCTGCAGCAGCCTCGGTGCACGTGCTGGTAGAAGGACCTAACCGCTCCATCACGGGCGGGAGAGTCCCTGGGAAGGAGTCTTCCTTGTGGGGTGCGATTGAGAATATCAGCCCTACCTTGGGCCCGGTTCGATGTTTCACAAAGTTCTTGAGGTCCTCTGGAGACGACTTCTGGAAGAGCTCCCTCCACCTGACTAGTCTGTTCTTCAGCGCTTTCGAAGACAGCTAGCCGCACACTGAACAAGCTTGCCAACCGTGGTCTAGGCCAAGGCAACATGGGCAGAGGGCATGGGGGTCTGAAGTTGGGAATAGCCCGTTGCAGGCTGGACACATGCTGAACCCTGTAGAAGTCGACATGCTCCGGGGAGGAGCGTGACACCCGAGGACCGAGTACCTGAATGAGAAAAACACAAAAGGAGAAGTACCTGCGTGTGGAATTACATGGCCGAAGCCAAACCCAGGAGCGCTGGTGAATTCGGCCCATTCCCATCGACACGGAAAAGGGGACTGAGGTGTGGCGCCGGAGGGTGGAGTCAGGACGGTGCATGCTCCCTGGGGCGCACCCCCACACGCCTCTAGGTTTAAGGGGAAGAGGGTTTTTTCTGGTGAAAAAGGTTCCGTCTCCCGGGGGGGGCGTGGCTACGAGAGCCATGTAGGAGGACGCGTTCTGGAGGAGCTCCGAGATCCTGCAACGATCCGGGCAAATATGTGCGGTACGACGGATCGCTGACCACCGACGATACACATGATGATGTGTGAAGGTATTGGCCACGCATTGTGAACTTCTGGAGAGAATGGGATCAACGGCGACGGAGATCGGCGGCTACGAGTTAAAAGACCCCGCGAACAAAGGGCGACTCAAAATGGCCGACCAGGGCCCGGGACTCGAATAGGAGCGAGTTGAACGATGGCCTGGCTGTGAAGGTGCACTGTACACAAACTTGCTACTTTAGCAACCGATCGATTTCCTGAGTCATGTCGAACAGGCCGGTGCGGCCGAAGGTGAAACAGTCTACCTTAGACGATTTGACTAAAACTCCCCCGAACCAGGACAACACCAAAAGTAAGGATGCGCTGGCTGGGAGTGGCACGACGTCCTCGTGCACCAACCAAGAAATCCTGGCGGCGATTGTGGAACTGAGGGCGGCCTGGGAATCAAAGCTGGAACTGGCCGTTACTGAATTAAAGACTGCACTGGACCGCAAGGTTGGGGATGTCCAGGAGAACGTTAATCTGCTACGACAAGATGTCAGGGCCCTGGCGGAGCGCACGGAGTCCCTTGAAAAAGAAGTTGGCCCGAATACAGCAGATTGCGCCACTCATAAGGCCGATTTGCATGCCCTGACACAAAGGATTGGCAACTTGGAGAGCAGAGCGGTGGAGGCTGAGGGACGAGCCCGTCGCAACAACATCCGCATCGTGGGCCTACCGGAGGGGATAGAGGGCCGTGACCCTACGGATTTCATAGAATCCATGTTCTTACAGGAGATACCTGGAGGGGCCCTATCAAGGATTTGCAGTAGAAAGAGCACATAGAGCCCTAACTAGGAGGCCACCTCCGGGGAACCCGCCTAGGCCTGTGATCGCCAAAATCCTTAACTACCGCGACCGGGAGAGGATACTGGAATACTTCCGTAAAGGAGGGACGATCACGAGAGGAGCGGCAAACATCACGGCTTATCCAGATTATACTCTGACTGTACAACGTAGTCGCATGAACTTCGGGTCTGTAAAGCGAAGGCTGAGAGAAGCGGGCCACAAATATATGTTACTCTATCCAGCAAAATTGAAGGTCTGCCATGCACATAAAACTTTGTTTTTTGAAACCCCGGAGGATGCTATGGGATGGCTCGATGCGCAAGGATGCCCCCAGGAATCGGAAGTTCGGCCCAGAAAGGGCTCTGAAGAGATACGGGAATCGTAAGATGGCGTGGCTCGAGGAACTTGAATATAGTCGGTGTGACACCTTCGGTAAAGAAGGTCAGATGATTGCACTATTTTGTCAAGACACTGTGAATGTTTATCTGATCGGGAGCCCTACGGGGCGATACTCTCTACCCCACAATAGTTTTAGTTGGGTGGCCGTTAGGGTGACCTCACCCTACTGGGCTCCGTTCACCGACTGGTGCTTGCGGAGCTAGATGTGGGGGTGCCTGAGCTCTGATGCTGGAGCTGGGCAGCAGTTGGGGTGTGTGATGTTGGGGAAGGCACGGGTGGGGGGAGGGGAGGGAAGTTGGGGTTTAGTTGTGTATATAGTTGAAGGGAGTTTGAGCTTATATGAGGAGTTACTGGACCGAAACTCTATCTGTGTCAGGTGGGCGGTTGGGGGTCGCTACATGGGAGGCAGGGAGGTACGTACTTGCCATGGGAGACCTTAAGATTGTCACCTGGAATGTCAGGGGACTTAATAGTTATTTAAAAAGGAATAAAGTTATGTTGTACCTCAAAAGGCAGAGGATTGACATTGCACTATTGCAAGAAACACACCTGAACCGGCACAAGTTAGAACTGGTTGAGAAAAAGTGGAGTGGCATGGTGGTGGGCTCCCCGTACTCTGCCTATGCCAGGGGAGTGCTAATCTGGGTAGCACCGCACGTTCCGTTCAGAGTCACGTGGCAGGAGGTGGACACGGAGGGCAGGCTGGTTATGCTCAGAGCCCTGGTTGAGGATAGAGAGGTTTGTATTATTAACACATACGCCCCCAATCAAAATGCTGCTGCATACTTCAGGACCCTATGCACCCGTCTGGGCACATGCGTGGGGGGAGCGATCATTTGGGGAGGGGACTTTAACTGTGTTCTCGACCCAAGGGCAGATAGGTCCAATGATAGGATTGATCGGCCCACCCCGGCGGCCAGAGTATTACAGACGTTGCTGGGCGACTTTGGGCTGGCGGATGTTTGGCGACTGAAATACCCTGATACCTCGCAGTATTCTCACTACTCTGCTCCACAGCGCCTACACACGAGATTGGATTACTTCTTTGCCACGTCAGAAGTGGTGATGGCGACCACTCAAATTGAATATAAAGCGATGGTCCTGTCAGACCACTCGCCCTTAGTGTTGACCTGGCAGTATGGCCGCCCTCGTGCACGGATACCTACATGGCGCCTCCGTGCGGAGGCGCTTAGGGACACGGTTTTTAGGGAGGATATTAGGGAGGCGATCCAGCGGTACTTTGAGGTTAACATGGGCAATGTAGATTCGGCTGGTACACTTTGGGAGGCATTCAAGGTTGTGTTACGAGGGGACGCTATTTCTAAGTCGAAGGGCCTGCAGGGTGGGGTTCTGATGGAGCTAGAGAAGGCGGAGAGACAATTGGAGCGCGAATGTAGCGAAGCAGGAGGGGAAGCAGACCTAGTACTTGCGCTGCAGCAGCGGTGTTCGGAGCTTTGGGAAAGGCTCTGTAACCTTAACTATAGGAAATATGTTGAGAGGCAGCATGCGGGTGGAGACAAAACTGGCCGCCTACTGGCATGGCTATATAAGAGAGAAACCCCTAGGCCCCCGATCAGAATGATAGTTGGAGAGGACGGAGAGGAGGTAGACACCCAGGAAGGAGTTAATGCAGCCTTCCTTGATTATTATAGAGCACTGTGTGAGGACAAAGGGGGAGAATATCAGGCAGAGATCAGAACTACATTGGAAGACAGAGCTGCCCAAGATTAGTGATGAAGAAAGAGAGGAGCTGGACGCACCTATCACACTAGAGGAACTGGAGGAGGTAGTGAAGGGATTGCCCACTTGTAAGACTCCGGACAACGACGGACTCCCGAGTGAGTTTTATAAAGTGTATGGGGCAGAGATACTCCCCCCGATGCTAGAAATGTTCAATGAATCTTTCGAGAAGGGTCGGTTACCGGAAACGCTCAGAGAAGCGCTGATAGTGCCGCTCCCCAAGCCTAATAAACCCCGACAAAGCTGTCGATCGTATAGGCCGCTGTCGATGTTGAACCAGGACAGCAAGATCCTGACGGCGGTCCTGGCCAACAGGCTACAAAGGGTCATCAGTAAACTGATACACCCGGATCAGACGGGCTATGTCCCCAACAGAAACATAACTCACAATCACAGGCGACTTCACCGGGTGATTGAAGAGGGGAACAGAAGTGATGAAGAGATGGTGGTGGTGTCCCTAGATGCAGTTAAGGCATTTGATTCAGTGAGGTGGCCGTGGTTGCTGGCGGCCTTGGAGAGGTACGGGTTTGGGCCTGGCTACGTGAGGTGGGGGAAACTACTGTACAGCGAGCCACTGGCCAGGGTGCGCACGGGATCCATGATATCCAAAAGGTGGCGACTTAGCAGAGGCACCAGACAGGGATGCCCCTGGTCCCCGATGCTGTACATATTATCCCTGGAGCCCCTGGCGGTGTACCTCAGACAACAATATGACTTGGTTGGCATCGAGGTGGGAGGAGAGAACCATTTGATATCCCTATATGCTGACGACCTGTTGTACCTGAAGTATCCGGAGGAAAACCTCCAGTACATTTTAGAGGTCATGGAAAAGTATGTGGAGCTGTCCGGCATAGCGGTTAATCCCAGTAAATCGAGCATGTTCCCGCTGGGGAGCTTCATTGGGGTCCCTCTGGAACGGTTGCCGGTGTTGCCCGTGCCCTGGGCAACTGAGTCTTTCCGTTACCTCGGAATTGATGTATATCATGCTGTGAAGGAAGAACACTTGCACAATACCGAGGCGGCGGTAAAGAAAATCCGCGATAGTATGCGGTTTTGGGAGAAGCTGCCGCTGGCAATGGTGGGCCGGGGGGCGATGCTCAAAATGGTGGTCCTGCCCAGGCTTTTGCACTTTTTCAGCAATATACCATACTTGATACCCAGGAAGTTCTTTGTCAAACTTGATAGTGTATGTAGGGACTTCCTGTGGCACGGCATCCGTAACAGGGTGGCCTTGTGGAAACTGCAAAATTTCCACGATAGGGGAGGCATCAAGCTGCCGAACTTTGAGGCCTATTATGTGGCCAGCCAGCTGCAATACGTGACCAAATGGCTCTCTGATGAGGAAACTCCTGAGTCTAGGCTGGTTGGGAGGGACTGCGCCCCGTTTTATCTAAAGGAGGTCGTCTGGGTCCCTAGGTCGGACTTGCAAGGACGCCCATGTATGTTGCTGTTGGGGTGGAGAATTTGGCGCAGAATGTGTCAGTTGATTGAGAACCCGTGCCCGTGTTCCCCGCATGTGCCACTGGCCGCCCTAACTACGGGGGACAGCCAGCTCAGGAAAATTATCAGGACATATTGGGAAACGGTTGGGCTGGCCACATTGGGAGACATATGGCAGGATGGGGCCATTAGAGAATTTGTAGACCTGGGCGAAGAAACAGGGCTGCACGGGGGCCAATATGTTACATATCTAAGGCTGGTACAGATCATCCGCAAGACTTGGCCGGAGACGGTGCTAGCGGAAGATCCGGACGCACTGATCGGGACAATATATGATATATCAGAGGGCGGGCATGAGATCTCCAGATTATATGAGGTGATGATGACCCGGGTGGGGAAGGACTTGATGGATTTGAGGCTCGATTGGGAAGCGGAAGTGGGGGCACAGATGACTGATGGGATGTGGGAACGGGCCATGGGATACCATAAGAAAGTGTCTAGGAATGCTAGATTGCAGCAAATACAGCTGTACATCACGCACAGAGCATATATGACCCCGAAGAAAATAGCCAAGTTTGCGAGCGCAGGTAGACAAGCATGCCCGAAATGCGATGAAGAAGACGCAGGTATGACACATATGTTCTGGTCCTGCCCAGTGATTGAAGGCTTTTGGGGGGAAGTGGCACAGAAATTAGCAGATAAGGGGGTTCTGCTACGCATTGACACGGCCTGGGCCTGCCTCCTGGGAGGGTTCCCTAGACCACGGAACACCAAACATCTCGGGAAACTGAGAGACCTGGCGTATGTACTTGCTAAGAGTAGGATAGCTATGAGTTGAAAGCAACGCCATGGGCCAAGAATAGAGATATGGTGGCGGGACCTGCAGAAGTGGGCGGAGGCTGAAACGGTGGTATGGCAGGAAGCGTGTGGTAATTGTGGGGAGGAAGAAGTGGGCAACCTGGCGGCTTGGAGAATGTTAATTACGGGACTGTTTGGCACGGAGATGGACCCTGCTGCTTCCGAGAGGGGCGACGCCCGGCCCCACCAAGTGTACACAGAACTGTAAGGTTGATAAGCTCTTGGGGGGAGGGGGGAGGGTTTGCAGTGCAGTAACATGGCATTAATTGATGTTTACAGTGTGTAATGTATAATGCTGCAAGTTTGGTTTGTAATGTTTTATTTTGAAAATAAAAAATATTTTTTTAAAAAAAAGGTTCCGTCTCCCGTCCCTTGGAAGGGACACCCATACAGTACGGAGGAAAGGGGACGGGGCGTAATAGTAAGACAAAGGATGCATGCCCTCGATCAGTGCTGCTGTGTAAATCGGTCACATGAATCTAACCACCCGTGTGGGGCAGTAGGCTAGAAGGTGGTGGCCTAGATAGTATGAACGGCAATAGTTCTGGTGCACAGCGTGACACTTACCCGCAAGCATTGGTTTTCAGATTTAGTCTGGCGTGGGTCCGCTCAGCGAGCAGATGGCGGACCTGCTGTCGAATGAACGATTCTTGCTGATTGACACTTTGATGAGATGCCTGGAAAATGCTTAAAAATCCCACTAGACCCGCAAGGCGAGTTTTAGTTTAGATACCCAAAGAGAACGCTCGCCCCCACCCCCCGATGCCAACTGGTGACAAAACATTTACCAGTGCTTTTGTAAAATGGTGCATGTTACCATAAGCACCCTGCATAAAATGTTGCCTAAGCAAGTGGGCAAGTAGATTTTTCGATCCCTGGATGCACCACTTGCAAACACACTGGCATAGGAAGGCAATTTATGCAGCTATTCAACAAATATTCTGGGGCGCAATTTTTTTGGTACATGAATCCATCATTCCAATAGTCGGTGCCAAACCCCATAATTAAAAGGAATTTAAGATCTATTAAAGGCTCTTGGGATCACATATTGTAATATGAATCATGCTGAACAGATTCAAGGTTGCTGAACTGTAAATTGAAGCAAATGGGGTCCTAGCTTGTGAAATGTAATAACTGCAAGGTGCCTGGATTCAGAGGGCCCCTCAATGCACCAGGGGACTAAAATGAAATCTACAATATGACCACTGAGCCATGAAAGTATAGTCTAACCACCATACTACCTGGGTGGATACTTGGCACTTGTAGGTGTCAGATCAAGTTCAAATAAACAGACAAGAAAACAGAGGCAAGACGTCTCTGTAATGTGCGATACCCTTTGTTATGCATACTTGGACCTGTGTTCACAGAGAAGAGCATAGAGGAGGATGGGCCACCTCCAATTGGAGGTCCCTGCACTTTAGTTTCTGCATTTCTAGTCTACAAGCCATACCTCTTTGGAACTACGATTTGCAAGAACTGAAGCCTCCAGGGGTATCAAAAAAGTGAGACCACCTCCAAATGTTAATTCCCAATTTAATCTATTCCCTACAGACGAAGGACAACCTGTATTCAATGAAGCAAAACACATTGCAATAGAAAATCATAACTGCTTGAACACTGCCTCAAAAAATTAATTTACTACAAGTTTGAGTCAGGGCTGCAATGCGAAATGTCAAATATTTCATACTTCTAGAGGTCCTGGTCATCTACTGGAATCTCATTAACCGACTTTTGATAATTATTTTTGTACTATATTATTATTTTAGAATATTTATCACCATCACTCATCAGAAATAGAGGCTAACTGCTGAAGGCATCGGGTACTAAAAGGCCCACTCTGATACAGCACAGAACAGTCACTGCTCCACGTTGCACCATGACACTATGCAGGGTTCAGCAGGAAGGCTCGCAAATCATTCCAGCAGCGGATTATGGACTATCTTACCTCAGTGTGCAACACCATTTAAAGTGCACATTATACCAAAGAATAAGACTATTCAATGTTTGGAGACCATCTACAACCAGTATATGTATGGCGTGTGATCCTGTACAGAAGACTGTCTCACATATTCATACTTCGCCATTCGAGATTCCTTAGAAGGTTTCTGTTCCTGGCCCGAGTCACTAGGCATACTGATTCTCCAGCATGGGGTCTGGCATGGATTCACATGCTCATGAATATTCCCAGTCGTCAGGCTGGGAATCCTCGCTAAAGAAAAAATTAGTATCAGTTTTGTTTCTGATCTGTCTTTCGTAATAGTAACCAATCGCCGATCTCTGCGTCATACTGACCACAGCCAAAGGCTGTCCTCTACCTAAGCCCCGCCTCTGGCAGCCATCTTCAGATTTTTACCGCACGTTCAAGTGTTGGGATCCTCGTGCTATTGCTCTCGAGCGTTAGTGCTATTTTTTTCACGTTTTTTCTCAAAAAACTTCTATTTTTCGGTCAAAAGAGCCTCAAGCTCCACCGTTTCTTCATCCGATCAACGGGGACCCGTGTCGGATTCGTCTACGCCCCTCAAGGGTGAAGATTTCGTCGAGCCACGCTGTTGGAGGACTCCAGAAGTTTCTCAGGCCCACCCCGGACATGGCCGAGGAGAAGGGAAGCTCGACGCCCAGAAAGCTGTTCAGGGTCTGCCCTGGATGCCAGCTTCAGAATGTCTTTAAGGAGGACGAACACTCCCTTTGTCTTTACTGCCTACATGAGGACAAGACGCACGTGGAGAAGGACTCTGCGTTTTGCGGCAATGTCGGAGCGGACCATGAAGGACCGCCATCAACGTCTCGCCAACTGGCTGGAAGGGAAGAGCCCGTCGGGCGAGAAGAAGAAGTCCGAGCAGTCTTCTAAGACCTTTGAGGACGCCGCGGCGACAGGGGTCCAACACAAGGCCAAGCACCGTGAGTCCGCTGGCACCGGGAGCGGCGAACGGTCAGGCTCTACGGGCGCCAAGCAGGGCCCATCCTCCCCGGCGCCATCAATCACGAGCCAACCCTCTGGTTCGGGTAAGAGGAAGACCGAGCACCCGGCAAAGCTCCTGGAGAGACCCCGGTCGAGCTCGAAGGCCCCATCGGAGGGGGAGCGAGGAAGTGACCCTCCCCCCCCCCCCCCCCAGGAGAAGGCGGTGAGCGCACCTAAGGTGGTGAAAGCCTTAATCCATCCGGCCAAGGCCTCTATCGAGACAGTCGCGGCGGCCCTGGCTCAGCCTGTGGAGGCTACACCAGTGGTGGCGACCTCGGGGCTCAGAGTCTCCCTGCCACCGCGGGAGTCCTCTTTTATGCCCATCGACAGGACCCCCGTGAAACCTCCGAAGGAGAAGAAAAATGGGGGGCAGGAGGTCGTCGTGGATTCGGCCTCAACCTCTGAGGAAGAGCTGATCGAAGTTTTAAGCCACGGCGTTGGCGTGGAAGAAGACCAGCCCGTCGGGAGGGACCCCGACGTAGGAGACAATAACGTCGAGGGTGCCGACGGGGCCCCTGACTGCCCGTCGGACTCCCCTCAACCAGTGCCGCAAGACAACTCGGCGGCCATTTTGTTGGCTATACAGTCCTTATGCTCGGAGATAAGGACGAGACTGCCGTTACCACCAACGGAGGAACCGCTCCCGACGGAGGACCCGGAGCCAGGCCCTTCCGGGAGCCCTCTCCCCTAAGAGAAGAAGGATTCATCCTCCACCTCCTTTTCAGCCATCGCGCCCTGTTCAGCCCTCCTCCCCGTCCACGACTCGTGGGGATGATACGGGGACTGACACGGCCGCGACGGGTACGGACGACGAGGTTTACGACGAGGATCTGCCGTCGTCACCTCCCACCCGGGCTTTCCCGCCCGACGAGATTGGATCGTTTCACTCCATGATCGCCAGGGCATCCAAGCTTTTCCAGCTCTGCCCGGAAGAGAAGAAGGAAGGTTTCCTTTATCAACGGCGCGAGGCCAAGAGGAAGACAGTCCTCTCTGTACCTCTACTGGATGTGAGGGCCTCGCCCTCCTCAAGAACCCATCCACGACGCCGGCTAGAAGGGATCGGTACGAGAAGAAGTACCAGGTCCCGGACGCGGCCCCCTTGTGCCTTCGGGCACAGCCGACCCCGGACTCGGTCGTCTCCGCGGCGGCCAGGAAGAAAGGGGGGGGGGGTGCAGCCTCTACGTCGACCTCCCCGCCGGACGGCGAGGGAAAGAAATTAGATACGATGGGACGCAGAGTCATCTCGTCTGCAGCGACGATTAAGGCGGCCAACGCCTTGGCTATCGTAGCCCGTTACGACAGGGAGTTGTGGTACAAACTGGCCCCCCTGCTGGACTTTCTACCGGACAACAAGAGGGCGGAAGCCCTAGAGATCTTGCAGGAAGGAGAGGTGGCGTCGGACCACGCCATTACGATTGCGACGGACATCGCTGACACTGGATTTCCAGAGTTGGGCAACGGCGTGTGTCTTAGGCGGCGTGGATGGCTCAAGGCTACTGACTTCCGTCAGGACGTGCAGACCAGAGTCTTGGACATGCCGTTCGCCGGAAACAACCTGTTTGGGAAAACAGTGGACGATTCCCTTCAAGCCACCAAGGCAGACAGACGGCCCGGGCTCTTGGGGTTCTCCAGCAACGGCGGCCGCCCTTTCGGAGCGGCGGAGGCAAACAGGGTACCTCCAAAGGTTCCGGCGGCGGATTTTCCACCTACCGTCAAGCGGCCCGTTCGTCGTCGCAGGAAGCTTACAGGGGACGAGGCAAGTCAGGCGGACCCCGCCGTCGTTGCCAAGGAGGACAAGGCGGCAAAGCCTTGTCGAAGCAGGACTGAACCGGCCGTGGGGTCGGGCCCCCACCGAAGCACCCCGGTGGGAGGCCGGCTGGCGAGCTTCGTCAGCGTGTGGGAGTCCATCTCCACCGACCGTTGGGTGCTGGACGCCCTAGCTCAGGGTCACGCGCTCGAGTTTCTAAAGAGGTGCCCGCGCGTCCCCCCCTGTGGCCAGGAAAGAACATCAAGTCCCTCAATTTCTCTTGGAGGTAAATGCGATGTTCAAGAAGGGCGCCATCGAGCTCGTCCCAAAGAGGCTTCGGGGCTCCGGAGTTTACTCAAGATACTTCCTCGTGAAGAAGAAGACGGGAGGATGGCGTCCCATCCTGGACCTATGACGACTGAACAAATTCATCAAGGCACAGAAGTTCCGGATGGTCACCCTCCAACACGTTCTGGGTCAGCTGGAGGAGGGCGATTTCCTGTCGTCGTTGGATTTGGAGGATGCCTACTTCCATATTCCCCTCCTAAAGGGACACTGAAAGTTTCTCAGGTTCGTGGTCCAAGGGCGTAACTACCAGTTCAGAGCCCTTCCCTTCGGTCTGAGGTCGGCACCCAGGGTGTTCACCAAGTGCCTCGCACCGGTGGCGGCGCAGCTGCGCCGAGAGGGGATCCACGTCTACCCCTACCTAGACGACTGGCTCATCCGAGCGAAGACGAAGGAGCTCGCCGTGGAGCACACGGCAAGGACCGTCCAACTTCTCACGAACCTGGGATTCTCCATAAACTACGCCAAGTCCCACCTGGTACCCGCGCAAGACGCACTGTTTCTGGGAACGAAGCTCAACACAGTGTCGCTTCTGGCCTCTCCGTCGGAGGAAAGGACGAGGGCCATCTTGGGCAAAGTGCAGCGGATGCTGGTTGCGGACGCGGCCAGAGTGAGGTCCATCAAGTCCCTCCTCGGAATGATGTCTTCTTGCATTTACCTCATCCGCCTGTGCAGGCTCAAGATGCGCCCGTTGCAGGAGTTCCTGGACGCGCGCTGGATCCAGACGACGGGCAGCTTCGAGGAGAGGATCACACTTCACGAGAGTTTCCGACGAGCGATCCGGTGGTGGGGCACCCGCGCGCATCTGACGGCGGGCATGGACTTCCAGACCCCCGGCCACCAGGAGACAGTGACCACGGATGCCTCCCTGGAAGGGTGGGGAGCGCACACCGAAAATCTGCACGCGAGAGGCCTTTGGCTCCCGACGGAGAAGTCCCTCCATATCAACGTCCTGGAGCTCCGTGCAGTGTTTTGGGCCTCAGGTCCTTTCCTCCATCCCTCAAGGGCAAGGTGGTGAGGATCTTCACCGACAACACCACCACCATGTTCTACATCAGGAAACAGGGCGGAACCCGGTCCCCAGCCCTGTCCATGGAGGCGCAGGATCTGTGGCATTGGGCCGTCGCCCAAGGGATGTTTCTGGTGCCGTTTCATCTGGCAAGGATAAAAAACACCATCGCCGACTCACTCAGCAGGGAGCTGCGCTCGTGCCACGAGTGGGAACTACGACAGGATCTAGTGGACTGCCTCTTCCGACGGGGGGGACATCCCAGATCGATCTGTTTGCGACGGCGACGAACTCCAAGTGCCGGAGGTTCGCCAGCAGCTTTCTCGTTCCCCTGGGAGGGCCTGTTTCTATACGCGTTCCCTCCATTGCCATTGCTGATCCGGCTCATCAACCAGCTCAAAAGGTCACGGTGCAGGATGATCCTCGCCGCACCTGCGTGGCCGAGGCAGATATGGTTCCCGGACCTTCTGGACTGGTCAGCGTCCCCGTCAATCAAGCTGCTAGTGGACGCGGATCTTCTCTCCAGGGAAAGAGGCGCCATCCTCCATCACGACCCGAAGTCGCTGAACTTACAGGCCTGGCTCCTGCAGCGTTAGAGTTTGGAGGATACGACATACCGGCCAACTGCAGAGAGTTTCTTGCAAAGGCCAGGACGTCCTCAACTCTTAAATGCTACAGACACAAATGGAAGAGGTTCTCTGTCTGGTGCTGCGCACAGAAGATTAACCCTCTACAGATTACGGCTCCCCAAGTACTGCCGTACCTACTGACGCTGGCCAAAGCTGGACTGGCGCACGCGTCCATCAAGATTCATCTTGCTGCGATCTCCCGATACACCAGAACTATGGGGCGGACGTCTTTGTGGTCTCATCGTCTGGTGAAAGAGTTCATGAAGGGACTGTTCAGATCGTTCCCGCCGGTGAAGGCTCCGTCCCCGGCGTGGGAGCTCAACGTGGTGCTGACCAAGCTCATGGGACCACCGTTCGAGCCTCTGCACTCGGCTCCGTTGAAGTTCTTGTCGTGGAAAACAGCGTTTCTTGTGGCCATCACCTCCGCACGACGGGTGGGAGAGATCCAGGCCCTTTCATGGAAGGCCCCGTACTTGACTTTTCACGACACGAGGGTAGTGCTCATGACGCACCCCTCCTTCATGCCCAAGGTGCCGTCGGACTTCCACCTCAACGAACCCTTGGTGTTGCCTGTTTTCTTCCCGTCGCCTTCGTCGCCGGCTGAAAGGACTTTGCACTCGCTGGATGTGGCTAGAGCGCTCAAGTTCTACGTGGACCGCACAAAGTGTTTTCGGAAGACGTCACAACTCTTTGTGAACTTTGGACCTGTCAATCAGGGGAAGGCTCTCTCGAAGGCTTCCATTTCCAGATGGCTCTCCGGCTGTATCATGTACTGTCATCGGTTGGCAAACCGACCGCTGCCTGGCCGTCCGAGAGCCCATTCCACCAGAGCGATCGCAGCTACCACGGCGTTCCTATCTGGTGTACCCTTGCTGGACATCTGCAGGGCTGCTACGTGGAGGTCGATACACCTTCACAAAATTCTACTGCGTTGATCGGGATTCCAGGGAGGAGTCCAGGGTCGGCCAAGCAGTGCTGCGCAACCTGTTCGCCTAAGGTGAGCCTGGTGAGGAGGTAAGAATTGCTTAATGTTGAGTTTGATGTAATGCTTAATGTTGAGCCTTTGCCACCTCCCGTGGTTGTGCATGTGTGTACTGCTATGTATTCTTTATTCATGAGCATGTGAATCCATGCCAGACCCCATGCTGGAGAAGGAACAAGTTCCTTACCTGTAACTGTTGTTCTCCAGCATGGGTCTGGCATGGATTCACATGCGAACCCTCCCGCCTACCCCTCTGATGCTCTTCACTTGGTCATACTGCCACTTCACGTGCTACCAAATCTGAAGATGGCTGCCATAGGCGGGGCTTAGGTAGAGGGCAGTCATTGGCTGTGGTCAGTATGACGCAGAGATCAGTGATTGGTTACTACTACGAAAGAGAGATCAGAAACGAAACTGATACTGATTTTTTCTTTACCGAGGATTCCCAGCCTGACGACGGGGAATATTCATGAGCATGTGAATCCATGCCAGAGAACAACAGTTACAGGTAAGTAACTTGTTCCTTAACCTTTTTAGGATCCTCAAGAAATCCTGCCCAGCAGCAATAAGATTAAGGTTCTTGAAGACCCCTCTAAAAAGGACATCCAGATACTCCAAATTTTCCTGGGTAAAGTCTAAGGAGAGCTCAACCACTATTGTTCAGGGTCAGCTACTCAAGTCGCTATTTGGTCTGCACGTTTTATGTTGCTCCTTTTCGTGGTCCTTCATTTGTTGCTGGGACAAACTTGCACCATTGACCTCTTGGCACAAAAGGGTCCAAGGTAAATTGCGATCTGCCAATCCACCCAAATTCCCAAGCTCTCTTCCTCGACCAACGTTCGATGGTTCAGTGGCTTTTAACAATGACTTACTTCTGAATGTGTTGTCCCTTTATCCGTTTCTGCTAAAGTGCACTCATGTTTACGGCTACAAGGGCCAAAATACTTGCTGCTGCGAGATCAATACCACAGTTGGTAAATTAATTTATGTAGCGTGGTGTGCCAATCTAACAAGACAGCTCAATTTATTCAAGGTGAGAGCCGGCTGGAAGGAGTAAAACGGTGAAAGCTGTTCGGGAAGGTGAACAATGCCAACGATGGATAACTACACAAGTAAATATAGGTTTCTGACATGAGGGCGGAATGTACTGCGTAAGTTAGACAACCATAGCAGGACTAAGCCTTTCATTCTTCTGAGGTTCAGAAATCAAGTATCATTCAAAATGGGATAACCATTATTACAGCATTCGTAAACTGGAGGAGTCAGCACAAAGTGATACACCACAGAAAATTAAGTGCATCCGGGGAAGTAAGAACAAGAGGTGGAAGGGACAACCAGAGGCATGGTTTAACAAAGTATCCACTGTTAAAGATAAATGGCATAATGGACAAAATTAGAACAAATACAATCAAGTGACAGTAATTTTTTATCAATTACAAAATTAGCTGCAGTTTTAGATTAAATGTAAACTATGAAATGATGGATATTAAAAACAAACCAACATGCATGTGCATTGCCTCAGTGACCAGGTTACCATGCATGTGCCTCCTCGCTTCTACAGTTCAGGAAGGAGCTCAAGGCCATCCTATTCAAGGAACACCTACGTCCACACAGCCTCCACTCCCCACCCCACCAGAAACTGGGTGATCTGAGCCCCACTGTTTCATCCCCTGGTTGCTTGCATAACCCTTGCTGACAAATTGCCAACCTTCACCTGCCCATGCTAGATACCCACTCCCTTTTTGCTCTTGCTTCCCCTCCCCCATGGTCTTCGTCCTACGATTATAAAGCGTTCTGTAGCTTCTCAAAGTTAGGCCCGCGCTCAATAAGTACCATAATAATGTGTGTAAGGAACAAGTTACTTACCTGTAACTGTTGTTCTCCAGCATGGGTCTGGCATGGATTCCCATGCTCATGAATATTCCCCGTCAGGCTGGGAATCCTCGGTAAAGAAAAAACCAGTATCAGTTTCGTTTCTGATCTGTCTTTCGTAGTAATAACCAATCACTGGTCTCTGCGTCATACTGACCACAGCCAATGACTGCCCTCTACCTAAGCACCGCCTCTGGCAGCCATCTTCAGATTTGGAAGCACGTGAAGTGGCAGTATGACCAAGTGAAGAGCCGCAGAGGGGTAGGCGGGAGGGTTCGCATGTGAATCCATGCCAGACCCATGCTGGAGAACAGTTACAGGTAAGTAACTTGTTCCTTCTCCAGCATGGGGTCTGGCATGGATTCACATGCTCATGAATAAAGAATACATAGCAGTACACACATGCACAACCACGGGAGGTGGCAAAGGCTCAACATTAAGCATCACATCAACTCAACATTAAGCATCTTACCTCCTCACCAGGCTCACCTCAGGCGAACAGGTTGCGCAGCACTGCTTGGCCGACCCTGGACTCCTCCCTTGAATCCCGGTCGACGCAGTAGAATTTCGTGAAGGTGTGCGTCGACCTCCACGTAGCAGCCCTGCATATGTCCAGCAGGGGCACACCAGATAGGAACGCCGTGGTAGCTGCGATCGCTCTGGTGGAATGGGCTCTCGGACGGCCAGGCAGCGGTCGGTTTGCCAACCGGTGACAGCACATGATACAGCCGGAGAGCCATCTGGAGATGGAAGCCTTCGAGAGAGCCTTCCCCTGATTGACAGGTCCAAAGTTCACAAAGAGTTGTGACGTCTTCCGAAAACCCTTCGTGCGGTCCACGTAGAACTTCAGCGCTCTAGCTACATCCAGCGAGTGCAAAGTCCTCTCAGCCGGCGACGAAGGCGACGGGAAGAACACAGGTAACACCAAGGGTTCGTTGAGATGGAAGTCCGACGGTACCTTGGGCATGAAGGAGGGGTGCGTCCTGAGCACTACCCTCGTGTCGTGGAAAATCAAGTACGGGGCCTTGCAGGAAAGGGCCTGGATCTCTCCCACTCGTCGTGCGGAGGTGATGGCCACAAGAAAAGCTGTTTTCCACGATAGAAACTTCAACGGGGCCGAGTGCAGAGGCTCGAACGGAGGTCCCATGAGCTTGGTCAGCACCACGTTGAGCTCCCACGCCGGGGCCGGAGCCTTCACCGGCGGGAACGATCTGAACAGTCCCTTCATGAACTCTTTCACCAGACGATGAGACCACAAGGACGCCCGCCCCGTGGTTCTGGTGTATCGGGAGATCGCAGCAAGATGAATCTTGATGGACGCGTGTGCCAGACCAGCTTTGGCCAGCGTCAGCAGGTACGGCAGTACTTGGGGAGCCGTAATCCGTAGAGGGTTAATCTTCTGTGCGTGGCACCAGACAGAGAACCTCTTCCATTTGTGTCCGTAGCATTTAAGAGTCGAGGACGCCCTGGCCTTTGCAAGAACCTCTCTGCAATCGGCCGGTATGTCGTATCCTCCAAACTCTAGCGCTGCAGGAGCCAGGCCTGCAAGTTCAGCGACTTCGGGTCGTGGTGGAGGATGGCGCCTCCTTCCCTGGAGAGTAGATCCGCGTCCGCCGGCAGCTTGATCGGCGGGGACGCTGACAAGTCCAGAAGGTCCGGGAACCATATCTGCCTCGGCCACGCAGGTGCGACGAGGATCATCCTGCACCGTGACCTCTTGAGCTGGTTGACGAGCCGGATTAGCAGAGGCAAGGGAGGGAACGCGTAGAGGAACAGGCCCTCCCAGGGGAACGAGAAAGCATCGCCCATGCTCCTCGTCTGGGGAAACCTGCTGGCGAACCTCCGGCACTTGATGTTCGTTGCCGTCGCGAACAGGTCGATCTGGGGTGTGCCCCACCGTCGGAAGAGGCGATCCACCAGATTCTGCCGTAGTTCCCACTCGTGGCACGAGCGCAGCTCCCTGCTGAGTGAGTCGGCGATGGTGTTTTTTATCCCTGCCAGATGAAACGGCACCAGAAAAATCCCTTGGGCGACGGCCCAATGCCACAGGTCCTGCGCCTCCTTGGACAGCGCTGGGGACCTGGTTCCGCCCTGTTTCCTGATGTAAAACATGGTGGTGGTGTTGTCGGTGAATATCCTCACCACCTTGCCCTTGAGGGACGGAAGGAAGGACCTGAGGGCCCAAAACACTGCACGGAGCTCCAGGACGTTGATATGCAGGGACTTCTCCGTCGGGAGCCAGAGTCCCCTTGCGTGCAGATTTTCGGTGTGCGCTCCCCACCCTTCCAGGGAGGCATCCGTGGTCACAGTCTCCTGGTGGGTTGGGGTCTGGAAGTCCATGCCCGCCGTCAGATGCGCGCGGGTGCCCCACCACCGTATCGCTCGTCGGAAACTCTCGTCGAGCTTGATCCTTTCCTCGAAGCTGCCCGTCGTCTGGATCCAGCGCGCATCCAGGAATTCTTGCAACGGGCGCATCCGGAGCCTGCACATGGGAATGAGGTAGATGCAGGAAGACATCATCCCGAGGAGGGACTTGATGGACCTCACTTTGGCCGCGTCGGCCACCAACATCCGTTGCACCTTGCCCAAGATGGTCCTGGTCCTCTCCTCCGACGGGGGGGCCAGAAGGGACACTGTGTCGAGCCTCGCTCCCAGAAACAGTGCGACTTGCGCGGGCACCAGGTGGGATTTGGCGTAGTTCACGGAGAATCCCAGGTCCGTGAGGAGTTGGACGGTCCTTGCCGTGTGGACCACGGCGAGCTCCCTCGTCTTGGCGCGGATGAGCCAGTCGTCCAGGTAGGGGTAGACGTGAATCCCCTCGCGGCGCAGCTGCGCCGCCACCGGTGCGAGGCACTTGGTGAATACCCTGGTTGCCGACCGTAGTCCGAAGGGAAGGGCTTTGAACTGGTAATGACGCCCTTGGACCACGAATCTGAGGAATTTTCGGTGCCCCTTTAGGATGGGAATGTGGAAGTAGGCATCCTCCAAATCCAACGACGATAGGAAGTCTCCTTCCTCCAGCTGACCCAGGACGTGCTGGAGGGTGACCATCCGGAACTTCTGCGCCTTGATGAACTTGTTCAGACGTCGCAGGTCTAGGATGGGGCGCCATCCTCCCGTCTTCTTCTTCACGAGGAAGTATCTCGAGTAGACTCCGGAGCCCCGAAGCCTCTTTGGGACGAGTTCGATGGCGCCCTTTCTGAGCATCGCCTTTACCTCCAGGAGAAGTTGAGGGACGTGAAGTTCTTTCCTGGCCACGGGGGGGACGCGCGGGCACCTTCTTTGAAACTCGAGCGCGTGGCCCCGGGCCAGGGCGTCCAGCACCCAACGGTCGGTGGAGATGGACTCCTACACTCTGACGAAGCCCGCCAGCCGGCCTCCCACCGGGGTGCTTCGGTGGGGGCCCGACCCCACGGCCGGTTCAATCCTGCTTGGACGCGGCCTTGCCGCCTTGACCTCCTTGGCGACGACGGCGGGGTCCGCTAGACTTGCCTCGTCCTCTGTAGGCCTCTTGCGACGACGAGCAGGCCGCTTGACGGTAGGAAGCGAAACCGCCGCCGGAACCTTTGGAGGCGCCCTTGCCTCCGCCGCTCCGAAAGGGCGTCCGTCGTTGCTGCAGGACTCCAAGGGCCCGGGCCGTCTCAGTATCCGCCTTGATGGCCTGAAGGGAATCGTCCACTGTCTTCCCAAACAGGTTGTTCCCGTCGAAGGGCATGTCCAGGACTCTGGTCTGTACGTCCTGCCGGAAGTCCGTAGCTTTGAGCCATCCACGACGTCGAAGGCAAACGCCGTTGCCCAGCTGGCGGAACCCAGTGTCGGCGATGTCCGTCGCCACGGTGATGGCGTGGTCCGAGGCCACCTCACCTTCCTGCAGGATCTCCAGGGCCTCCGCCCTCTTGTCGTCCGGCAGAAAATCCAGCAGGGGAGCTATCTTGTACCAGAGCTCCCTGTCGTAGCGGGCCACGATAGCCAAGGCGTTGGCCGCTTTAATCGTCGTTGCTGCCGACGAGATGACTCTACGTCCCATAGCATCCAATTTCTTGCCCTCGCCGTCCGGCGGGGAAGTCGATGTGGAGGCCGCACCCCCCCCGCTTTCTTCCTGGCTGCCGCGGAGACGACGGAATCCGGGGTAGGCTGCGCCCGGAGGCATAGGGGGGCCGTGTCCGGGACCCGGCACTTTTTCTCGTACCGGTCTCTTCTAGCTGGCGTCGTGGAAGGGTTCTTGAGGAGGGAAAGGCCCTCATCCCAAATGTCATCCAACAGAGGCACTGCGAGGACCGTCTTCCTCTTGGCCTCGCGCCGCTGATAAAGGAAGCCTTCCTTTTTCTTCTCCTCAGGGCAGAGTTGGAAAAGCTCGGAAGCCCTGGAGATCATGGAGTGGAAAGATCCGATCTCGTCGGGCGGAGAAGCCCTGGTGGGAGGCGACGACGGAAAATCCTCGTCGTATGCCTCGTCGTCCGTACCCGTCGCTGCCGTGTCAGTCCCCGTATCATCCCCTCGGGTGGACGGGGAGGAGGGCTGGACGGGGCGCGACGGTTGAAAAGGAGGTGGTGGATGGATCCTTCTTTTCTTGGTAGGGGGAACACCAGAAGGTCCCGGTTCTGGATCCCCCGACAGGAGAGGTTCCTCCGTCGGTAACAGTAGCCTCGTCCTTATCTCGGAGCATAAGGACTGTATGGCCAACAAAATGGCCGCCGAGTTGTCTTGCGGCGCTGGCAGAGGGGAGTCCGACGGGCGAGCCGGGGCCCCGTCGGTATCCTCGACGATGTCGTCGTCGTCACCTGCGTCGGGGTCCATTCCGACGGGCTGGCCTTCTTCCACGCCTAGGCCGTGGCTTAAGACCTCGATCAGCTCCTCTTCTGAGGTTGAGGCCGAATCTACGACGACGCCCTGCCCCCCCTTCTTCCCCACGGAGGGTTTCACGGGGGTCCTATCGATGGGCACAAAAGAAGACTCCCTCTGAGGAGGCAGGGAGATTCTGGGCCCTGAGGTCACCACCACTGGTGCAGCCACCACAGGCTGAGCCAGGGCCGCCGCGACCGTTTCGATAGAGGGCTTGGTCGGATGGATCAAGGCCTTCACCACCTTAGGTGCGCTCACCGCCTTATCCTTGAGGGAGGGGGCACTGCCACGCTCCTCCTCTGCCTTAGAGCTCGACCGGGGCCTCTCCAGGAGCTTCGCCGGGTGCTCGACCTTCCTCTTACCCGACCCAGAGCGTTGGCTCGTGGTTGATGGTGCCGGGGAGGGTGCGCCCTGCCTGGCGCCCGTAGAGCCCGACCGTTCGGCGCTCCCGGTGCCAGCGGACTCGCGGTGCTTGGCCTTATGTTGGGCCCCCGTCGCCAGGGCGCCCTCAAAGGTCTTAGAAGACCGCTCGGATTTCTTCTTCTTCTCGCCAGACGGGCTCTTACCCTCCAGCCAGTTGGCGAGACGTTGATGGCGGTCCTTCATGGTCCGTTCCGACATGTTGCCGCAAAACGCACAGTCCTTCTCCACGTGCGTCTTGTCCTCATGAAGGCAGTAAAGGCAGAAAGAGTGTTCGTCCTCCTTAAAGACGTTCTGCAGCTGGCATCCAGGGCAGACCCTGAACAGCTTTCCGGGCGTCGAGCTTCCCTTCTCCTGGGCCATCTCCGAGACCGGGCCTGAGAAGCTTCTGGAGTCCTCCGAAGTGTAGCTCGACGAAATCTTCACCCTTGAGGGGCACAGATAAATCCGACACGGGTCCCCGTTGATCGGATGTAGGATCGGTGGAGCTTGAGGCTCTTTTGACCGAAAGAATCGAAGTTTTTTGTGAAAAAGCGCGAAAAATAGCACTAACGCTCGAGAGCAATAGCACGAGGATCCCAACACATGAACGTGCGGTAAAAATCTGAAGATGGCTGCCAGAGGCGGTGCTTAGGTAGAGGGCAGTCATTGGCTGTGGTCAGTATGACGCAGAGACCAGTGATTGGTTATTACTACGAAAGACAGATCAGAAACGAAACTGATACTGGTTTTTTCTTTACCGAGGATTCCCAGCCTGACGACGGGGAATATTCATGAGCATGTGAATCCATGCCAGACCCCATGCTGGAGAAATAAGACTACAGAGTGGAAGACTTGTTTCAATTAGGTACATATTAACCCCTATTCCTCTGCTTCTAGGATCTACATAATAAAAGACAGGGAATCCAAGGTTCCATGTTAACAGGTTACTCAAGTACCCAATTGCGTTATCTGGTTTTACTTCATGCTATGTTTGGATCTGGACTGCATTTCATTAATATTGTACCTCTGACTGCATGCATTTTTTTAAAATTAATTCTGGGATGTCTGGATATGCCATTGCTTTGCTGGAAAGTCTTACTAGCACTCATATTGCCATTATAAAATGTTCTAGCTAACTATTCCTGTGGGTGCACTCCATCCACCTTGAGCCCACAAGTACATTTTTATTCAGTTGAGGGTGGATGGAGAGCGACATGCAGATCACTACCAGGTCTTCTACTGCCTCATGAAGTAAGGAAATCCCCGGAAAAATTCATTTCTCTTGAACAGAGAAGTACAGTTTCAACCATCTATTCCCTCCAGAAGCAGGTTCTTGTTTTTATGTGGTTGCTATGTATCCTCGCCATGCACAGCCTGATGGAACAAGTTACTTACCTGTAACTGTTGTTCTCCAGCATGGGTCTGGCATGGATTCACATGCTCATGAATATTCCCCGTCGTCAGGCTGGGAATCCTCGGTAAAGAAAAAACCAGTATCAGTTTCGTTTCTGATCTGTCTTTCGTAGTATTAACCAATCACTGATCTCTGCGTCATACTGACCACAGCCAATGACTGCCCTCTACCTAAGCACCGCCTCTGGCAGCCATCTTCAGATTTGGAAGCACGTGAAGTGGCAGTATGACCAAGTGAAGAGCCGCAGAGGGGTAGGCGGGAGGGTTCGCATGTGAATCCATGCCAGACCCATGCTGGAGAACAACAGTTACAGGTAAGTAACTTGTTCCTTCTCCAGCATGGGGTCTGGCATGGATTCACATGCTCATGAATAAAGAATACACAGCAGTACACACATGCACAACCACGGGAGGTGGCAAAGGCTCAACATTAAGCATCACATCAAACTTAACATTAGCATCTTACCTCCTCACCAGGCTCACCTCAGGCGAACAGGTTGCGCAGCACTGCTTGGCCGACCCTGGACTCCTCCCTGGAATCCCGGTCGACGCAGTAGAATTTCGTGAAGGTGTGTGTCGACCTCCACGTAGCAGCCCTGCATATGTCCAGCAGGGGCACACCAGATAGGAACGCCGTGGTAGCTGCGATCGCTCTGGTGGAATGGGCTCTCGGACGGCCAGGCAGCGGTCGGTTTGCCAACCGGTGACAGTACATGATACAGCCGGAGAGCCATCTGGAGATGGAAGCCTTCGAGAGAGCCTTCCCCTGATTGACAGGTCCAAAGTTCACAAAGAGTTGTGACGTCTTCCGAAAACCTTTCGTGCGGTCCACGTAGAACTTCAGCGCTCTAGCTACATCCAGCGAGTGCAAAGTCCTCTCAGCCGGCGACGAAGGCGACGGGAAGAACACAGGTAACACCAAGGGTTCGTTGAGATGAAAGTCCGACGGTACCTTGGGCATGAAGGAGGGGTGCGTCCTGAGCACTACCCTCGTGTCGTGGAAAGTCAAGTACGGGGCCTTGCAGGAAAGGGCCTGGATCTCTCCCACTCGTCGTGCGGAGGTGATGGCCACGAGAAAAGCTGTTTTCCACGATAGAAACTTCAACGGGGCCGAGTGCAGAGGCTCGAACGGAGGTCCCATGAGTTTGGTCAGCACCACGTTGAGCTCCCACGCCGGGGCCGGAGCCTTCACCGGCGGGAACGATCTGAACAGTCCCTTCATGAACTCTTTCACCAGACGATGAGACCACAAGGACGTCCGGCCCGTGGTTCTGGTGTAACGGGAGATCGCAGCAAGATGAATCTTGATGGACGCGTGTGCCAGACCAGCTTTGGCCAGCGTCAGCAGGTACGGCAGCACTTGGGGAGCCGTAATCCGTAGAGGGTTAATCTTCTGTGCGTGGCACCAGACAGAGAACCTCTTCCATTTGTGTCCGTAGCATTTAAGAGTCGAGGACGCCCTGGCCTTTGCAAGAACCTCTCTGCAATCGGCCGGTATGTCGTATCCTCCAAACTCTAGCGCTGCAGGAGCCAGGCCTGCAAGTTCAGCGACTTCGGGTCGTGGTGGAGGATGGCGCCTCCTTCCCTGGAGAGTAGATCCGCGTCCGCCGGCAGCTTGATTGGCGGGGACGCCGACAAGTCCAGAAGGTCCGGGAACCATATCTGCCTCGGCCACGCAGGTGCGACGAGGATCATCCTGCACCGTGACCTCTTGAGCTGGGTGACGAGCCGGATTAGCAGAGGCAAGGGAGGGAACGCGTAGAGGAACAGGCCCTCCCAGGGGAACGAGAAAGCATCGCCCATGCTCCTCGTCTGGGGAAACCTGCTGGCGAACCTCCGGCACTTGGTGTTCGTCGCCGTCGCGAACAGGTCGATCTGGGGTGTGCCCCACCGTCGGAAGAGGCGATCCACCAGATCCTGCCGTAGTTCCCACTCGTGGCACGAGCGCAGCTCCCTGCTGAGTGAGTCGGCGATGGTGTTTTTTATCCCTGCCAGATGAAACGGCACCAGAAGAATCCCTTGGGCGACGGCCCAATGCCACAGGTCCTGCGCCTCCTTGGACAGCGCTGGGGACCTGGTTCCGCCCTGTTTCCTGATGTAAAACATGGTGGTGGTGTTGTCGGTGAAGATCCTCACCACCTTGCCCTTGAGGGACGGAAGGAAGGACCTGAGGGCCCAAAACACTGCACGGAGCTCCAGGACGTTGATATGCAGGGACTTCTCCGTCGGGAGCCAGAGTCCCCTTGCGTGCAGATTTTCGGTGTGCGCTCCCCACCCTTCTAGGGAGGCATCCGTGGTCACAGTCACCTGGTGGGCTGGGGTCTGGAAGCCCATGCCCGCCGTCAGATGCGCGCGGGTGCCCCACCACCGTATCGCTCGTCGGAAACTCTCGTCGAGCTTGATCCTTTCCTCGAAGCTGCCCGTCGTCTGGATCCAGCGCGCATCCAGGAACTCTTGCAACGGGCGCATCCGGAGCCTGCACATGGGAATGAGGTAGATGCAGGAAGACATCATCCCGAGGAGGGACTTGATGGACCTCACTTTGGCCGCGTCGGCCACCAACATCCGTTGCACCTTGCCCAAGATGGTCCTGGTCCTCTCCTCCGACGGGGAGGCCAGAAGGGACACTGTGTCGAGCCTCGCTCCCAGAAACAGTGCGACTTGCGCGGGCACCAGGTGGGATTTGGCGTAGTTCACGGAGAATCCCAGGTCCGTGAGGAGTTGGACGGTCCTTGCCGTGTGGACCACGGCGAGCTCCCTCGTCTTGGCGCGGATGAGCCAGTCGTCCAGGTAGGGGTAGACGTGAATCCCCTCGCGGCGCAGCTGCGCCGCCACCGGTGCGAGGCACTTGGTGAAAACCCTGGGTGCCGACCGTAGTCCGAAGGGAAGGGCTTTGAACTGGTAATGACGCCCTTGGACCACGAATCTGAGGAATTTTCGGTGCCCCTTTAGGATGGGAATGTGGAAGTAGGCATCCTCCAAATCCAACGACGATAGGAAGTCTCCTTCCTCCAGCTGACCCAGGACGTGCTGGAGGGTGACCATCCGGAACTTCTGCGCCTTGATGAACTTGTTCAGGCGTCGCAGGTCCAGGATGGGGCGCCATCCTCCCGTCTTCTTCTTCACGAGGAAGTAACGCGAGTAGACTCCGGAGCCCCGAAGCCTCTTTGGGACGAGTTCGATGGCGCCCTTTCTGAGCATCGCCTTTACCTCCAGGAGAAGTTGAGGGACCTGAAGTTCTTTCCTGGCCACGGGGGGGACGCGCGGGCACCTTCTTTGAAACTCGAGCGCGTGGCCCCGGGCCAGGGCGTCCAGCACCCAACGGTCGGTGGAGATGGACTCCCACACGCTGACGAAGCCCGCCAGCCGGCCTCCCACCGGGGTGCTTCGGTGGGGGCCCGACCCCACGGCCGGTTCAATCCTGCTTGGACGCGGCCTTGCCGCCTTGGCCTCCTTGGCGACGACGGCGGGGTCCGCCAGACTTGCCTCGTCCTCTGTAGGCCTCTTGCGACGACGAGCGGGCCGCTTGACGGTAGGAAGCGAAACCGCCGCCGGAACCTTTGGAGGCGCCCTTGCCTCCACCGCTCCGAAAGGGCGTCCGCCGTTGCTGCAGTACTCCAAGGGCCCGGGCCGTCTCAGTATCCGCCTTGATGGCCTGAAGGGAATCGTCCACTGTCTTCCCAAACAGGTTGTTCCCGTCGAAGGGCATGTCCAGGACCCTGGTCTGGACGTCCTGCCGAAAGTCCGTAGCCTTGAGCCATCCGCGACGTCGAAGGCAAACGCCGTTGCCCATCTGGCGGAACCCAGTGTCGGCGATGTCCGTCGCCACGGTGATGGCGTGGTCCGAGGCCACCTCACCTTCCTGCAGGATCTCAAGGGCCTCCGCCCTCTTGTCGTCCGGCAGAAAATCCAGCAGGGGAGCTATCTTGTACCAGAGTTCCCTGTCGTAGCGGGCCACGATAGCCAAGGCGTTGGCCGCTTTAATCGTCGTCGCCGCCGACGAGATGACTCTGCGTCCCATGGCATCCAATTTCTTTCCCTCGCCGTCCGGCGGGGAAGTCGACGTGGAGGCCGCACCCCCCCCCGCTTTCTTCCTGGCTGCCGCGGAGACGACGGAGTCCGGGGTAGGCTGCGCCCGGAGGCATAGGGGGGCTGAGTCCGGGACCCGGTACTTTTTCTCGTACCGGTCTCTTCTAGCTGGCGTCGTGGAAGGGTTCTTGAGGAGGGAAAGGCCCTCATCCCAAATGTCGTCCAGAAGAGGCACCGCGAGGACCGTCTTCCTCTTGGCCTCGCGCCGCTGATAAAGGAAGCCTTCCTTTTTCTTCTCCTCAGGGCAGAGTTGGAACAGCTCGGAAGCCCTGGAGATCATGGAGTGGAAAGATCCGATCTCGTCGGGCGGAGAAGCCCTGGTGGGAGGCGACGACGGAAAATCCTCGTCGTATGCCTCGTCGTCCGTACCCGTCGCTGCCGTGTCAGTCCCCGTATCATCCCCTCGGGTGGACGGGGAGGAGGGCTGAACGGGGCGCGACGGTTGAAAAGGAGGTGGTGGATGGATCCTTCTTTTCTTGGTAGGGGGAACACCAGAAGGTCCCGGTTCTGGATCCCCCGACGGGAGAGGTTCCTCCGTCGGTAACGGTAGCCTCGTCCTTATCTCGGTGCATAAGGACTGAATGGCCAACAAAATGGCCGCCGAGTTGTCTTGCGGCGCTGGCAGAGGGGAATCCGACGGGCGAGCAGGGGCCCCGTCGGTATCCTCGACGATGTCGTCGTCGTCACCTGCGTCGGGTTCCATTCCGACGGGCTGGCTTTCTTCCACGCCTAGGCCGTGGCTTAAGACCTCGATAAGCTCCTCTTCTGAGGTTGAGGCCGAATCTGCGACGACGCCCTGCCCCCCCTTCTTCCCCACGGGGGGTTTTACGGGGGTCCTCTCGATGGGCACGAAAGAAGACTCCCTCCGAGGAGGCAGGGAGATTCTGGGCCCTGAGGTCGCCACCACTGGTGTAGCCTCCACAGGCTGAGCCAGGGCCGCCGCGACCGTTTCGATAGAGGGCTTGGTCGGATGGATCAAGGCCTTCACCACCTTAGGTGCGCTCACCGCCTTATCCTTGAGGGAGGGGGCACTGCCACGCTCCTCCTCTGCCTTAGAGCTCGACCGGGGCCTCTCCAGGAGCTTCGCCGGGTGCTCGGCCTTCCTCTTACCCGACCCAGAGCGTTGGCTCGTGGTTGATGGTGCCGGGGAGGGTGCGCCCTGCCTGACGCCCGTAGAGCCCGACCGTTCGGCGCTCCCGGTGCCAGCGGACTCGCGGTGCTTGGCCTTATGTTGGGCCCCCGTCGCCGGGGCGCCCTCAAAGGTCTTAGAAGACCGCTCGGATTTCTTTTTCTTCTCGCCAGACGGGCTCTTACCCTCCAGCCAGTTGGCGAGACGTTGATGACGGTCCTTCATGGTCCGTTCCGACATGTTGCCGCAAAACGCGCAGTCCTTCTCCACGTGCGTTTTGTCCTCATGAAGGCAGTAAAGGCAGAAAGAGTGTTCGTCCTCCTTAAAGACGTTCTGCAGCTGGCATCCAGGGCAGACCCTGAACAGCTTTCCGGGCGTCGAGCTTCCCTTCTCCTGGGCCATCTCCGAGACCGGGCCTGAGAAGCTTCTGGAGTCCTCCGAAGCGTAGCTCGACGAAATCTTCACCCTTGAGGGGCGCAGACGAATCCGACACGGGTCCCCGTTGATCGGATGTAGGATCGGTGGAGCTTGAGGCTCTTTTGACCGAAAATATCGAAGTTTTTGTGAAAAAGCGCGAAAAAATAGCACTAACGCTCGAGAGCAATAGCACGAGGATCCCAACACATGAACGTGCGGTAAAAATCTGAAGATGGCTGCCAGAGGCGGTGCTTAGGTAGAGGGCAGTCATTGGCTGTGGTCAGTATGACGCAGAGATCAGTGATTGGTTAATACTACGAAAGACAGATCAGAAACGAAACTGATACTGGTTTTTTCTTTACCGAGGATTCCCAGCCTGACGACGGGGAATATTCATGAGCATGTGAATCCATGCCAGACCCCATGCTGGAGAAGGCATTTAAAAGTATGTGTTCATCAAGACATGGTTGCTTTCTGGCCAGAGTGGAGGATATGTTTACAAATCTACGTGGGTATTTGGATTTGTAACTGCTCCTTGCTCGAGATGAGTAGAAAGCACCATCTTAACAGGACCTCCCCAGCACACTAGTCTTTCTTGGTATACCTCATTATTAACTTCATAGAAAATGGTGTTAGTTTGCACAGTGTACAATGAAGTGGCAAAGTGTTTCCCAAGCAAAGCAAGGACTCACATTCATAGCAGCAATGTCATTTTCATAGGATTCCCCGACTTTCTTCATTATTTCTTCTTCAGCCTTCGCACAAGCGTCAATGCTGCCTTTCACCGTAATGGTGCGCTCAGGATTGTATAGTGTCAAGTCCTGCAAACTGAATACAAAAGATACACCAGTAACCTAGAAATGCAAGAAAACTAGTCACTGTGTGTGGAAAGTGGTAAGCAAAGACTTACGGAGAAATTGTGATTTTAGTGTCGGTGTCTTCTTCAATTTTCTTGAGGTTTCTCCCTTCTTTGCCAATTAGTCTGCCAACAAAATTATTGTGCGCTAAAATCTTTAAAGGAATCTCTTCAGTACTGTAAAACAATTAAAAAGGTTATGCAAAGTTACTTCCTTATGAAAGAAACCAGCAATCAGTTGTGGATTGACAGATATGCAAGGGAAAATAAAACAGCGTACTTGGAAACATTAAAATGCTTAATGAACCACTCGCATCAAGTAATTAATGTTACCTAAAATTTGAGAATGGTAAAACAGACATTCTGTGCCCCAAGAAAGCATGTAAGCACACATTTAAATAGCCATTCAAATGAAAGTAGGATCACATTTACTGACCAGCAAAAAAAACATGTGAAGTTAATATACCATTTCCAACATAAACCTGAATTGTTAAACAGATAAACGTTCTTTTCCAGCACGACATATGGAAAACCAAAACAAAGTAGACCCAGGTTTCGGATCACCGAGTCTACCAGAGATGAGGCCAAAAACACAAACATTAACTTGCCATCCTATGCTGCTCTCCGGGCCAAATCCTTTTACTGAGTGGAAGACAATTGGAGCTGGCCCTTACCCGTTTAAATTAAGGAAAAAAACGTTGAAACTTAAGCAGCAATCTAGACTATTTGAGCATTGCACATGTATGCTATGGCAGCAAGCCTTTTCTTATATTTTATCTTGTGGTGCAATAATTCACATTGGATTTTCAATAGAACAGGAAATGTAATTAGTCTAACATTCTGTCATTGCAAAATCAATGTTTTCATTTACAGTGACCGCAACATTCCTTTTTTTGTTTAATAATCTTTAAAACGGTAATGAACATAATCGGAGTAGAGACAATAATACTGAACAATCAGTGATCGAGAAAGAAAAGAAACAAGGAAGGCAAGGGAGATTTGCCGCAAGCTAGCCACAGACCATAAATTACATTAGCTGCAGGTAGAAATTAATAATAGAATAAAGGACAAACAGGAACAGAGGGAGATCAACAAGACAGAAATGGAAGGTGGGATGGGGGGAGGGGGGGAATACTCGCATGTATTATCTGAAATCCTTATTTTACAGACCAAGGATCCAAGATACCAATGTAAAGGAATAGGCAGTACAGAAATAATGGCAATGAAACAGGTGTGTAAAACAGCTCAAGCACCATGAGTGGACATGTTAAAGTGGTCCAGATAGCAAATGAAGTGAGCCCATTTGTCATTGTAAGCTAAGGAAATAAAGAGAGGGGTAAAAAAGGCTTGATGAATAAAGTACAGATTTTGTGTGATATTGGCAGAGGTGGAGACGGCCCAGATTCTGTTATACAATTGAGACCACTTATGATCATCTAAGTGGAGACCAAAGTCAGTTTCCCAATTCAATTGAATAGGCTATTTAGTGCTAGAATTTGGCAGCTCTAATATCGAAAGCCAAGGGTAGAAGCAAGAGTTTGGAGGCATCAGGGTTAATCTGGTGTTGAACAAATTGTTGTAAAAGTTGAAATCAGAAATAGGAATGAGGAATATACTTATGGGCTGTTTGAATGTGAGAAGGTAGGTACCATTAACAATATGATGGCTAAAGGTGTGGAGGTGGGAATTTGCTGTCGGGGGGAAGAGAGTCAGAGCTGAGATAGAAGCCTTAAAAGGGTCTTAGAATGTCACTGAGAAGGGACTAAAAACATAAATCAGGTCAGAGATGTCACATGGACATATCAGTTGTTTCTCCAACAAGCACCAGGATGGAGAGTTAAGGGAACCAGAAGGGGGCAAAGCAGCAACAGAACAGTTTATGAAGAAAGGCTGTGACACATAATTTGAAATCCGGGAACCTAACACTCCGTTTCCCCCCCCCCACCTCCACCCCACCCGTTTATCATACTGAGCTTTCAATTTATTAATAGCAATCCTTTTACACTTCCCTGATTCCCCCACAGGAAATTGAGCAAGATAGAATTAATGGGCTTGAAAAACGTGGTAGACCGAGGGACCGGAAGCAGTTGCAAACGATACAAAATAATGGGGGACAGCATCATTTTAATCGTGTCGAGACGACCCCACCAGGATAGGTAAAGAGGTGACCACATGGGTCTAAGTTCTCCAAGTCTGTTGACTAATAGTTCTGAATTGAGTTTAATTGTACCATGCACAGAGGAAGCTTAGCAGAGGCCAAAGTGTTTGAATCATGACACCACTTAAACCGAAAAGAATCCAACTTATGTCTGACACAGAGGGAGTTAAGAGCTAAAAATCTCAGACTTATCCTTATTGAACTTGTAACCGGATACTAAGGAAAACTGATGCAATCTATTCAAAAGATGCAGTTTGGGATTCTTAATGAGGACAAGAATACTATCCGCATAAGCAGCTATCTTAATATTAGATTTCCCATATGAGATTCCAGGAATGTTCCCATCAGATCTGATAAGCTCTAACAAGGGTTCCAAAGAAAGAATATACAGAATGGGGGACAAAGGACAACCCTGCCTAGTTCCTCTTGGCAGAGGGAAGAAGGATGACGATATAAGTTACTCACCATAGTGACTAACATACACTTAGTCCATAGTTCTTTCCTCCATACTGCAAGGGCGTCCCTCGCGAAGGACGGGAGACGTAACCTTTTTCACTGGAAAAAGGTTCTCTAAATTTAGAGGCATGGCCCTGGGAGCATGTGTTGCTCTGACTCCGCCCTCCGGCACCACACCTCAGTCTCCAAAGACTAGTCGACAATAGATTTACCATTGCCTAATAATACCAGAATTATTAGTGGGGGGGATGGTACGTTAGTCACTACGGTGAGTAACTTCTAACTACTCTTACGTCCCGTCTCCTTTCCTCCATTCTACATGGGCGATTACAACTGAATGTAGCCCCAGGATGGAGGAGACCCTCCTTAAGCAAACAGGTTCCGGAGAACCGATGTTCCGAAAGCTGCATCCGACCTGGAGCCGGCATCCAAACGAACAAGTTACTTTCTTACCTGGTAACGTTCTTTCGATGGGATGGTCCGACGACGTATTCCATATCTATGACATGTAATCACCACAGCTGTGCTGCTTCGGAAACCTTTTTCGGCGTCTGCGTCCTGCGTCGATGACGTCGATGTGCCGTCGTCGAGGGCCTCCTCCAATGTCCGACGTCATCCGATGTGATAAGTAGGACGCACGACGCCCGTAGCCTCAGTTGTAGTTTTTTCCCCCAGAACGTGTGACACTAGTCAACTGCCAGTCAGACACAAAGCCTTGCGGAACGTAAGCTGCAATCGCAAAAGAAATTCTGCAACGGGGAAGAAAGAACGTTACCAGGTAAGAAAGTAACTTGTTCTTCGAGGGGATTGGGTCCTCCGACGTATTCCATATCTATGACAGACTCCCAAAGCAGTACCAGAGCAAGGAGGAGGGAAAGAATTTAGAATCAAAATTTAGAATAGCCAATCAAATAGAGCAAAGGACCGCCTTGCCAAAGGCCAGATCCTGTCCGTTGATGGAATCGAAGGAATAGTGACGTACAAATGTATGTACTGAAGCCCAGATGGCTGCATCACAGATGTTGCGAATAGGAACACCCCTCTGCAGGGCAGTAGATGCAGCCACACCCCTGGTAGAATGGGCCCGCAAGCCAGCCGGTGGGTCCTTACCCGCCAAGCGGTAACACTCCGAGATGGCTAAAATAATCCAGCGAGACAGTCTGTTTCGTCACAGCTTGCCCCAAACGCTTTCCAGTGTAACCAATAAAGAGTTGATCGTCCACTCTGACCTGGGACATGCGTGAAACATAAAAGCTTAAAGCTCTCCTAGGATCAAGCCTATGGAGCCTCTCCTCTTCCTTACCAGGATGCGGAGGAGGATAGAATGCCGGAAGAACAACCTTCTGGGCCAAATGAAATTCCGTCACTACCTTCGGAAGAAAAGAAGGAGGAACTCCAAGAACAACCCTGTCCTTGTGAAATACAGTGAAGGGTGGCTTAACTGAAAGTGCCTGTAACTCACTCACTCTGCGAGCGGAAGTAACCGCAACTAAACACACAGTTTTCAGAGTTAACAGCCTCAAAGGGCAAGAATGTAAAGGCTCAAACGGAGCACCCATAAGAAACTTAACAAGGTCTACTGCAACCTCTCAAGGCTCTCGTCAGCCTTGCTCCCAAAAAGGTGTTCACCGTCAAAGGGCATGTTGAGGAGCCGAGACTGCACATCAGGAGCAAACCCCGACTTCCGCAACCAGGCAAACTTGTGTATTACGGTGCTCGCCGCCATGGACCTACTGACGCATTCAGCTAAGTCCAAACCCGACTGAACGGACTCACACGGCATCCTTACCATCCTGGACCATAGCAATGAAACCATCCCGTTCGTCCCCTTCGGGAATATGTTCAGCCGCTAATGCAACACAGTTCCACAGAGTGTGTGTGAAACGAGACAAGGCACAAATGGAGTTGGCCGCCTGAAGCGCCATACCACCAGAAGAAAACACTTTCTTCGCCCAGCCATCACAACGTTTGTCGTCCCTATCAGGGAGGGATGGTAGGGTACGACGCCTGCTTTGCTGGGGCCGTGGCCGCCTGCACCACCAAACTCTCCGGAGTGGGGTGCCTGGTCAAGTAGCCGGGGTCGCTACTGGCTGGATGGTATTTTCGCGACAAGGATCTGCCCACCGCCGGGAGACTCTCCGGAGCAGTCCAAGACGCCGCCACCCTTCTCTGTAAAGCCATATGGAACGGCAGTACCGGATCAGTTGGGGGACCAACATCAAGGATGTCCGTCAGATCATCCTGCACAAACTCCCCTGGGGGAGCAGACCATCCCAAGTACTCAGAAACCCTAGCCATAAGGCGCCGGTACGAGGAATCGGCATGAGAGCCAGGCTCAGGCCTACAAAACTCCACCTCCGGAGAGGTGTCCAGTCTACTGGCATCATGCAGGGACTGTCTCAAATCGTCAAACTGACTATGGCCCGAGACAATTTCATCTGGAACCTGACTAGGAACCAAGCCATCAGAATCCTCATCCGCCTCTGAAATATAGTCCAGGTGGCGAAAAGAAGGCACCGAGAGTGCTTGCTTTTAACCAGAGCCTTCCTAGGGGGTTCTCCCGTGCCACGGGGTACCTCCGACACGAAAGGCGTCGAGCGAATCGGCGCCGGCGTCGAGAGAACCGGCATCGGCGCCGAGAGGATCGGCGTCGAGGAAATCGGCGTCGACGTCAGATGCAGCGCCTCCAGCATCGGCGGCGACACAGCCCTCGAGGCCGGAGCCCCGAGCGTGTCCCTCGACGACCTGAGCATCGACGGCTTCGACGACTTACTCGGAGCCGGAGCCTCGAGAAAGCCTGTCGACGCCCTTGACGTCGATGTCTTCCTCGAAGACCTCACAGGTGCACACGGTCTCGAATGCGTCGAGGACCGGGACCTGGAACGGGTACGTCGAGAACGAGTCTCCTTGTCCGAACGGGACCTCTCCCGTGACTCGTGCCGACCACTCTTGCGAGCGGTGTCTCTCGACCTATCACGACCGACCCCACTCGGGGGCACGGACGGCTTAGTACCCTGCGACTCAAGAATCGCCAGCATTTTCTTCCCGAAGGAAGCCCATTCCTCCGGCGTCGCACGGCAGGTGGGGTAAGCGACGTGCCGGGCAGAGTCCTCCGAAGAGGACCTGGAAGACGAACGGTGTCGGCGCTTCCGAGAATGCCTCGAAAAGGCTGAGGCGTGGCGAGACAGACTCCTAGAAGGAGACCCACGAGACTTCCGACGATGACGCGGAGAGTCACCCCTCGAATCATCCTTCGAAAGCCCCGCAGACTTCGACTTCCTGGGCTTGGACACCCGACCTACCGACAACAACTTCTTACGTTCGCGAGCGACTGGCAGTCGATACAGTCATCCGTGTCGTGGGCCTCCCCGAGGCACCAGAGGCAGGCATTGTGCGAGTCCGTCACCGACATCTTGGACCCACACTCCCCGCACTTCTTGAAACCCGGACGCGGGGTCGAAGACGAAGTAGAAGACATCTTCACACGAAGGATTTTCACAAAACGAACAGGTTCGAAGAACCGAGAAGAACAGAACTCCAAAGAGTCAAGGTGTTAACCGAGATTCACGAAGCAACACGTTCGCGGAAAAAACGGAACTGAGGCTACGGGCGTCGTGCGTCCTACTTATCACATCGGATGACGTCAGAGGAGGCCCTCGACGACGGCGCATCGACGTCATCGACGCAGGACGCAGACGCCGAAAAAAGTTTACGAAGCAGCACAGCTGTGGTGATTACATGTCATAGATATGGAATACGTCGGAGGACCCAATCCCCCTCGAAACTGCTGCTTACAGAAAGCCGATGGAGTGGCCCATGTGGCCGCCCAGTTTATGACCTGCCAGGGAACAGAGCTGAAAGGCGATGGCCGTTGCCTTGCCCCTGACGGCGTGGGCATGCATGTTCGCCGGAAGGGGTCTATGCTGGCCCTCGTATGCTTTCTTGATGGCAGAGACCATCCAGCAGGAAAAGGAGGCTTTGGAGGCCTGATAGCCTGGCCTGGAGCCCCCAAAAATGATGAATAGGGCAGCTGACTTGCGGAAGCCCTTGGTCCTGTCCAAGTAGAATTTCACGGCACGCCTGACATCTAGGCAGTGCAGAACTCTGAGGTTCGTACTTCGGGTCAGCAAATAATGTAGGAAGGATTATCTCATTTAAGTGAAAGGCTGACGGCACTTAAGGTAGAAATGCCGGATGGGTCAGCAGAACCACCTTATCCTTGTGAAAGGTAGTGTACAGCTCTGAGGCGACTAGTGCCTGGATATCACCGACCCTGCGCGCCGATGTGAGGCCGACTAGCAGGGCCGTCTTGATGGTGACCAGCCTGATGTCCGCGGCTTGTGGGCGAGGGCGGCCAAGACTAGGTTCAAGTCCCACACAGAGTGTGGCCTCCTGATGGGCGGGTAGATTCTAGCGAGCCCGGCCAAATGTCTGACAATCGGGTTGGAGGAGAAGACCCCCTTCCTCCGAATTCCTGTAGGCCCCAATGGCTGAGAGGTATTTGCGGCAGGTGTCCACCTGCACGCCAGAGGTGGCGAGGTGCGCCGAGAATGACAGCATGTTGTCCAAGGAACAAGCCAGCGGGTCGATATACTTGGAGTGCACCCAGTGGCAGAACCTGGTCCATTTACTTTTATACTAGGCTCCAGTAGCCTTGCTAATAGCCCCCTGTATGAGTTCCAGATTGGCTTGTTATACGTTGAGGTGGCAGAGTCACCTGCTCAGGAACCACGCTTTGAGGGCCAGCTTCTGAGGGGTAGGGTGGACGACCTTGCCCCCCTGCTGCATCAGAAGATGGCCCGGGCCCGTCAGGAGGTGGATTGGAGGGACCTCCGAGAAGCTGAGCAGCTCTGAGAACCATGGTCTGGCTGGCCACCACAGAGCTATCAGAATGACGTTGAGCTGGTGAGAATCCTTGAACTTGCAAAGTACTCTGGAATCAGTGGAGTGGGCGGGAAGGCGTATGCCGACGTGCTGTTCCACTGGATCCATAAGGCGTCTCCCAGGAGGCCTAGGCCCTGCCCCATGCCAGGAGGCAAACTGGGAGAACTTCTTGTTGTGCCTGGTGGCAAAGAGATCCACCTGGGGGAAGCCCCATCTGTGGAAGATCTCCAGTGCAACAAGGTCGTTCAGCTGCCACTCGTAGTTGTCCGCTCCCAACCTGCTGAGCCTGTCTGCTTCCAGGTTGGATTCCACCGGAAGGTGGCTGCCGTGAGGAAAATCTTGTTCTCTAAGTCCCATTCCCACATGTTGATCGCCAGTCTGCACAGGAAAGGGGACCTGGTCTCCCCCCACCCCCCTTTGCTTGGTGATGTAGCACACTGGTCGGGTTGTCCGTCTGGATGAGGACAACCCTTCCCTTGAGAGGCAGGAGGAAGGCTGAGCGCTAACCAGATGGCGTTCAGTTCCAGCCAATTGATGTGCTATTCTTGTTCCCGACGGGTCCACGTGCCGTGGACGGAGATCCTCCAGGGTGGCGCCCCAGCCCTCGAGGGAGGAGTCTGTGGTAATTGTCACCTGTGGGACGGTGTTAGGCAGAATCCTGTGCAGTGCCCTTAGGGACCACTACACACAATTAAGACTACAAGTGGTAATACAAGTTCACCTTTGGTACAAGCCTGTACTATGTTAAAGTGGTAGCAGTAGCGGAGCAGCCAGGCTTATCTCAAGAGTATATGATCAGTAGCAGAGATTACACAAAGGGACCACAATTACTGTGACTCAAGCGAACACTGACTCAAGGTTTCAGATAAAAAAATAGAAGTACACTTCTTTTTAAACCATTTGTTATAAGCACAACACTTATATTAATTCAAAACCACACGTAAAATACAGTACAACCAACTAATTCACTTGGTACAGTATAACTCAAGGTAAGTACCCTATGTTTTAACAGACCGGTGTTGTGAAACAAAAGACGTTACCGGGAATACATATGCGATCACTTTTTGACAGTAATGACAGTTAGGTCTTACTAAAGAAACGCGCATCTGCGGCGAGAAATGTTACCGGGGCAAAAACACTTAGCACCTGAGTTAACCAGAGAGAGTTGGGGGTAAAAATCATAGGCAATACTTTTGTCAGGGCAAACAGAATCAGAGAACACTCATTGACAGAAATTCAAGCGTCAATAGGCCGGAGCCAGTGTCAAGTGGAACCGGGTTCCGGTTGACGAGTATCACAGTCGGATAGTTCAATATTCAATGTTGACAGGAGTACTTAGATATCGTCAACAGAGGAAGCAAAAGTTATAAGAAGGAGGGAAGACAAGGGCAAGCCTTGGAGGGGGAAAGACGGGATTCACCCTAATTCCTCAAGCAGAACACTACCTTATTCAATGAAAAAGCTGGTGCCACGGCAGTTGTTCCTGGTAGTTTCCTGCAGACCAACGGTTCCTGGAGCTTCGGCAAGAAGGACGTCTGGAGGGATCTGCACCACACAAGGATGAAACCGGCAGCAGCGACTGAATAAAAGGTGCGCTCCCTAAAAACAGGAGAGGTTCTTCAGATGGCTATCCGGACCACTACAGCAGTGTGCAGCGATTTCGACCATGAAGAGGATCCTCTGGCTGTTGATGGTGAGCTGGTTAACACACCAGGCTCAAGGGGCGACGACTCTGGACTGGATCTTCTCTGGTTGTTGAAGGGTAGATCGCTCAGGACTGCAGTAGGGCTTCACCAGGACGGGATAGTTGCAGCAGCCGTCGTTTTCTCCGCTTTTCTTCGGTTGCTTGTAGTTCCAGTGGCGACTGACTTTCAGCTCAAGAGTACTGCTTTTTTTTTATGCGAAAATCCCCCATTCACACAGCCTGGCTGTCAAACCCGCAGCAGTGGGGTTGTCCAGCCTGGAAAACCACCTCAGCCAATCATGTCAAACTGCGACTTGGGTTTCCTAGGATACCCTGTGCAGGGGGTGACTACACCCCTCCCTCACATTCAGCCCTCCTGGAAACCAGGCGCCAAGAGGAGGGCTTCTCTGCAGAAGCCCACCAAAAGATGATGAACAAAGAAGGCAAACATGGTTTGCTGCGCAAAGTAAAACACAAGAAGGACTTTTACAAAAAGAAATGGCGAATAAACCCAACCGGAGCCAAAAGAAAGGATTTGGTCAAGCGGGTTTATGTTCAGGGCTAATAGCCTAAAACAATACCACGTTTATATTGTATAATCGCGGTAGAAAAGTTAGGGTAGATACCACTGCCACCAGCCAAGTCTAAATGTTAAAAGAACGAAACAATGCTCTAGGAGGTACAGATAAAAAGGGCTAAGGATTAACCCTTCCCTGTACTCCATGTAAGATGGGGTGTACTGGATCTGTGGTAATTTGACTAATTAAAGTAAATGCAACTTTACCCTTTTCTGGGGGACTGTAGTCAGCCTCAGAAATTGAGTCAGTGGGAAGTCTAAAAGACAACCCTGTGTCACTGCACTGAAGGTGCTGTGTAACAAAAAAAAGGGCGCTACTGAAGTGGTGTACTCCAGGGTCCACAATCACAAAAACAAATGAAATGCACATGGCAAAACACAGGTAAGAGTGGGAAACAGAGGTACACTCTTACCAAGTGAAAAAATAAACTCCAGAAATCCAGCAAAGCTGCTGGGGGACTCAATAGGTAAGGGAAATTTGCCATTGAATGCAAATTCTCCTTAATAGATGAGGGGCCTGAAGTGCTTGCCCGTCCGCAGGTTGCAGTCCCTGGACCACCATGTGAGATCTGGGTGGAGAGAAATGCGGATCTTGATAATTTCGGCCTGAGAACCCCTCTCCTGGTTCCACAACGCTGCGAAGTGGAGGTGAATCCGGCTCATCATGAGTCTTGTTTGAGGGGACGGCCAACAGTACCACTGCAAAAAGACCCAGGAGATGCTAGTACCACCAAGCCGAAGTTCTTTTTCTAAATGGGGAAGATCCTGGAGTAAAAGCCCAAGCCTCGCTGGGGGGCAGTGACTTTCTCCAAGGCCTGGCTCAGGACTGTTAGGGAGAATTCTCATTCTATGACTAATTTCCCTCACCTAGTAAGTCCCCCAGCAGCTTTGCTGGATTTCTGGAGTTTAATTTTTCCACTTGGTAAGAGTGCGAGCGTCTTGACCACTCTTTACCAGTATTTTGCCATGTGTATTTCTACTGTTTGTGTGATTGTGGGCTGTGGAGCACATCACTCCATGAACCCCAGTTTTATGTGTGTTACACAGCACCTTCAGTGCAGTACTAAGTGTTGTCTTTGAGACTTCCCTCCGACTCCATTTTTCCAGGGCTGACTACCGTCCCACAGAAATAGGTAAAGTTGCCATTAACTTTACATAGTCACTTTAAAACTACAGACCCAGTGCACAGCATCTTACATGGAGTACTGGAAAGGGTTATCCCTTTTTGTCTGTGCCTCGGAGCTTTGTTTTGCTCTTGACATTTAGAATTGGCTGGTGGCAGTGGTACCTACCCTAACATTTCTACCGCGATTATATTATATAAACGTGGTATTGTTCCATGCTATTATATTAGCCTCTAAGATAAACCCCCTTGACCAAATAACTCCTTTTGGCTCCGGTCGGGTTTATTCGCCATTTCTTTTTGTAAAAGTCCTTCTTGTGTTTTACTTTGCGCAGCAAACCATGTTTGCCTTCTTTGTTCATCATCTTTTGGTGGGCTTCTGCAGAGAAGCCCTCCTCTTGGCGCCTGGTTGTCCAGGAGGGCTGAATGTGAGGGAGGGGTGTAGTCACCCCCTGCACAGGGTATCCTAGGAAACCCAAGTCACACTTTGCCATGATTGGCTGGGGAGGTTGGCCGGGCCGGACAACCACCCCAGCCAATCATGGCAGACAGCCAGGCTGTGTGAATGGGGGATTTTCATATATAAGGCAGGACTCTTGGGCTGGAAGTCAGTCGCCACTGGAACTACAAGGAACCGAAGAGAAGCGGAGAAGACGGCTGCTGCAACTCCCTAGTCCCGGTGAAGCCCTGCTGCAGTCCCGAGCTATCTACCCTTCAATGACCAGAAAAGATCCCGTCCGGAGTCTTCTTCCATTGAGCCTGGTGTGGTCAACCAGCTCATCCTCCACAGCCAGAGGATCCTCTTCGGGGTCGAAATCACTGCCCACCGCTGTAGTGGTCCAGATAGCCATATGAAGAGCCTCTCCTGTTTTAAAGGAGTGCACCTTTTATTCACCGTCGCTACTGGCCTCCTCCCTGGGTAGTGCAGCTCACTCCAGACGTCCTCCTTTTCCCCACGACTGAAGAGCCAGGAACTGTGAGTCTGTAGGAAACTACCAGGAACAACTGCTTTGGCACCAGCTTCATCAAAGAATAAGGTACTGTGTCCAACTTCGAGGCACTAAGGTGCATCCCCTTGTATCCTCATCCAAGACTCGTTCTTGTCTTCTCTAACTTTTGCTTCCTCTTTTGACAATATCCAAGTACTCCTGGCATCCTTGGATCGTGAACTGACAGTGATCCTCGACAACAGGAACCCTGTTCCACCTACACTGGCGCAGGCCTATTGACTTATCTGTGGGTTAGAAAGTGTTCCGATTCTGTCTACCTTGACAAAATATTGTTGACGATTTTTGCCCCCAACTCTCTTTTGGTAACTCAAGTGCTAAGTGTGGTTTTACCCAGGTGACATTTCTTCCCGCGGGTACTCGTATCTTTAGTAAGACCGAACTGTCATTACTGTCAAAAAGTGATCGCATATGTATTCCCGGTAACGTCTTTTGTTTCACAACACTGGTCCGTCAAATCATAAGGTACTTACCTTGAGTTGTTTCATCCAAAGTGAATTGGTTTTGTGTAGTGTATTTTATATGTGGTTTTAATTTTAATAGAAGTGTAGTGTCCTGCAAACAGATGGTCAAAAAATAATTGTACTTTTATAACCAAAAACCTTGAGTGTCTGTTTGCTTGAGTCACAGTAACTGTGGTCCCTTTGTGTAATCTCTACTGCTCATTTGCTCTTGAGATAAGTCTGGCTGCTCCGCTACTGCTACCACTTTAACAGTGCAGTACAGGCTTGCACCAAAGGTGAACTTGTATTGCCACTTGTAGTCTTAAATTTGTGTAGTGGTTCCTAAGGGCACTGCACAGGATTCTGCCTAACAAGGACGAGCAACCAAATCTCCGCCGAAAGAGTTGCTGTCCCAACTTAAGGGAGAGGAGGGAGGAGAGGCAGGATTAGGTAGACGGTACCCCGAGGAGACTACTGACAGGATCCAAGGGTCCGCAGAGTTCTGTCGCAAAGTCTGTGTGTAGCGCAAGCCTGCACCCCCACCCCCTCACTGGAGGCACATGGACCCAGAGGGGTGTGTCAAGACTTCTTACCCTCTGAGGCAGAGGCGGAGGAGGGGGACTGGAAAAAGCCCTCTCCCTACCCCCTTTTTGATGCTTGCGCCGACTAGGGGCCAGGGAGCCTAGACCTCTGTTGCTGGAAGCCGTGAAAGCCTCCAGAAGAGCGAGCGTTGCTGAGACTGGGAGTACGCTTTGGACGTGGTCTTTGTCAGTATGGATAAAGACTTTGCCGCCTGAGAGTTGTTTTTTGTCCGGCTCCTCATCCGTGCTGGAGTGAAAGAGGTCACTGCCCTCGAAGGGCTGATCCAGAATGCGTTCCTGGACATCTGGGTTGAACTAGGTTGCCCTGAGCCAGGCCATCCTTCTCATGTCTGTGGCAATACAGATGGCAAGTCCAGAGGTAGCAATGTGCGCCAGAGTGGACTCCATGATATCCTGAGTAACGAGCTTGGCTTCGGCTAGCTCCGCCTTAAAATGCGATTGGCTGTGGGCGGGGAGTTCTGGGAGGAAGTCGGCAATTTCCTGCCATCATCTCTGGTTGATTGCTGCCAACATGGCATCTGCGTTAGACTGTCACAGATGCAAAGAAGCATTGGACTACAGCTTCTTACTGTATGCCTTCAAGGTTTTCTCCTCCTTGTCTAACAGCGCCGTAGATGACGAAGATTAGGATGACTGAGGCTTGGAGTACAGTGATTCCGCAGCGATCACCGAGGAGTGTGGGTGAGGGTGGGAGGAGAGCAAGAGTGTATCCCACTCAATCTGCCTGTACTTGGCATTCAGGCGGCAGTTGACTGGCTGGACAGAGTGGGGTTTGTGCCAACCCTTCTTGGCGAGGGTGACCACGTCGGTCTGTAGTGGAATCCCCATTCTGGCAGAAGGGCGACTCGTGAGGACTTCAGCGGGGACACCCTCTCCCGGCTGTTCTACATGGGGCTGAGGGAGGCCCAGGTATTCCGTCAGACCCGAGAGATGCTCTCGGAAGGCCCTGGCTGATGAAGGTGCGTCAGGATACTCTTCCTCATCAGTATTCGGATCGTCTGGGGGATCCTGTGAAGGAGAAGGAGTATCCAGAGCTGGGGATCTGGGACCACGGGCAGAGGAAGAGGCGGCGGCTGGTTTGGCACCGCCTGCGGAGCCAGAGGAGGCAGCTGCGCCGAGGCCTGAGGCGTCGGCAGAAGGGTCTGTGGTGCCGCTAGCATAGCGGGAAAGACTTCCCCCCCGACTGCGTCCTTGATGAAAGCCCCCATCTGGGGAGACTTAATGAGGCTGAGGAACCTCTCGAAGATCCGGTCCTTGCTGGCCAGAGAGGAGGAGGGGGGCACGGATGGGGTAGCTAGAGGCAGCTGAGGCCAATGACGACCCTGTACATACAGACACAAAGGAAAACAACCTTGCGTATAAGAAGGGTAGGCCATAGGTCACATACCTGGTTGATGCCAGTTCCACCTTGATAATCGTTCTTCACCAAAGCCATGCAGAGGCATCGAACGGGTGTTCTTTTCTGGCACGTTGGCCATTTTGTTGATCTGCCTACCATGTGGCTGTGACGTGTTGCTCGGCTCGCTGGGGCCGGCCTCTGCAAAGTCTCATGTGTGAGGCGCGTGACTTGCCCTGCTCCTCGGGCGCAGGCCCGGTAGGTATACCATGACTGGGGGGGGGGGGTTGTCCTTCCCTCTATGGTTTGGACAGATTGCATCCCTAATTTAGGTCCATGCGAGTTACTAGACCCTTTTCGGTGCCCGTATAATTAGGGAGGTCATTATTAGGACTGGCGGTCTTGTCAGTAAGAGACACATTTCTTACTCATATGTATAGACTACACAGTTAAGCTGCAAAATACATTTCCTAAAGAAAAGAAAGAGATTACAACCAAACACAAATAATTCGTGATTTTCAAAAAATTGTATTTTTTAGTGAAAAACGTTAAGGTGATTGCAGTGGAACAGTCATTTCTAATTTTAACATGAAGTTTGCTGTTCAAATACAACGTATCAATGTAACAGACAATAAAAATAGAAATACAAAGAAATGAGACATTAGACATAGGTCTCGGTTGCCCAGCTAGTTTCTGACCTCACATGGTATACCAATCTCGACCGGGGGTCATTAGAGCTGCATTCAGGCCCCCCCTCCTACCCCTCGGATGTACTGCCGGTAACAGGGCATAGCCCCTCGGCCATGATGCCGGTACAAGGGTGAAGCCCCTCGGACGCAAGCCTGGCGATAGAGCCTAGGGACCCCTCAACACTGGCACCGGGAAGATCCAAGGACCACTCAGCGCGGAGGTCGGTAGCTGTGACCGCCTCGGTGCGTGTGTCTGTATAAGGACCTGAGCGTCCCTCCCGTGCAGGAGAGTCCCAGGGAAGGAGTCTCCCTTGCGGGGTGCGGATGAAAATATAGGCCCTACCTCAGGCCTGGATCGATGTTTCACAAAGTTCGAGATCCTCAGGAGGAGACCGCTGAAAAAGCTCCCTTAACCTGGCTAGTCGGTTCTTTAGCACTTTCGAGGACAGCGAGCTGCACGCCGAACAGGCTTGCAAACCGTGGTCTGGGCCAAGGCAACGTAGGCAGAGGGCATGGGGGTCTGAAGTCGGGAAGAGGCCGTTGCAGGATGGGCACCTGCTGAACCTGGTCGAGGTCGACATACACCGGGAGGAGCTGTGGCGTGTGAGGACCCAGTACCTAAATGATAAAAAAGACAAAACAAGCTATAGAGGAAGAATTTGCGCGTGGAATTACATGGCCGAAGCCAAACACAGGAGCGCTGGTGAATTCGGCCCATTCCCGTCGAGACGGAAAAAGTGACTGGGGTGTGGCACCGGAGGGCAGAGTCAGGGCAGCGCACCTCTAAACTTAGAGCGGAAGAATTTTCTGGTGAAAAAGGTTCTGTCTCCCGTACCTCTCGAGGGACGCCCATGCAGTATGGAGGAAAGGGGACGGGACGAGAGTATGGCCATTTATACAAAGGGAAGTGGGACAATAGAGGAGTTTAAGGAGGGAGATTCAATTTTTCACCACAGCCGTGCCATCAGAGACACAAACAAAATCCCAGCTGACCGATTGAAACGCTTTTTCAGTGGCCAGTGCTATAACTGCATAGCCATGTTTTTTTATCCTCAGACAATATGCACGGCATCAAGCAGTAGTCTTGAGTTTGCAGAGATATTTCTACCCTTGACGTAACCAACTTGATCAGATTTAACCAATGCAGGTAGGGATGATTCAATTCTGTTAGCGAGAACCTTAGCAAAAATCTTGCATTCAGCGTTAAGGGAGATAGGTTTGGAATATTTGGGGAGCTTGTGGTCTTTATCCGCTTTAGGGAAAAGAATGAGTAGCGCCTGGGAGAAGGATCCAGATGAGCGATTCTGAGATGCAAAGTGGGGGTATGATGCCTTGGAGCCTGGGAGTTAGAGAGCAGGCAAAAGGATTGAAAAACTCATCCATCGGGACCAGGGGCCTTCCCGCTACACAACCACTTGACGGCACGGATGATTTCATGAAGGGTAATCTCTCCTAAATGGGCAAGGTCGGTACGGGGATAGCAGAGTCTGCTTATACCATTGAGAAAGGAGTCAATGCTGGCAGCAGAGTTCCAAAGTCTCTGGGGTATATAGATCACAATAAAATTGCATAAAGCTGTTTAAAATGTCATCGGGATTAGTAATGTTGTTGCCAGAATTATGCTTAATGTGTGAGGTGAAGGTTTTCTTTTTTTTGTCTTGTGATAAGAGGCAAGCGATTTACCAGCTTTGTTAGAGTTATCGTAAATTTTGGTCTTGTACTTTAATAGAGCGCCGGTAGATTCCTTATTGATTTGGAAGCACAACGAGATAACCCGACAGAGGTTAGTGTCAGAAGGGACCGATAGAATTGTTTTTCAGCATCAGAGAGATGAAGGTGCAAATCATCAAGATTGCTTTTTATGCAACTTTTTTACACTTATATTTCCTGTCTAAGAAGGAATCCAGCACCTGTTTAAAATCTCTACATAGACTAAGGTTGGTAAGACGAACTGAGAATGATCTGCTTAATGGAGTCCCAGAAACCGGGGTCAGGCATGGTGGGACCGTAGACGTTCAAGATGGAAATCAAGTCGGAGCCAATCAGGAGCTTGATCCAAGCCCAGCAGCATCCACATTCAGACCTAAAACTTTGAAAGACAATTTTTTGCTGATAAGTATGGCGACACCACCCTTCTTGCCCACCGCAGGGCTGGCAATAACATCTTTGATCCTGAAGGATTTAAGTGTCATGGCTTCATCAAGTGTCAAATGGGTTTCCTGAATACAAGCTATCGACGGTTTGAGGAGAGATAACCCAATTAAGACATAAGGTCATTACACCCTTTGATGTTCCACGTTACACATATGAACACCATTGCAACCAATTAAAAGATACGGAGAGAAAAATATGGACCAGTATACAGGAGGGTGTAGGAGCAAACCAGAAGAACATGTGCAATGAATATAAATCCTGAATTAATGACATACATGCATAACCAGGACAACATGTGAGCAGAGACCAGGCACAAAAGACACAGGAGAAGGTGAAAGGGAAGGGCGGCCTGACCCAAGCTAGAATGCATTTAGTATAATGAGAAAAAGGCCATTGATCCTGGCCGCAAAACACATCGAAGTAAACAGCCACACAAAGGATCAGGCTAGGGTGCGTAGAGGAAAAAAGCAATAGAAGGTGGCACCTACAGAGCTGTCAAAAAAAAAAAAATAACAGCCCACACAAGGATGTCGAGACCACACCCGACCCACCAGAGAAACAGGACAAAATTAATAACAGCAATACATGTTATGCGTGAAAAAAGAACATAGAGCACAATAGTCGATCAAGATCCTGAAGAGTTCAGTGGGAGCGACGTGGCCATGCCATAAAATTTTATGGAGCTAATAAAGGCCTTTAAGTCAGTTGGATCATCATTAATTGCAGTGCGCCCTTCATGGGTGACTTTAAAGGAGCCAGGATGATTTAGCCCAGAGGTCACATTCAGCTGTTTCAAAGCAGGGCAAAAAGATAGGAGCTCCTTTCTGCGTTGGCAGTGATCTTTGCCACATCTTGCGACATATGGACTTTGCTTCCGTGCCAATTTAGTGAATTTTTCTCCTTGACTTTAGAAATTATATGCTGGAGCTGTGTATATTCGAGAAAGTAGAATATGAGCGTACGAGGAGGATTGAGAGAGGATGAAGGATTTCTTGCAGGGCCAATGCGAGGGGCGCCCTGGATATTAAGAGGAGTGTCCAGAGGGAGATGAAGCAGGGCCGGCAGCATCTTCTAAAGAAATGCAATAGGGTCAGATCCCTCACACCCCTGCGGCAGGCCAGAGACATGCAGGTTATTACATCTGCTTCTATTTTCCAACTCTTCATTAGGTCTCTGGAGATCTTTAACAGTTTTTTCCATCAGCACCACCCTAGGGGAAACACCCTTACCAAAGCCAACCCTTTTTTTCCATCTCATCCATTTTATTTTCAAACCCCTTCCACCTGTCATCAAGCGGCTGTAAGTTCTAATTAGTGGTTTCGAAGAATGGTTTTATTGCTCTTATTTCCTGTAAGATGGCCTCAATGGCTGGGTCAGCATGGGAGAGCCATAGAGGCGAATCGCTTTTTGGACTTTTGAGGTTGGTTGAGGAGGGGATTAACTCTTTAGTAAAAGACAGAGCCTTCTGATTACCCCAAGAAGAGGCCATGGTATTAGCATAAGTGAGCTAAAAAAGTCAAGGGCACCAGAAAAGCACAGGATAGTTAGAATTTCAAATGGTGTGCAAGAGCAGCAACTAGAAACTCGCAAATTTCCAGGTTTAAGACAGAGGTCTTTATCCTTCATATTGATTACTTCCCGGAGGAGGCTAGCACACCAAGCAGCTCAGGGTTGCGTAAGCAGATCAAAAATATTGACAAAAAAAGCAAAAAGGAAGCTAAAAGAGGACATAGTATGTAGAATAGGCAGGACACCCATGAGGTAAGGAGGAAAGGGGACGGGATGCAAGTACAGCTGGTGTAATTAACATGTGGACAAGTACACAGAGCAGCTTTCATAAAGTGAAGACGTCCAAGGAATAAATGAAAAGAAAATGCCCATGAAAGCCAAATGAAAGACAGTTTAGCTTTGCAATGGTAGAAAGCAGCTGAGAAAAAGAAAAAACAAAACTGGCGCAATTCGAGTCAGCATGTCGTGGTGCAACTAACGGGACAGAGCAGCAAAGGCCAAAGCTGGGCCGCTGCGTCACGCAGGAGGCCAGATGTTACCTGAGAGGGGGTGGCCGTGAGCGACAAGCGCTCATCGTTCCAGACGAGAAGAACGCTCTGAGGGCGTGGCACGGGGCTGCTGAGAGTCGGGCCAGAGATGCAGCAGCAGGTATCGGTCCGTAGAGATGCATGTGACGGTAGGTGGGAGAAACACCAAATATGAGGCGTTGGTGGGTCTGAGCGAAGCGCTTAGGCCGCCATCCCCCTCTGCGCCAAGCCACGCCCCGACTGTATCATTCTGGTGGAGTGCAAAAGGCAATGTTTTATATAGTTTGCATAAGACATTGTCATTGGTATTGATTCATAGGGATACATCCTTGCCTGAAAGTGCATTTGCTGCACAACTCGGAGGTCTGATTGGGCAGGATTTGGCATCTGGCTGCCTGGTGCAATTTGCCTGTATCTAGCGACTTGCAGGTGGGAGGTTGGGATAGAGTAAAGCTCTGAGTTGGTGCTGCAATCTTGTCACTGTGGCTTATGCGGACGCAGGTTGTGAAGAGTGCAGCGCGTGTGTATACTTGTGCAGTCCAGGATCTCGCTTAAACATTGGATTTCTTGTGAATTTCATTTAGCAGAGTTTCTAGCCTTCGTGCATGTGTAAGGATTGCAGTTACCCAAAAAAGTAATTCTGCCATTCGTGCATGTGATTGGCAACGGAAAAAATGCGCTTTGCACATGACACTGTTAGTAGTTCTATGCTAGAGGTTACCATTTCTAGTTGCAATCTACTAGCCAGATATAAAAGATCACTTGCCTCCTCAATTCTCCATATGTACACAGCACACAATGCCTTACTCGCAAACTGTTAGTGCACATTTTGAGAGCTGATCCATGCATTCTACGCCACATTTGTGGGCCAAAGCAGAACCAATTAAATGCATTTGAGATGGGTACAACACTGCCACAGTGCAGCAGATTTTATTAGATTGCAACTGGTTGTGTGTTATACAAGCATCACAGCATAGACTTGTATGTGAGTTGTGAGAGCAACTGAATAGTGCGTCAACAATGAGCGGCATGCACAGCAGGAGTGAAACTACATAGGGGTGGAATGTGTTGCAGGAGTAACTGCACTGTTCTGAGCCTGTGTTGTGTGCATGTAGGGGACACGTAGCATCCCGTGAAGTTGAAGTATAGCAAATGAACTGGCACATAGCTGTGGATTTTAAACAATGATCACATGTTTAATTAGGTTTCTTAAATAGATATACATTATATATCTGTGCCACTATAAAGTGACCATGTACTTTTGGATGGTATAATAGTGGAGGTCTAGCCCAATTTTGAATGGCTGTCATGAATGGCTATTAGGTTACTTCACCTACAGTCTAAAGGAATCCAGCAGCACCTTTTAATGGTGCGGCCAGCCTGTTGATTAAGAGTGGGGTGGCCCTAGTCCATTTGATATTGTGTGAAAGCAGTGCTTCAGTTTCCCTACCTGCAAAAGATAGAAGTTCAACATAGGAGAGTTACCAGTCCAAGCAGGAGGTACTGTGGGACCTCTCCTAGACTCACCATGCTTTTCCACGAGCCTCAGAGCTTAGTCTGGAGACAATGGGCTCTCTGGTGCTCTGGCAATGCCCAGGAGAAAGCACAATAAATAACCTCTCCATCCCACTGCCTACTCCCATCATATCATGTAGGCAACATTTCTTCTGGGAACAATTCCTGGTAGGAGACTACTTTTTTGTAGACCGACAAGTGTCAATAGAGGGAACAGTTGGCACGGAAAGAAACCAGCATCAGGAGATGGCCAAGAAGCCCGGGCCGCAGACTACTTAGAAGGTAAACTGTCTGCTTGAAGATATTTGTGGAAAGTATACATTGTGGTAGACCTGATTTGGTGAACCAATGTGAGGCAGCGATCCACTGAAGAGCGAAATAAGAATTAAAGCCAATCTTTTTAACAAATGCGTCATATGTACATTCACTAGATCTTGCCATCACCTAGCCAGCAAGTACCATCATTGGTCAGGTTGTGAAATATGCTCTATGTAATTAAACCATACGCCAGGTGATGCTGTAATACAAGGTAATGCCACCAAAAATCCAAGTGCTTACACCATTTCAAGGTTGTGTTACCCAAATGATGCCCTCAAACACCATTTTCTGGTATTGCAATCAGATCCCGAAATACGTGTATAGTTAACGCCCAAAGCCCAGCTATACCCTTTTGTCCATGCCATAAGCACTTGACATAATAGCACAGGGTTTCACTATGCCCAGTTAGCACAGCAAAGGTAGCTGCCCTTTAGCACAGTTAGCCAAGTAGTGGCAGACTAATGGTACATCCAACAAGCAATGTTGCAGGATCACCTAAATCCAGTTAGCATAGGCGTGCAAGATTCCATTATGCCCATTCACCACAGTAAACCAGAAATTATGCCCAGATAACAGCAGTTGTGGCCTCTAGTACAACCAGCTTGTAAAGTAAGGCTGCATGGAATGATTCATATTTATCACAGTACAGCTAGAGATAATTATAGCCCCAGGTCTTTTGGTTTTAGCCCCGGATAGAAGCTCAGGTGCTACAACCAAAATGCTAGCTAGCCCCAAGTCCCGCCAATCCTGACATTAGCTTAGCCCCTGATCTTTTCCAGACCTAGCAACACCCCTGGACTTGGGCAACACAGCAACGTTAAATGAAGTGGATGCCAAAGGGACATAAATGTTGTGAGGCTTCAAAGAGAAAACATACATGAAACAAGAGTATCAACTCTTGATCAATATTAAAAATAGGGGAAAGCTGTCCCTGTGAGCAATACGAATGCTGCATTACGTTAATGTGGCATATATTGACCCACTCAACAGTAGTTCACCAAATCACCAAGCCGCATTTGCGCAAGAAAAGAGCAAATGGCTGCGCTGGCTCCCATGCGCACAAGGATTGCAAAACTGCGTTTTTGCAGCAACAAAAAGATGGTTGCAACGTACTGCCAAGCACACTTCAGACAGGATGGAACAAGGGGACACACTGAAGAAGCGTGCCAGTGTGTTCTGAAACATAAAATTGAATAAAGTTAAAAGGCAGCACTGCTTTGCTGAAAACCCAAAATAATTCCCCTTCAAAATATAACTTTTTCACCCTTTAAAAAGGCTGCTTTGATGCTAATTCCATCAGTTCATTCTGAAACCACTGTAATTAATAAGGCCGTGCCATGCCCAGGATATCTCATTGTGCCTCACCAAAAACAGACATAATTCCTGAATGACAGGCCCTGTCAAACCAACTGAGAGAAATCAAGCAACTTCACTTTCACTCGCAAGGGAACAGGCATTTATTTCTTTCCAAACGTATCCAGGCTTAGGAGTTGAGACTAACTCTCTGAGCCAGGCTAGTTTCAATGTATCCATGCTTCAGATAAAACTACTGCTTTCAAGAAAATGACTATAGCTGCAAAGACAGTGTGGGAATCTGATGGAACTACCAAACCGAATGTAAAGAAATAAATTCTATCAGTTTTCAACAAGTGTAAAAAATGGGCTTTAGCAAAACTGAATGAGAAAAATGCCCATTTAAAAAGGAAACCGTTGAAGGAAAGCCTGCCATTACCTAGCAATGTGTAGGGGTTTGTGGCTGGTGAAAATACACACAGGGGCTATTTTAAACCACAGGTTCGTTTTAATTTAGGACCCAAAATAGAAAATAAAGATTTTAAAACACAGGGGCTGAATTTGCAAGCGCCCAAAAACCAGTTATTCCATTTGGCTGCCCTGAAACTTCCCCCTAGGAAGGGAATCACACCATAAACTTTCAGCAGAGACTAACACCACACTGATAATTACAAGGTGGGAAAGAATCTTGGCTGGGTTGAACCCACTGACAATGGAGCTCCCAGGGCCAGGAAGTTTGAAGTGTGAAGGGGCAATAAAACCTTCATGAGAAACCCCCACCTTGCTTTGATGGAAATTACAGTTGGCAGCAGATGAAGGAAGAAAACAAAATGATCACTGTTAGGGAGAATTGGCCGATTTCCCTTACCTAAAGAGTCCCCCAGCAGCTTTGCTGGATTTCTACAATTTATTTTTTCACCTGGTAAGTGTGAGCCTTTTTCCCCACTCTTACATGCGTTTTGCTGTGTGTATTTTCACTGTTTGTGTGATCCTGGGCACCGGAGCCTCACCTACTCCATGTGCACCACTTTTTGTGCATGTTACATAGCACCTTCAGTGCAGTGACACTGACAATTTGGGGCCGACTGTCCCCCAGAAATAGGTAAAGGTGCCATTACCTTTATATAGTCACTTTAAACCACAGACCCAATACATCCCATCTTCCATGGAGTATTGGAAAGGGTTAACTCCTATCCCTTTTTGTCTGTGCCTCTTGGAGCCTTGTTTCACTCCCTTAACATTAAGACTTGGCTGGTGGCAGTGGTATCTACCCTAACTTTCCTACCGGGATTATATTATATGAACTTGGTGTTGTTCCAGTCTGTTATATTAGTCTCGAACATAAACCCGCTTGACCAAATACATTTTATTTTGGTTCCGGCTGGGTTTATTTGCCATTTCTTTTTGTTAAAGTCTCTCGTGTTTTTCTCTGCGCGCCAAACTGGGGATGGCACCTTTGCTCGCTGTCTTTTTGCAGGCTTCTGCACAGAAGCCCTCCTTAAGGCGCCTGATAGTCTAGGTAGGCAGGATGTGAGGGAGGGATCTTCGGACCCCTGCCATGGGTTGCCTTAGTAACCCAAGTCGCACTCTTGTCTGATTGGCTAAGGGGACTGGCCTGGCCAGGCCAGCCACCCTGCTGTGTGATTGACAGCCAGGCTATATGAATGGGGGAAAACTGCATAAGAAGCAGGTCTCTGGGACTGGAAGAGCAGAGTCGCCACTGGAACGAAAGAACCAACGAGGAACTGGAAGAAGAGGATCTCTACGACTGAACTGCCCGGTGAAGCCCTGCTGCAGGTCCGAATCCGATGACAAGAGATGATCCTCCAGGAAACTTCTTCCCTTGAGCTGGTGGGACAAACCAGTTCTCCCAAATTACAAGCCAGGACCCCTCCTCTGGTCAAATTTGCTGTAGAGAGCTACAGTGGGCCGGATAGCCAGGAAGGTCAGACCCTGCTTGGGTTTTAAGGAGCGCACCTTTTATTCGTTGTTTTGCTCTGCTGCTGGCTTCTTCCCTGGGTGATGCAGGACCCTCCACAGTCTTCCTACTTCTGATCAGTCTGACAGTCACTTCAGGAACCGTGAGCCTGCCGAAACCAGCCGAAACGTCCGCCTCAGCTACAGCTCCCTCTCCGTTTTAAGGTACTGTACAAATCCGGTTGTCCGTTTCGTTCAACTGCAGTGAAAGTGTTTGAAATCTTTCTCCAATCCGAGGGCTTGTCCTTCTCTTCTCACTAGCTTTTCTACCAACCAACCTCGTCCGGAATCTGTGCCACGAACATTACCGCGAACTACCCTGAACTGTGTGATCTTGAGCAAAAAACTTTTGACCCATTGACTTTGGCCCTAAGCCTTTTCTAGCTGATCTCCTCACTGTAGTCTCTCTTGTTCAAATTGCTCAGAGTACTTACCTACTGATTTTGCCTAATTTCTAATAACTTTGTCTTTCCCTCCCTTTTAAATTGCTGGAGTGCCATTTTGCTCCCACTTCATTTTGGTGAGCTTAACTTGTCTGAAATTTAAGGCAAGCGGTGTGGTGTCTTTATGATTGTGATTTTTGACTTGCTTACAATAGTGAAATGTGTTAGGGAGAATTCTCCCTAGGCTGAATTTCCTAACCTAGTGAGTCCCCCAGCAGCTTTGCTGGATTTCTGGAGTTTGTTTTTTCACCTGCCAAGAGTGAGACTCTTTTCTTCCATGCTTGGACATGATTAAGGTATTCCTTTGACTGGTAGTGTGTTTTATGGGCTATGGGGTCCTTTACTCCATAGGGTCTCATGTGTTTACTATGTGTGTTACACAGCACCCTCCGTGCACTGACACAGGGGTGTCAGTGACACCCCACCATAAACTCCATAACCTGGGACTGACTACTACTCTCCGACTACTGTCTCCCAGGGCATGTAAAGTCACCATTGGCTTTACTAGTCCCAAATTATTAACAGAAACCAGTACAAACCATCATATTGTGGATGTACTGGTCGGGGCAATTCGATTGCCCCGGGGTCCGTTAGTCGAGGGGGCACGTCTCCGTCCCCCCTGATCGAGTTTTGGCTGGTGGCAGCGGAAACTACTTTTTATATTCAACCGCGAATATTTCCCTATGGGATTTTCCCTATGTTCGAGGCTACCAACTTTAATTATTTAATTCTCATAGCCTCGAACATACCGCCTGTTTATTCAATAAATATTAATTCTCCGGTTGGTATTTTTTACCAAGACTCGATTAAAAAATGGCGTGTGTGTTCTCTTCTGTGACTCTAACCCAAGTCGAGCCCTTTGTTCCACTTTTTGGCGGGCTTCTCCACAGAAGCCTCCAAAAGCGGTACCACTCTGTCTGGGTACCACAGGGCGTGTGGGAGGGGTTTTAGGCACCCTGGACTGAGTTACCTTGGCCGGCTCACCACTTAGCATGTTTGATTGACAGCTAGGCTGAGTGAATGGAGGTATGCTGCATAAAAGCAGGGTTTTGGGAACTGGAACTTCAGAAGTCGCCACAGGACCTGAGAATCCGAGGGAGAAGCTGAGCGGACCTACCACGACAACACCACAGTTTGAGCCCTACAGAACCGACTCGCCACTTCCCGACGACAGAGAAGATCTCCCGGCTGGAGAGGCTTCTTCCCCTGACTGGTGGGCACAACCAGTTTACCTTCTTTTCTTCGCACCCCAGTCCGGTTTGTTGTCGAACTGCCCGTGCCAAGCACCCCGGCGGCCGGAAAGCCACCCACCACTGAACCGCGAATCAACGGACCGCTCCTTGTACCTGAGAAACTCTGCGGTTGATTTCTTCCCTGGCAGTGCAACGGACTCCTGTCTTCCTCCACGAGATCCTCTCTTCCCCCGGACGAAGCACCGACTTGCACCCTCTGCCAGGAACAATTGCCCCCACTGGAGTGTTCTCACCACTTTAAGATACTGTGTCCGCCAGGCCTCCCTTTCTAAAGATTGCTACAGGTAATAACCCCTTAACCTTCTGTACTGGGCTGGCCGCCTTGACCTTCTAACTGGTCCCTTTCTTTGGTCCAACTCTTTTTGAACCTTTGCAAGACTTTTGTGCACTGCAACCGTGTGACCTTGGACACATTTCGTTTTGATCCTCTTAAAGTGGATCCGGCCTACTGAACTCTAAACTCACGGTTTTACTTTGCCTTCCTCTCTTGTTCTGTTCTTGTAAAAGTGTTGGGATCTGTTTCAATTTGTTCTCTGCTTTTCTCTCCCTTTTTTAAAACTAACTATTAGAGTGCCATCTACGTTAAGCGCTCACCACTGTCTGAAAATAAGTGGGGCTTTACTTAAGACTGGTCTAATATTCTTTTAAGGGAGTGTATATCTTGTAGTGACTGTGTTTCTGAATTGCTTACTATTTGTTCCTGTGTGTTTTTTAAGATGTGGTTTTAAATAAATAATTATATCTCTTTTACACCAAGCCCTGGTCAGTGTTTATTTGTTCTATTGTGTGCTCTTGACCTATTGCGAATGCTCTGTATACTGCCTAACTCTTCTTGAGGGAAGTCTGACTGCTCAGCCACAGCTACCAAGTGAATCTGTGTGGTACAGACTGCTACCAAGTGGATTTACTCCCAAACACCTGTAGTCTTAAATCTTTTGCAGTGGTCCCAGAGGGAACTGCACAGGTTTCTGCCTAACAAAATGTTATACAACTGTTGAGTAAATATATATTCTTTTACTTAGAAACCTTGAGTTAGTATTTGCCTGAATCGTAGTAATTGCTGACCCCCTTAGGGGTCCCTTATGTCTATGGAAACAAGGCAAGTCACCACACACGATGGATACGCCCGACACGAGGTTGTATTCCCAAAGCTAGGGTTTATTGCAAAGCAAATAGTCTCAGTTGGCCAACTCGGTCTCACGCCCCGCAACGTGCATCTCTAGACCTCGAGGGACGCAAGAGTGAATTACGTACATCAGTTACATATATACAAAATGCATATCATACAATCAGCTATGACATGTTTAACACCCCCCCTTTATTGGATTTCTCTGAACTCTGTGTGATGGACACTTTTGACAATGACACCTTCAAATATCTATTCTGGTAACAATATGCAATTAGCAAGTGCAGAGGCATCTTTTAGTTGTTGAACAGAACACAGTGCTTCTGTTCTTCGAAGTGAGCTACTTACGGGGGAAGAGTCACATTCCATACCTTGCCATCTATGAGGTGCTATTTGTGTCCTGGGAGCCGACACGCTCTACAAGGCTCAGTAAAGGGGGGGCCGTAAGAAGAGCATAATTCAGGCTTTTAGCTGCTTTATTCTAACATTCTACCATATAACGAGACTGGCTGGCAGCTGCGAAATGATTAAATGCCCTGCAGCTCTGCTTCAAGGCTACATTCGGGAGGGAGCCGGGCATTCCTTCCTGGCGCTGCCTACGTTGTGTTTCAACAAACTCTTGTTAGCCTCGCGGCGCTGCGGCCTTGTCCTTTCACGTCCAGACAACAATGTTTAACAGTCGAGCAGTGTAAGCAGAAAATGTGCTGCGAAGCAATAAGAACAGAAAGCAATGAGCAATTGTTAGAAAACAAAATGGTGATCCTTGTTACATCAAAATGGTCGTTCATTGGCAAACTCGGAAACCTATATGTCTGTCATATCGTGCGTGAGACGGTTGGCCCACGGCCACCAAAATACGTTTGGCGTCAATCATGAGAGGTATCCATTTTTCTAGACTGATAAACCATCCTTTGGCCGTATGCTAAACGTCTCATTCATTCATTGTATCCTCCTCTGATGACGATAAGTCTGAAGTACTTATGTCTGAATTTTGCATGCTATTGTAAGCATCATCTTTATTAATATCTATAGCCATTAATTCTTTCACTGTTTTCATCTCATTTGTGTCTTGGTCAGCCCGACCATACATTTTTCTTCTCGTCATCATATGCATACATCCCTTCGTACATCCCTCAGTTACCTCAGTGCAAACTATCGTTAGGCAGTGTATGCAACAGCACGTTATGAATATTACAAACACCACTACTAATATCGAGATCAACTTCCATCCCCAAGAACGCAATATTCCCCAAAACCCGGACTCTTTCCCCAGCCTCCTTCTCCAGTAGGGAGTTCGGAGCTTAGGACATGCATTTTCTTTATCGCTTCAAAAATCGTAGGGGAATAGTCATCTACAAAAACACAACACGCTGATCCAACAATTTTGCAAATTCCCCCACGATCAACCAGGATCACATCGAGAGCCATTCTATTTTGCAGCGTCATTAACCTGATTCCTTTTTCTTCCAATGTCATGTTAAATAGTATATCGGTCGTTGTGTTTATGGTATTTTGTAGTATTCTGGACAGCTGCCTTATGTTATAGGAGTTCACTATTTGGGACAAAAATGGAATGAATGTTTTTGCTACGTCAGTCGCTATCTGAACGCCTTTGCTACTCCTTTTGGCTCTAGATCGTCTGGCCATGTCTGCTGTTTCTAAGAGGAACACTCCTGGGAACAGTAGACCTAGGTAACATGTACCTCCCCAGTTTCTGGGCAACCAAGGGTATGCTTTCTGTCCACATAAAATAAACTGAATCTCCCACATATACTGGTTCTATTTCCCATTTTAATACCACTGTATTCATGCATCCAGTAAATGTTCCGACTGAATAGGAGCCTTTCTTTTTTTAGACAAAAAGGGACAGTTTTTGGTTTATAATTCACTGTGTAAGAAGGAGGACTGCATCTTTGTTCCCATCTGTTCTTACACAAAACGTCATCACAGATGTTTTAACTGGTGGGGACAATCTATCTTGTCTATTTTGTCGTGTTATCTTTTGCATACTTTTCCTCGTAAGCTCTGGGGTCATCACTTGTGCTTTATGGAATATGGAACAACTCAAAGGCCTCAATTATTTCCTCAAACTCATTCATGTTAATTCTTTCTAATTGACCCGTACTACTCTTATTCCATTTCCCATAGAACATTGCACTTAAAGATGCACTACACGCAGAACTTAATGGTAATGGCTGTACATACCAACCTATTCCTTTCCCAGCATGCTGCGGTAAATGGGCACATACCCAGCAATTTGTTTTCTTTAGAATTGCATGTGTCATATTCATAATCAATAACGTATTGTTCCCATACCCTTCCCTGTGTCTTTCTTCCATTGGCGACAAGGTATAAGTAATCCCCTGAACCGGGCTTTCAGTAGTGGATATATTAACTATAGGTAAAAACATTCCTAATGGGTGTATCGATTCCACATACCATAATACTAGGGCTGTCGTTATTGGTGCTACCACACTCATAAAGCACAATTATTGTCAGTGCCAGCATACAATTCTTTTTACCATGCATTTTTCTTAAGCTTACAGTCTTTACAATCAACGTATTCTCAGCAGTGGTGCAGGAGGAGGCTGAAACCAGTCCCGACATGTTTCTCATCGTCCTTTCTTATTAGAGTTCGTCGTGGATATCTCTCTTCGTTGCACTTGCTCTGATGTTAATAAGTTCAACGGAATTGTCACAGTTCAGTTCTGCCAGTCCTTTATAGCCTGGATTTGCTTACTTGTTTTTAGGCAAGATCACTTGTCCTTTCTCATACTGCTCAGAGGGCTTTTGATCAGTTATCTATTGCCTTAGTACCATATGCGCCCAGCTTGTCCGCTCTGGTTCAGGACACATGTATTTTATATGATCGCACCGAGGAGCCACGAGTCTTGAATAGTCCGACTTGAACAATTCTCACGCTTCTCTCCTCTACACCTCTAGTTCCTTCTCCATCCATGAGCGGAACCAGAGGTTGACATAAACATCAAAGGACTGTGGATCACCTTGTCTTTCGAGGCCGCAAATCATATCGCCTTCCTCCTGGTATTGTGTGATCCATGAACAGTGCAGTGCACTTCCAGATCCAGGCTCAAAGTCAGCCTGTGGTGCTACTGCAGGTGCTGGTGTGCGCTGCGCCAGTGATGCAGATTCTGTCTTTGGCGTGCTGGTGGGCGCCAAAGGGGTACACGTTTAGTGTCTGCCGGTATTTGCAATGCAGATTTTGTGTTTGCCAACAGTGATGTAGATTCTGCTAGGCAACGTTGGGGCACTCTTTGCCCTTCCCCTTTTTTGGCAATCGTCTCAGGCTTTGTTTCGAGTTTCACTTCCCACTCGGGCAGATTTGGTGGCGGCTTACTGGCAACAGTTTTTCGTTTCTGGGACCGCTGTCTCTTTCCTGTCGTCTGGGTCAGGCAAGTCTTTCAGTGAAGTTGGAATCTTTTTGGCATGGGTGGCATGGATCCACGACTTCCGTCCATTCACCCGTATCGCTGTCTGCATTGCCAAGAGTACTTGATAGGGGCCGCGCCACCAGGATGCTAACAATGACTTTCTTTCAAAAATATTTAGCAGCACCCAGTCGCCTGGCTCCAGCGCATGCCCCGGACCGGTGTATCTCACTGGTAAAGCCTCCTGCACCTGCTGATGAATCAAACGCAATTTCTGCATTAAAAGGCCACAATAAGTACTAAGCACAGGATGTTCTACCTCCCCAAGTCGTTTTGGCTGAGGTGCGCACCAAACATTTGCCGGCCTCCCCATTACGATTTCGTACGGTGAGAGCCCAGTTTTAGCCTGTACAGACGTACGCATGTTTAATAGCGCTATTGGTAATGCATCCACCCAACTCAACTTGCTTCCTGCACATATCTTGCTTATTTTTGACTTGAGAATCCCGTTGTGCCTCTCCACAAGACCGGCCAAACTCTGATGCCTTGAACTATGGAATCTCTTATCAATCTGAAGACCTGCACATATCGAACACCACTGCGCCCACAAAATGTGGACCATTATCTGACCATAGGACACGGGGCAAGCCAAAACGGGAAAAATATTCTTTAAGCATTACTTTTGCCGTGCTCATTGCTGTGCAGTCTTTTAAGGGATATGCCTCCACCCACTTGCTGAATGCACAGATCACCACTAAGACATATTTCAAATTTTGGCATCCCTCCATCTCTATGAAATCAAAATGGATTACCTCAAAAAGGCATGGAGGGCGGGCCAAAACTGCCTATTGGAGTCACTGTTCCCTTTCCTACATTGTGTTGTAAACACGTGATACAGTTCTGCACCAACCTCTCTGCATTCTTCTTTATGTTTACATTCTGCCACACTGTAGATAGGTGCTGTATTATCTTTTTCGCACAGATATGAGTAGGGCTGTGGGCCATTGTGACCATTGCAGTCACATAAGAATTTGGCAACATCCAGTTTCTAGTTCCCTTGTCCACCCAACAACCCTCCAGATCCAACTCAGCAGAGCCCTCTGCCCACCCTTGTATTTCATCGGCCGTGGCTTCGGCCTGCATTTCTTTGACAGTGGCAATTTCATTTTCTATCATACAGGGTACTTCCTCAGTCTGAACCGTCATCATTTTAGTATTTAAATCAGTGGCAGTTTGTTTCGCAATTCTGTCTGCAAACGCATTTCCCTCTCCTACTTTGTATGTTACCTTTTTGTGTGCCTCGCATTTCACTATTGCTAGGCGTTTTGGAACCTGAGTGCAGACAGCAATCGTACAAAGGGCCATGTTGAATTCTGGCACCATGTGATGTGAAAAACCCTCTCTCAGGCCAGAGTCGACCAAAGTTATGAACCACCCCAAAAGCATACTGACTATCAGTATATATATATATATTCACATTCAAATTTTCAGAAATCTCACAGGCTCTGGTCAATGCTATTATCTCTGCGGCTTGTGCTGAGTTGTAGGGGATTCTTAAACTTTCTACAACCCTCTCTAAGGTAGTGATAGCGTAGGCAGCAGTTGTCGTGCCATCAGGTAATTTAAAACAAGAGCCGTCACAAAATAACTCTCCATCTGACTCTTTCTGTGGGGTATCACTTAAATCAACTCTCCCCTTGGGTTCTTCCTCAGTGACCATTAAGCAATCATGGGGGGTGATTTGTTGTAACCAATTTCTTTTATGGGTAGTGGCATTAATTCTGCAGGATTCAAAGCGCTACACCTCATAATTTGGTAATGGGGCGCGAATAAGATAATCTCATATCTTGTCAATCTAGCAGAGGTGAGGTGTTGCGTCTATGTTCTATTTAATAGAACGTCTATTGCACGTGGCACCATCAGAATTAAAGTATGCCCCAATACCATCCCTTCCGTTTGTTTCACTGACGCAGCAGCCGCCGCGACAGATCGCAAACATCGTGGTAGTGCGCGCGCTACAGGGTCCAGCGCAGAAGAAAAATAGCCGCACGGCCTATTTCTTCCACCATGTTCCTGTGTCAAAACCGCCAATGCACATCCTTCACTTACAGACGGTCTAAAAACCTTTTCATAATTTGGTGTGCCCAAAACTGGAGCCATGCCTATTATGCTTCTGACTCCTTTCTGTATCTTTGGAATAGGCATACAAGAAATACTTTCTATGCATTCTGGCGTTAGCCTTCTCCCCTCTTTCGAAAGTAGATAGCCCAAATAAGTTACCTCCTTTTTTTATTATATTGAAATGTCTTCAAACTAGCTTTATGGCCATGTGCCGCTAGGTGTGATAGTAATACAGTGCTTTCTTTACAAATCTCCTCTGTCAGCAGCTAATAATAGATAGTCTATGTATTGCAAGAGTATGCAACCCACTGGTAATTCTAGCATGTATAGCTGCTCTTTCAATGCTCTACTGTAAATACTTGGACTTTCCTTGTAACCTTGCGGAATCCGCGTGAATTTAAATGATCGTCCTCCTAATGTAAACGCGAATAAATATCTGCTGTCCTTGTCCACTGGAATGCTAAAGATTGCATTTTTTAGATCAACTACACTAAAGTATTCTGCGGAGACAGGCATCATTGTCAATATTGTAGTGACATCTGGCACTACAGGAAATTGTGGATCTACTACCTTCTTTAGCGCACGCAAATCAATTATGAAACAGTATGGTACTTCATTGCCTACTTTTTTTATAAACTGGAAGAATCGGGCTGTTGCATGTACTGCCTGTAATTTCTTCAATCACCCCTAATTTCACCAAATCTGTAACAATACTCTTCAATCCTTTTTCACCTTCAGCCGAAATTCGGTATTGGGCAATTCGCGGTAGTGTAACACCCTCTTTCAAAATTATCTTTACTGGCTCTATTTTCAAGCATCACTATCATGCATTGCCCATATACAGGTTGGCACTTTACTTAGTTCTCCTGGTAAAGTTTCAGACATGAATTCTGACACAGGGGCATCTTGTGGCCAAATCGTTAGGAACACCCCGTCTGCCGTGCAATGTATAACGGAACCTAACTTTTTCAACAAATTTAATCCCAACAGGTTCTCCCCACAATTTTCTGTTAAAAGGAAAGGACAATGTTCAGTGAATAGTCCTATAGTAACTGGGACTGGTTGGGACACCGGGTTTATGACTGGTGTACCTGCGAACCCTACGGAAACATTCTTTTGCCCTGACAGTGGTATATCCGGAACCAAGTGATGGTCTATTGAACACTTTTGCACTCCTGTATCTACAAGGAAGCGGTGCTCCTCATTCCCGACTCATTTCTACGTAGGGTCCTCTCTGATTCACGGGAATAGACACTGGTTCCGACCCCTGTCCAGGGCTGTCCTATTGGGGAAATAACACATCGTCCGATGTGTAATCATTACTGTAATACGTGTTTGGCTGTGTATCGAAAACATTCCCACTCTTCCCTCCATTTCCCCCACTCTGGTTTCCATACTGTTGGTTTTGCTGTCCCCGACTCTGGTTAGGGGCACTTTGGTTTTGGGCTTGGTTTTGATTAACTCCATTATTGTGGTGCTGCTGCATACTATTCCCATTTGGACCATTCGCTCCTTGGTGCCCTCGGTGCTGTCTCTGACCAGACCCATTTCCATTCTGCAGATGTGGACATTGCGCTCGCCAGTGTCCTTCCTCCTTACAATACGCACACTGATTTGGTCCCAGTGGTCCCCCATGCATATTCGAATGACTCCTCCCTTGTGCATTCCCTCTCCCTCTATTATGTCCTGCTACCTGCTGTAGTAGCACCCGTGTCTTCAGATTTACCCTATCCTTCTCTTTTTCTTTCTCCGCAGTCACTCTGTTCTCATAATATTGGGCCATGTGTAATACTTCGCCCAGCGTTTTTGCTTGCCATGCACGCTCTGATGTCATTATTAGGTTCTGGATTGGAAGTTTTAACCACCTCACATATTTGTCAACAAATAACCTCTTCCCTGCTTCCGAGCTCACATCCTGCCCACTGAAGTCTGTAAATACTTCTTCAAACCTGTTAAAATAATCTGTGGCTAACTCATCCTTGCAGTTTGAAGTTTATTCATTTGTATTGCGCACCAAACCAGAGGGTAGGAGGGCGCAATACATTGCCTTGTACACATGCAGTCAATTTGTCCCATTGAATTATTTTCTCTGGGACAATTTCTTTTAATTTCTGTACTATGCGTGCTGGTAATGCTACCAGGTTCGGTCCAGGTGTTCCTCCAACCACTTTATTCCTGTCTTCCATTATCAAGTCCGCCCATGTGGCGCCAAAGGTCGTTATGTCATCCACCTTTCTTATTTGCTTCCATATGTCTGTTGGCAGGATCATTGGGAATATTAGGTCTACGTCACCCATGGCAAGCATGGATGATTGTAGGCAGGACTCTACTTCCTTGTAAAACCCTGCAGGATTCTTTCTTATATCGGGAATCGTCTGCTTTATGTTGTTCACCTGTCTGGAAAAGGGGACATGCACATATTGTGCGGTATAATGGGCTGGTGTTCCCTGCGCCGCTACGTTGCCCGCTGCAGGAACCTCTACTTTGGGCACAAAGGTAGGTGGGACCTCTCTCATAGGAAATGCCCCACTTACTGTCCCTCCCCCTTCTCTCATGTGCAACAATATTACCGGATCAAGCGATAGGGCTGTTTCTCCCATCCCTCGCTCTAGTGCTCGCTTATATACTGCCATTATTTCGGGTGGGCTGGCCTTCTCGTTTTTTATATCTTTGTCTAGTAAATGTTCAGCCATCGACTGCAGTGCTTTCCTTTTCATGGGCATGGAATATTCATCAAATATCTCATGCATCTCCATTGTGGGGATACTGGGATCCGACATCCATCTAAACGCTTCTCTTATACATACTTTCAACTTGTCGCCCCTCTGCACTGACGACATTGAAAGTCGTTGTATATACGGCTCTACAGCTTCCTTCTTACGTCTCCCGATATCCTTACCCCTGTACCCAGGTGCAGTAAACATTTCAGCATAATCATTATCTAATTCATTTTTAAGTTCAAAAAGTCCATATACATGTTCCCTCACTTCTTCATCCCTCTCCCTACAGCGTGCTAATGCATTCAAATACAACAATCGCTGCAGTGGTAATTTCCCAATTAACTGTTTCCATCTCTCCACCAAATATTCACCCATGCATTCCAGCACTACCTGTCTTTCATTGCTTCTTCGGAAGTCATACATCGAAGCCAATGCTGCCGTCCCATCATTCCCGTCTATGTACATTTCTGCCTGTTGCTGCAATTCCACCTTCCTTTCTTTTCTGATCGCACTGCGAGTTACCCTCGTGCATCTACTTTGTTCAGTCTCCCCTCTCACTAACGTGGTTTCAATTTCACCCCCAGGAAGGACGGAACCGAGTCTGTATCTAAGGCGGGAGGTACGGATGGGACAACAGAAACGGGGAGTGTCTGCTGTAGGCCTGGTTGGCTAATAGGAAGTGTTACGTGCGCGGTCTGTGGCTGTGGGAGGGCTTTATCTACAGGAGGGAGTGTTTGAGCTCTGGGAGGGGTTTGGGCACTAGTTCCTGACGTGTTTGGCCTCGCTTCTGATCTTGGGCTTTGTATGGATCAATATGTTTTCTATCAATTCATCTGCTATGTGCAATTCTCGTTGTGGGTATATTTTTTCTATATTCAACTGGTCACGTCTACCTGACCTCCTTAGACTTCACCTTTAGATTTATGCCTGTGTGCATGCTTCGCTCTACTTTTAAATCGGAGCATTGCTTCCCTTCTCCAGTCCTGAACGATATCAAATGCTGCAGGACGCGCTTTCTTTCTTATCAACACCCTTTCCAAGTTATCTTTTCTCGCTATCTCAAAACTACCATTAATCGGCCACTGATTGTCTTGTTGCTTTCTGGTTTGCCTATGCCAAGTCTCACAGAATATTATTGCAAACTCCATACTTCACATACAACTCATATGCCGGTGTTCCCCCAGGTGGTGCAATTTGGCCATCTTTCAAAGATTGTCTACCACAGCGGAAAAACCCCACTAGGGTGGACAATAACCCAGGCATGTTTCAACCTTTCCCTGGTTAATCAACCTTACCTAGGGTGTTTGATTTTGCACAGTCAACTCTCAACCAATATCAGGATTACTTTGAATCGGAGAATGACTCACCTGATAAATCCATTTGTCCTTCCGGACACAAGTCGCCTGTATACTGACGCAACCAATGATGTCGTGTCTGCGTTTCTTGGCTTCCGCCTCATTTCGGGACCCTCGCCTTCTTGTTCTCTAGCTGGGTACGTCGATCAGGGATCAGCTGTGTGCAGATCTGCAAAGGAATCTCTCCTTGCTTCTACAGGGCGTCCCGAAAACCTCTTGATCCGACTCGATCGTCCCCTCCTCGCCGTTCTCCGCCTTGACTCAATTCCAACGTATGCGATGGAACAAGTGGGGGAGGGTCCCCATTCGGGCACCATCTTGAAAGGGGCCCCTAGAGGTCCCTTACGTCTATGGAAACAAGGCAAGTCACCACACGATAGATGCGCTAGACACGAGGTTGTATTCCCTAAACTAGGGTTTATTGCAAAGCAAATAGTCTCAGTTGGCCAACTCAGTCTCATGCCCCGCGACGTGCATCTCTAGACCTCGAGGGACGCAAGCGAGTGAATTACGTACATCAGTTACATATATAGAAAATGCATATCATACAATCAGCTATGACATGTTTAACACCCCCCTTTATTGGGTTTCTCTGAACTCGGTGTGATGATGGACACTTTCGACAATAATGACACCTGCAAATATCTATTCTAGGAACAATATGCAATTTGCAAGTGCGGAGGCATCTTTTAGTTGTTGAACAGAACACAGTGCTTCTGTTCTTGGAAGCGAGCTACATACGGGGGGGGGGGAGAGAAAGAGTCACATTCCAGCCTTGCTAGCTATGAGGTGCTATTCGTGTCCTGGGAGCCGACACGCTCTACAAGGCTCAGTAAAGGGGCGCCGTAAGAAGAGCATAATTCAGGCTTTTAGCTGCTTTATTCTAACATTCTACCATATAACGTGACGTCTGGCAGCTGCAAAATGATTAAATGCCCTGCAGCTCTGCTTCAAGGCTACATTCGGGGGGGGGGGGGGGGGGGGGGGAAGGAGCCCGGCATTCCTTCCTGGCACTGCCTATGTTGTGTTTCAACAAACTCTTGTTAGCCTCGCGGCCCTGCGGCCTTGTCCTTTCACGTTCAGACAACAATGATTATCAGTCGATGCTGCGACGCAATAAGAACAGAAAGCAATGAGCAATTGTTAGAAAACAAAATGGCGATCCTTCGTACATCAAAATGGTCATTCATTGGCAAACTCGGAAACCTATATGTCTGTTATATCGTGCATGAGACGGTTGGCCCACGGCCACCAAAATACGTTTGCCGTCAATCATGAGAGGTATCCATTTTTCTAGACTGACACTTTGTGTAAGTATTTGTACTGCTCACTTACTCTTGAGATAAGTCTGGCTGCTCCGCTACAACTACAACTGTGTAGTACAGGCTTGTACCAAAGGTGAAATTGTACTGTCACTTGTAGTCTTAATTGTGTATAGTATTCCCAAAGGGTACTGCATATAATTCTGCTTAACAATCTTGTGACAAGGACTGCCATTTGTTTCCAAAGACGATTTCAGAAATAAACTTTAAAGACATCTCTGTAGAAAGACTTTGTAAAAATATAAGATTTTCGCAGCATAAATGTGAATTTTTGGGCTTTTTTAAGACTTGGTAGAAGCCATTGACACCTTGGGGACAGAAACGGCACGGTTACTAAGGCACACCATTCTTCAACAGAGAAGGACGTTGTTTCATTAAAGAAATTCCCCAACAGTTGCGTTCTTGTGTACCTTAACACATGGACATGCCAAGGTTAAATGCTGCAAGTTTCCGGTTTTCCGTTACACAGCCTGCAAGTAAACATCCGCAGTTTTGGGAGGGACCGCACTGCCCAGGTGTTTCAATATAACAGGGATTGATGATAATTTCTCCAATTACTTTCAATGCATCGCTGCAATGTGGCCAGTCTAACCGATTCAAAGTTTTTCTTTCATGAACAAAATGTGATGGTCATGCACATCTACGAGAGTATGAATACATTTGCTTATGATTTGTCTGATAAAGTAGAGGTCCCTGGCTATTCAAGTGCAGAACTGAGTAATGCCTTCGGCCGGCATCGAAGGGGAATTGCAGTGTCATTTACTGAGACACTTTGCTAAATCTGCAATTCTTTAAAGTAAACCTCATTGTTTCCTACATTTGAAGCTGGCAAAGGAACTGCATCTTTGTAGCGCGTTATATTTCATCTTTCAGGCTAAAAAGAACACAAAGGCCTCTTACGTACACTTGCACTAATACACACAATATAGTTATCAATTGTTTTTACAGGTAATGCAATTCACAACATTATGTGACCTTCACGGTTTGTGCATGTTCTTCTCTGAGCTTGATTTATGACAGTTACTCCTTTCAGTTGCTCCCTGATTTGAGGCACTGAAAGTAATGACTATTCAAATGTGTTATATATTAGAGGGGCGTGTCCAGCTACCGAACGGTGCGGACGTGAGCCTTCGAGCTCCCGGCCCCGCTATATACATCCTGCTTAAATCACCTGCCATCCGTGTCGAACAACAATTATTAATCACACCATCGGCGAGGGGAACCGCTGCTGCAAATTTTGGTGAGAAAATCGTAGCGAAAAGTGCAACGGCGAGGCGTCCGGAGGACAGATCTCCCCTAAGTGTCCCGAGGGAGCGATTCCAAGATGGCGCCGGGCTACGTGCCAATGTAAACCTGCCTTCGCAGCAAAGATACGAGATTGTGAACGAACGCCGGCTAAAGGAGACGAGGGGTGCGGAGAGCGGACCTGGGGCGTCCCGACGCGGAGGGGGTGCGGGTGGACAGTAACAGACGGTGAGGCACGGAGCGGGGCTACGTGGGGGTTGCCCGCGAGAGGAAGGCCGCCTCGCCCCCACCCCGACACCCGAGGGGTGGCAAGCTTCCCGCTCGTCTGCCAGACGGTCCGGGAGAGAGAAAGTGTTACGCCTGAAGAGGACGCACACGAGGACAGGCCCGGTTGAAGGGGCAGTGATCACGGCTGCGCCACCGCATAAGTGTAAGTGAGAAGCCTGTAAAAGAAGATCCTGTGGCACCTCAAACCAGGACTTGTCCCTGTGTAAAGCCCTAACTGGCCCCCAGCACACAGCCGCCCAAATCGAAAGGTGTTCATCGGACTCACTGGCAGCACATGCTACGCAGTAACTCCCTTGTAAAGACCTCTGACATGGGGAAAGAAAAATCCAGGAAAAACCGGTCCTCAAAGCCAAATTGATCAATTCACCACTCCGCGGCGAATGCATCGATAGAGCAGGACTGCAGTGAAACAATGGAGGAGGAAACAGGAGCAATTTCTCTGAAGGACATTATGGCGGCGATCGCCGATTCCTGTGCCTCCATGGAACAGAAAATCGATGGGATAAGCGTGGCTGTCTCGCTGTTACGCAATGATCTCCAAAAATTGACGTCCCTCACCGGTGAGGGTGAGCAGCGTATATCTCGGGCAGAGGATGGACTAAGGAGCCTGGAGCAAGAACCCCACCGAACCACGACCCGCCTGAAGGTACTAGAAGCGAGAGTAGACGAAGGAGAGGGCAGGTCGAGACGGAACAATGTACGCATCCTAGGCTTGCCCGAGAAGGCCGAAGGCGACTGAATGGAACTGTTCCTGGAACAATGGCTCATCGACCTGTTCGACAAAAAGAGCTTCACCAAATTCTTCGATAGAACGAGCTCACCGAGTGCCCACGGTTCCTGAATTATGGAGATCGGGACGCATTGTTGCAAATGACACGCACGAGGGGCTCGATCGCCCATAATGATCATAAATAAACTATACAAGAGAAGTGCAAAAGGCGAGGCAATCATTTGAGCAAATCAAAAGACAGCTGCGCTCTCTAAATGTCAAATATGGCCTAATCTTTCCGGCCAAACTGAAAATTTTCCATAAAGGGACTACGGTCCACTTCACTGACCCTAAAGAGGCATGGAGGTGGGCAGAACTACACAGATGGCGACTGGAGACCGAATGGAAGAATCAGACCCGCGCATCCTGGAAATCCTCCGCCAGAGACCCCTCCCCCCCCCAGACCAGCCACCGAACCGTGATGACATTATGCCACCACTTGTGGGGGACGGCTGAGACGGGAGACAAGGCAGCAGCGATCACCCAAAATGGCGGGACCCACGGCGGAGAATCGACATCCGATGGAAACAATCAACAAGGTATTTGACATGGATGAGGAAACATAGCGGCCGTTTCGGACACACGCACCCCCCTAGTTACGTGGGAACAGTTGTAGAAGTGGTTAACTGCAAACCATTGGCGAGCTCGGACTGATGTTCCGGCGACATATTCTTCATGTTGGGGCGGAGTATGGGGAGGGGGTAGAGGAGTTTGAAATAGCATCAAAAGTTATTTGTTTAGTTCCTGGTTTTAAAATGGCCTGGGGCTCCACTCGGGCACAGAAGTTACAGCACACTATAGGTCGGGATCTGGCTCCCACCTGAGAGATAAAGTTCACTACACACGACATACACAGCACAACCCGCCACGCCCAATGCCTATCTGATATGATATGATGGAATCCAACAACAGGAATAACACCAAGTCCATTAAGATTATGACCTGGAATGTGAACGGGCTGGGCAGTAGCATTAAGAGGCGCCTTGTTTTACAACAACTGAATCGACATGCGCCAGACGCAGCCTTCCTAACGGAAACCCACCTAGCGGGCACGAACTGCAACCTTTTCAAGCGATCAAATTACCGCATAGCATTGCACTCCGGCTTTTCCATGGGGGCCCTGATCCTAATACACAGGCGATTGCTCTTCAAACTGTTAACCGTTGCACAGGACACGGGAGGCAGATATGTACATATAACTAGGACTCTCTGGGGATGCTCCATGTCCCTGTTAGCCATTTATGCCCACTGACCTGATTTACCTCCCTAATCGACGACTTAACACCCATAATCAGTGCAGATCCCTCGAGCTTGGTGATAGTGGGGGGAGACTTCAATAAGGTAATGAACCTGGATCTTGATCGCACACATGTCCGCGCGAGAAACCCCTCCATGCGCACTAAATTAGCCACATTTACGGATGCCATGGGACTGAAAGATGTGTGGAGGCACCTACACCCTGACACGAGGGAATACTCGTTCCTATCTGGGGCACATGCCTCATTATCAAGGCTGGACTACTTTTTTCTGCCAACATCTGAAATACACCTAGTAAGTGCAGCGCAATTCCTACCCAGGGGCATATCGGACCACTCCCGACTCATGATAGAAATCAACACTGATAGACCGACCCTCCCCCCCACCTACCTGGCGGCTGAACAGTTACTACCTGGGTTTCCCAGAACTGTTGGAGCATGTACAAAAAAAAACTACAGAATTGTACTTTGAAGTGAACTAACACTCTGTAGGCAGCCCAACAACTGTATGGGAAGCATATAAACCGGTATTAAGGGGGGAACTTATCTCTTGGATTGCGGCCCATAAGAAAAAACAAGCGAAATTAATCCAGGAAGCAGAATTGCGAGTGCAGAGGCAATCCATATATCCCAAGGCCAACCGGAATCTCTCTGGGCATTGCAACTAGCACAAAAACTGCAGAATATCGCCCTCGACAAAGCCAAACAGGCGCACGCAGCAATGCGGGCAAGAGTGTACGAAACTGGGGATAAAGCGGGCAAAATGCTGGCATGGCTGGAGAAGCGAGATGAAGGGCTCAGACATGTCAGAGCGATTAGGACACCGGGGGACACACTTAACCTCGGACGGGACATCGGAGGGGTTCGCCTCCTATTATAGGGAGCTCTACAAAGCACCGATCTCCCCCATTGATACCACAATCCTAGCGGAAGTTACCCTTTCCCTCTCTAACACCCGAACAAACTGCCCTCCTAGACACGAATATCACGGAGGACGAATTGTCCGTAGCGATAGCGGACCTCCAACCTGGGAAAACCCCGGGGCCCAACGGCTTCCCGGTAGAGGTGTGGAAAAAAATGGGTACAAACATAATTACACCACATCTATTAAAAATGTATGAAACTTCCCACAGCGAGGGATTCCTCCCACGAGATCTGAGACAAGCCACTATAGTGGTAATACCCAAAGTCTACCGCCAACAGGGCTAGTGGACCCTGAATGGTGGGCGCATTTTCTATCGCCGTATGTAATCGATAGATGTTCATGCGCGTGGATCTTTGTGGCATGAACCCACAAGATGGAAACAAGTGTGTATTTGCAGTCTTTCTAGAAAAGCTTGCCTTAGTCCGAAATCAAACTAATTCCCCCCCCCCCTTCCCATAAAAGCAAGAACATGCTGTCTCACATCAGAGACCTTGAAAGTGCTGTAAGACAATGCAGATGCCATTCAGATGAAGGTGTCATGAGTTTGATGCAGGTCCCAATGTGAATGCTATCGGCGGTAAAGACAGAGTGAGAAGGCAGTTAGTCATGTGCTCAGAGTAGTTAAACCCTGTGCACATGGAGTATGGTCATATACATGGCTGGTTCTGTTGCGAAATCAGACGGGCAAAGACTAGCAGCTTTGAATCCCAGTTGTAAAAAAGCAGGTCTCAACAATATTTACAAGACAAGGTTGTAAGAAAAGCTTAGACTGCTGCTAAAGAAGCTGCTTTTCTTGCTCTCAGGCCCTAATCCGCTTTCCAGAAACGGATCCAAAAAAAAAACCTGTGTCATGTGGAGTGTTGATGCCTGAATGTCAGAATGCATGGATGAGGGTTCCAGGCCAGGGTGATGCAGCCGGTGTGGATTGTCCTACTAGTAACATATTTGCAACTTAAGTAACTGCTTGTAAAATATCAGAAGAGCTGGTAATAAACCTTACAAGTCTACCTAAGAAGGCTGGAGGCTGCTTCTTTACATATTATTTTAGGCATTCCCAAGAAGGCCGCTTGGTTACACCAAAGGTGCCAATACCTTATTTTTGAAAATCTGCAGAATGGGGTTGCACATGTGGCAAAAGGGGAATGGTTGCTGCCATCACAAAAAATTGACATGCCCCATTTGTCCCCAGTAGAGCAAGCTATGTGCTGTTTGAGGAAACCTTTGGAAAGCAGTAAATCCTGGTGCTGTAGCACATCCCACCCCACGGGGACCTTTTGTAACTACCCAACTTCATTTCAAACAGATGCCAAAATGATGTGGTCTGGCGTTTGTACCCATCATGGTCGATATTTTTTCAAAATGTGTGAAAGCTTTCCCCTATAGGATGGCTGATGCAGAGTTTAGAAAACATTGATGTGGGATTTCGTACCAAGATTACAAATACCTGTGGCCATGAACTATGGATTGACAGACCCACTTCATAGGAAAGTTGGTGAATGGACTTTGTTCTTAGTTACAAATTTAGCGAAGTGTTACTGCCCACAGCAACCTCAATCTAAGGAAGGTGGGTCGACCAAATGGAATTGTATACAAGATGAGCAAAATCTCCACAGAAACCAACCTTAAATGGCCAGACGCTCCCCATTGGCCCTCATGAGTACGCGAATAATGGTCAACAGATAACAGGTTTAACTCCAACATGAAATATGTGGAGTCCAATGCGCCTTCCTACATCGCCACCATTTACTATTGAAAATCGCCAATGAAGTGCATCAGCTCTAGTTACTCATAGGTCAAAGAAAAACTTACAAGAGTATCAGAGCAAGCCTGTCAAGCCTTGGAGGTATTCGCTCGGAAAGTCATTGTCTTCTGACCACTGGAACGGCTGTGAAGTGTCAAGTTCTGCCTTCCTGGATGCATTTCGTATCTGTTTTAGAACGTGTGAACATGCCTCTATACATTATTTAGAGACACCAAGATGGGTATTGTGATGAAGTCATCACCGATTTCCTGGCGGTGACCACCACGTGGTTAGGGGACGCCATTGCTACCGGATCCTGACCCTGTGGGTGGCTATGAGGGAGGAAGACACAGGGAGACACAACCTGCAGAGAGGTCATGGCTTCATCTGGTGAGTCATGGCACCCCCCATTGTCTTATGAAAATAACCCTCCCATATCAAATAATTTAATGGCCTGTTCTGCTCCCACTCTTTCTCCCATGAACAGGGAAAAAAAAAAAAAAAAGCCCTTTCCAAATCCACCTACCATTTACCCAAGAATCATTTTCCATTTAAGACTTCTGAAAACATCTATTTAACACTTCCAAACCAATTCTAAAACCCTGACTTCATGTCCCAGAATGGCCAACGTACTGAGCCGAAGAAGAAAACGAATCGAGCAATACAGAAAGAGAAAAGCCCCAAGTTCAGTGAGCATTCTAGTGTTTACTCACAGCCACCTGTGCCCAGGACATTTAAAAGGGAAGCAGAACATTAATATCTGCTGGTGGGAGAGAATGGCGGCTCTCCGTGAGGCTGAGGAGATCGCAGTGCGAGAACCGGCATGGTGGAGCCAGGAGGATCAGCAAAGGAGAAGGCTGCAGATTAAGGACGACACGCTGTGAGGGCGCCAGGCATTAGCAAGGGACTCCTGGGCGTTCGCAGGTGATCAAGAGCAGTGCCTACCTTACTGGTGCCAAGAGAAGCAGATGCTGGAAGTGGTAGCTGCAAGAACTGAAGAAAAGCAGCAGAGGCAGTCACAAGATGGAAACAGATGAAAGTGCTTTTCTGGTTAACTGCAGGAGCATACAATGTCGCCAATGAACACCGATGAGTCTTCCTAGAGGCCGTGTGGGACCCCGGAGCATGTCGCCCAGTATGCCGAAAGACAGCATGAATTCAAAAATCAATGAGAGAGAAATAATGTATTTGATATAAAAAGGGAACCAAATTGCAAATTAAGGCCCTAGAAGATAAATGCAAATTGTGCGAATGAAGGGAAACCCAAGACCAAAACATATATCCGGAAGATCCATTTGCAAACAAAGTGCATGTGCGATGATGGAAAAGGGCAGGAAGCCCATGTAAACATAAGTCTTGGCAGGAGAGTACACCAGGCAACCATCACAAGAGTGTGAACATAAGCAGTCCTGAACATAACCAGTCCTGGTAGGCGAGTATACCAGGCAAACAGAACTGTTTTGTAAGAGTAAAGAACAGTGTTTTGACAAAGGGGTCCTGAGAATAACAAGGAAAGGATTGTATGAACCAGATGTTCAAGAGACATACAATTACAAAGTCAAGTCACGGTTTTTACATCAACATTGATGTGAGCCAAGAAAGGCAAAAGGAACTGTTGAAAGTAAATCTGCACAGGATCAAGAGGAATCCAGGGCAAGGGAGCCTTCTGGAGCAAGGACCCATATACCTGCATAATGTTGAAAGCCAAAGCCAGTTTTCTTCTTTTTGTCTCTGAGGTGCATTCCCGACTCCTCACACAGTACATTTGCAAAGGAGTCAACCAAACAGTCACAGTTGTGCATGAAGAATACAAATTCAAAGACTAATTGGGAAAGAAGACCTTTGACAAAAACAATCCAAAGCATCAAGGGCAGTAATTTGTTAACACAGCGGACAGAAAATGGAGAGGGGACAGCAGTTAACTGGTTCCTGGCCGACCGGAAGGTTTGAAAAACCAGGAATAAATGGTGACAGTTGGTAACTCCATTCATTTGGGTTAGGTTCAGCGCACAAGGGGACGCTGCGTGTATAGTCCATTCTAGAATCTTTGAAGTGACCGCACATTTTTGAAATGCTTCCGGGACTGTCTGCCGGTTCAGGCATATCCCAACCAGTATGGGAAGGAGTATGACAGGAATAATGCTTCTCATATTTTAACCTTTGCACAGAAAAAGCTTTTACTCCCCTTGAGGCTTATTAAGGGAGGGACTATAAAGAAGAAGTTTTAGGCTGAGTGTATTTCTTGATACCTCAATTAAGCGGGATCTTGTTTCTGGAGACGGCTCAAAGTTCTATGCACAATCAATCTCAAAAATCAACACTAATTGGATCAGCACACAGTGGGCTTTGTGCAGTGCTGGCGCATTCAGGCCGAAGGATGATCCTTGCAGCTCCACCTAGGCAAAGCGGCAGTAGAAGAAACAGACTGTCTCATGCCGCTATAAACCCCTTGTGAACACCGCAAACTAGTCCCATTTAAAGGTTTCCAGTTGTCCTGGTTTGTAGATACAATTATTTTTCAGCTTAGTCCTTGGATGAACACAGAAAAAAAAAACATGTTGATCATGAAGCTAAGACTATACCCTAAAGCAACCGGAGATGGGACTATCTGATCAGACCAGGTGATAGTAAGTCAACAGTATCTTGGAAATCGGGGACTACGCCAAAATGTCCTAAGCATCAGGTAATGCATACAAACACACCGTTTCATCACTCCTACACCCACAGAAAAATGGTAACCATATATGTGCATTAACATTTCTCAAACGCTGAAAAAAAAAAGCCAAAACTCAGCTGTGTCACATGCAGGGCTTGAGAGACAGTTCTTTAAACCTAGTAGATTTGCAAGAGTGGAGGGGGCGAGTCTGGTATAGGAGAGAGGGTGCATCAGCATCCAGGGAAAGTAGCCCACGTGAAGCAAAAAAAACACCTCACATTTGAACCAAAAACCAACAATTACAATTTCATTCCAAAAGAATTTGGCCATATTTTTACACCGATTTAAGAAGGCCATTTGCTCTCTCTCAACCGAATATGAGCGATGTACGCAGATAAATGTTTTAACCACGTATATTGTGGTGATCTACATTAGGTCATCACACTTTAAAATCAGGAGTTAATTGCAAATGCAGCTCCTTAAGGAAGCAAAGCTGATATGCAAGGCTAGCCAACGGCACCCACAAAACTCCATGCTCAGGAATGCGTGAAAATTTGTTTTATAATTAATCAAATTTGCTGGTGTTCTAGAGATATTTGGCTCCCCAGAGTCTGAAACGTTTTTGTTTTCAGCCATACGACCATTTTGTTAGAAGTTTAAGGGGCTTCAGCTCTTCTAAAAAGACTGATGGCTAAAGAACCACCCCTATAGCACATAACGGGCATCAGTGTGCGGGGAGAGTTAGAGTGGTGAAACCCTGGTGTAGGCAATGGAACCCATTTTCCTTTTTGCAAAACTGAGATGCTGCCCCTCCCAATGAAGTGATGTACAAAAGAGAAGCAGACAGTTGTTGCAAGTAGGGTGCAAAGGTAACAGGTGAGCTAGGAAGGGTAGTGCATTGCAGTAAAAGGCCAGTTTCTTTGTTGTCATTCCTGCATGTCTTCATTTCCAGTCTGGCAATGTTATGTCTTTTGGTGGTGCGCTGGCCTCCAGAAATGGTGCAAATCTCAGCAAATTATAATAGTGGTTTGGTTGGGACTGCCTTGGTGATGCAGGCAGTCTTGAATAAATGTTACCAGTGAAGCTACTACCCAATTTTAAGCATCTGTGCTGGCTTAGTGAAAATTCTAATTGAGGAAGAGATTATGAGTAAAGTGGTGAGCAAATGTCATATCTGCAGCAATACCCACTTTGCCTAATGGGATGGGTGCAATGCTCAATGGTAGAAATCTACCAACATTAATACTTTTCTTCCCCCAAGGGCTACAGGAAGAAGAGATGGGCGCAGACAGATTAATTCACTGGATACTCATGATGTTATGAGGTGGGCTGAGAGCAAGGGACCCTAGTGCCAACACAGGTCCTTTCAATGCAAGGCCACTTAGAGGATGTGGGATTTGTGCTTTCCACTCAGAAAAGTGTGCAGCACGTTGGACTTGAGTAGATAAACACACAAATAGCATTAAAGAAAATGACTTATTGTAGGTTTGACCATGCTTTGAAAAGCCAATTGAAGTTCCTTAAAGAAATATATTTACTTACAACTTGGTATCTTGGGCTTCCTTTTGCATGATTTCCATAATTATTTTGCAAGCTGCTGAGCAACCTTCAGGAGTTGAATGTAAGGTAATTGGTTTCTCCGCTGCACCTGCATTTTCCTTCCGATGAATATCAATTCTAGAAAAAGAAAACACCATTGTTTGTAATAAAGATTTCATCCTTTAACGTCTTGAAACCACAGTGGTAAAAGTAAAAATTAGTGTATGCAAACAAAATCAGGACAAGCAAAAAATAAAGCCATCCGAAAATATTCTTTAAGATTAGCTAAATTGTAAATTGCCCCAACTCTGAAATTTAAAGAAAATTTGCCTAAATTAGGTACGACTGTGCACATGGACCCCTTTTCTACATACTTGGACACACACCGCCATAATGTATCATGTAGCTTTGCCCACCAGTCATTTAACATCCCCTTCAGGCTGGGCATGGAGATAGCTGTGTTTCAGCGGGATCTGAAGATTGGGCCGTATGAAGAAAAAGGGACTGTGGACCATGTTTAAAGTAGCCACCATTGTGTCCGATTTCTTCTTAGTCTTAAATCCCATCTTATGCAGATTACAAAATTGAAGTTCGTGGGGGCTATTTAGCTCCTGCTTGCGGTCCAGAAGAACCTGGTTAGCTTGACACCAACAGCTACCAGGAGCTATACCTTTGGGTTTGCAGGCCAACTGATGCCGAACACATGCACTTACGAGAATTTAACTGTGCGTTTGAGACAATCTATAAATATCCATACAAATCTGTACGACATGGTCATACACAAATGGACAAAATGATATATTTTCTGCAAATTTAACTTCAACATAAGAAGCACACTATGTACTGATGAACCCAAAGGAGTCTCGGATTTCCCTGGCGGTGACCATGTGGCCAGAGGTCTGCAGCCACTACCTGATCCTGACTCTGGAGCGGTTATATGAAGGAGGATCACATGGGAGGAGACAACTACCAGGGAGATGTTGAGCCTTTATTGGATAGGTCACAGTATTCCCACCGTTCCTATGAAGAAGCCCATCTAAAACCAGAGTTCTTGATGGCCTATTGTCATTCTAGTAAGGCCCCCCAACTTTGATCCAAACACCGACAACTCGCACATAACATCTTTAGTTTCCAATGTGCCTTGATGTGAAATCCATGCTTTACAAGTCCGAATCTGATATGATATGGCATTTATAACGTGCCTATACACATGTTTTTCAAAGCGCAACAAGGCAAGGGAGGGGGAACAGAGTGAAGACGGGCAACAATCTTACTAGGCCAGGTGACATTGAGATCGCGCAGGGGAGGGTGGGGAAGTGAAAGTACAGGGCGGGGGCAGGGCAAAATAAAGGATAAACAGTAAAAAATAAATAGAATGAATAAAAACAGTAGGTAAAAGTGCGGCCAGCTAGTGGCAAGTACAGGGTAAGTGCAGACATCAAGTGTCAAGAGCTGGTAGGGACTGTAGGGATACAGAAACAGCCACCAAGTGTAGGGGTTGCCCGGGAGGCAGTGCAGGTGTGCAGCTGGTGGGCGAGGGGACCTGGGCCCAAGATCAGAGGGTAGCCAAGTGACCAGTGCAGTTTCAGTCAGGAGTTCAGCAGGGGAAAGGAGGAGAGACCGCAGGTGCAAAGTGGAAGGTCTTGAGGTGCTTTCGGAACCAGAGATGGTTCTCAAGTTTCAGGGAGGCTGTTCCAGAGAAAGATCTATCACCAACTCTTTGCTTGAAGAAGCGACTGACCCTGAGGGAGTTGGAGGCAGATGATCGAAGAGCTTGAGAAGGAAGATACTTAGGAAGCGAGAGTGAGGTATTGAGGCCCTGTGGCCTTGTGAACAATGCAGAGGGTACCCTTACATCGCGTCCCCTTTCCTCCATACTGCATGGGCGTCCCTTCCTAGGGACGGAGACTGACCATTTTTCACTAGAAAAAACATTCCCCTTTAAATTTAAAGGTGAACGGGGTGCGTCCCAGAGAGCATGAGCTACCCTGACTCTGCTCACTGATTCCACTCCGTCCCCTTTTCCGCATCGACAGGAATGGGCCGATTTCACCAGCACTCCTGGGTTTGGCTTCAGCCTTGTAACACCACACGCTCTTCCCCCAAATTATTTTTTTGTCATTCAAGTACTCTGTCCTCCGGTGTTACGCTCCTCCCCGGCGCATGTTGACTTCAGCGTGCTTCAGCAGGTGTCCAGCCTGTTAGGGGCTCTTACATACGTATGACCACCCCCCCCCACGCTCTTAGCCTCTGCTGCCTTGGCCCTGACAACGGCTGCCAAGGTTGTACCGCGTGCGATGCACCGATTCCACACGCACTGAAGAACAGGCTAGATGGGTGGAGGGAGCACTTCGAAAGGTCGCCTCCAGAGGACTTGAACTTAGTCAAGCAGAGATCGAGGCCCAAATGAGGGCCGCTATTTTCCAATCGCACCCCGTAAGGGCGACTCCATCCCAATGAAACGCCCAAGCGGAGGAACCTCTCAGGGTCTGGTACCAGCACACGCACCAAGGCCAGTCCAGCCCCTAGCCCCACGGCCGAAGGGTCGTCAGATCCTTACGAAATCAGTGCTGAGAGACTGCAAGGTTGTTTTTCCGGGTGTGCACCAGAATAGCAAAGCCTTAGTATCGGCTCAATATCAGAGGGGGCGCCTACACGCAGCACTATCAGCGACAATGCAAAGGGTAATACGCCTTCCAGGCCTAGACCAAGGTGTCGGGTAGGCCTCATGCTCCACTACCAAGAGTCTTGAAGGAGGCTGGGCCCAGGGATCCAAGCACCACGGCTTTGGCACGTGATAGGCAGCTCAAAGAAAATGGCCGCTGTGCCAGACACATGCCCGCCCAATCCGAAGCCACTCCTAGGAACAGAGCAGGCAGGCGAACAAGTTTCAAGGTGGGACTTGTGTCAGCCAGGTATGTGGCCTACGGTTTATCCATCAGCAGCGCAGGGCAGGTTTCCCCTGCAACCTAGACAGTGTGCTCCGGCCCCAGCAGACCCCAGCCACTCCGTCACCATTTCCTGCCACCTCTTCTGCCTCCGACGACAGATTGTTCAAAAGGTTCCTGTAACTGATGTGAACCCCCCCAGATGGGGGCCATCCTACGGGATGCAGTCAGGGACCCCCGGTCACTCCACGGGCACCCATAGTCATTTCTCCCATTGGTCCGGCACTGCAGGCAGTCTCCGCTGGCCCCGCCAGCTCCTTCAATTCCGGCTCCCCAGCCTGTCACAGCTCAGGCGGTCCAGCAGCAGGCTCCGGTCTCCATGCCCGGGCCCACGGTGCCCAGCACCCGTCCTGCCGCTCCAGATAAGCCAGACACACTGGTGTATACAGACGAGGAAGAGGACCCTGACACGCCGTAATCAGTCAAGGCCTTCCACGACAGGCTTGCAGGTTTGGCAGAATATCTGGGCCTTCCTCAACCCGATGTAGAGCAGCCCAAAGAGGGGGTCTTTGTAGAAGTCCTCACCCTAAGACCCCCCTACCAAGAAGGGTATCCCGGTGCAGAAGGAAGTCGTTGCTCTGACCAAAAAGAGATGGCTCAAGCCACACTCGGCCCAACCTGTCAATCGGCGCCTCAATGCCAAGTATAGACAGATGGAAGGGGGATGCACTCTTGTGATCAATGCACTCCCAGCCGTATTCTTTGGTGATCGCTGCAGCACCATTCTACTCTAAGCCTCAGTCGTCCTAGACCACCTCATCCTCTGCGCTGCTAGGCAAGGAGACGACCTTTGAGGCATACAGGAAGAAGCTGTACTCCAACACCTCCGGCACCTGCGTCAGGCCAAAGCAGAAGCCATGCTGGCAGCCGCTAACCAGGGGCTGTGGCGGGAAATGGACTTCCTTCCGGAACTTCCAGTGCAGAGCCATGCACGCTTCAAGGCAGGTCTAGGAGAATCCAGACTGGTAGCACAAGACATTATGGAGTCCACCGTAACCTACATCAATGCCTTTTGCCGCGCCATCTGCATCGCCAAGGACGCAAGAAGGACAGCCTGGCTTTGGGCTATTAAGAGGCCATGATCGCATATTGGACCTTCCGTTCGAGGGTAGTGACCTCTTCCACTCTATCACTGACGAGGAAATAGATAAGAACAGCAAACAGCTCGCAAATTGCAAAGTCTATCTATCCTGACTAAGGCCATGCCCCAGGCGTACACCCAGTCGCATGAGCGCTCCAACAAGAGGTGGGCGTTTGGCGGGTACCGGGGATTCCAGGCACGGAGGTTGTGACAACCTGACCGCTTGCCAAGTCAATACGAGGGCAAGCAGCAAAAAGAAGGGGGGTGGAGGGTGAGCAAGGGCTTCTTCCAGTCCCCCTCAGGAGAAGCCTCAGACCGTAAAAAGGCAGGACTCATCCCTATGGGTCCACGTGTCTGCAGTGGGTGGCAGACTTGCCTCTCACGTGCATTTCAGGTTTGCGGAGCCCTGAATCCTCTCTGTAGTATCCAAGGGGTACTGCCTACCGATACCTCCCTCCTCCCCCCCACAGATTGCGGCGGCAACTCTGTTGACGAAGTACCGGTCATTCGTTGAGAGCCAAGCAGTGGAAGTACCACCGGCCTCCCAGAGATGATTAGGCTTCTATTCCAGGATTTGTGCCATACAAAAGAACCAGGCTGGCCTGGGTTGTGTTGGACCCATCCACCCTCAACCTCCCCCTCTTCAGAAATTCAAAATGGTTACGCTAGCACTCATTGCGGAGATACTAGACAGGGGAGACTGGATGTGCTCCCTGGATCTGAAGGATGCCTACATACACGTCCTGATTTGGCAGCCTCATCACTCCTTCCTACGCTTCAGGATCATAGGCTGTCATTTCCAGTACAAGGTGCTACCCTTTGGCCTCAACTCAGCCTCCAGGGTATTTACCAGACTCAAAAGCAGTGGAAGCCCTCCTGAGGGCCACCACGTCTACCCGTACCTGGACGACTGGCTCGTCAGGGCGAGATTCCTGGAGGGGGGTTACCCACACTTCCTCCACGCTTATGAGCACACTCCACAACCTGGGGTTTACTATAAACCTCAAGAAGTCTCCGCTGCAGCCCACGCAGAGCCTCACCTTCCTGGGCCTCACTCCGAGAAGTATTTTCCCTCGGAGGACAAGATTATGGCCACTACCAATTCCTTACCAGAGCAGTGACCTCGGCTTGGTAGTAACACCTACTGGGGGTATCTGGTCTTTGCATCAAATGCCTCATCATTGAAGACATTTGCATTGAGGCATTTGCATAGAAAAAAAATGCATCAAATGCATTTTTTTTTGGTGGTAAAGGGTTAATTTGTATTGTGGTGGGTTTTAAAAGTTAACAAACGGGGGTTGGCGGAGTTCTTCCCCCCCCCCCCCCACCCGCAAAAAAAAAATGCATTTGATGCTTATATTTTCGATGCTAATGCTTTAGATGGAAAGGTATTAGATGTAAAGAATTTGATGCAAGGACTATAAACCCCTACTGGGTATCATGGCAGTGTTCCTCCTGGTCGTGCCACACACGAGGATCCGGATGAGGAGATTAAAGATGCACTTTGCAGCCTCATGGAAGCGTTTTGGGTAATAAATTCTGGGCCGTTTTACGCAAGTCCGACCTTTGCGGATTCCCATGGGTGTCCTCTTTTCGGAAATGCATCGGGTTCTCCGTTTTCCTTGGTGGCTTTAACACCCTAGGCCCATATCTGTATGGTGTGCGCTTCAGCAAAATTCCTCAAATTCTGCTGTCCGAAAAGACTTGGGATTAGCCTATTTTAGGCTTTCCCCTTTGCGCCCAGGTAGGTGCACTCACACATGTGATTTACCGTTTGTCAGGACACCTGTGGAAACGGAGGACGGTAGGCCATGTGTTGTTGGCGTTTCGGTGGGTGACCAGAGTGAAATGTGCGGAAATTGTGTTTTCTCCCCCAAATTTGGACTTTGCCAGGGGTTCTGGGTAATAAATTCTGGGGCGATTTGCACAAGTCAGACCTCTGTGGATTCTCACGGGTGTCCTCTTTTGGGAAATGCATGAGGTTCCCGGTTTTCCTTGCTGGCTTCAACACCCTAGGCCCAAATCTGTAGGTTGTCTCCCCAAACCATTTGGGGGTTACAAGTGGTTTAGCCTTTTTCCTTTTGCGTCTAGGTAGGTGCACCCACACATGAGGTGCCTTTTTCATCGGGACACCTGTGGAACGTGGGAAGGTAGGCCATGTGTTGGTGGCGTGTTTCGGTGAGTGGCCAGAGTGAAATGTCTGAGAAGGGAATAGTTTCTTACCTGTAACTCCATTTCTCCAGCATTGGTATCTTTCATGGATTCACATGCTTAGAATATTCCCCGTCGACAGACTGGGAACCCTCGGTACACTTATAAAGTCGTTTCCCATAGGAAAACGTTCAACACTTTTGTTTCCGATATATGTCGTTTTGGGCCCAGGCACGCATGCCCCACTAGGACGTAGTGGTATAAATGCCCCGCCCCCGCGGCTCCCTTCAGATTTCAACCCCTCCAAAGCAGAATGGGGTGAAGCCTAGATATAAAAGACGATTGCATTCCGGGGAGGCCGGCGGGCGCATGTGAATCTATGTAAGATACCAATGCTGGAGAAATGGAGTTACAGGTAAGAAACTATTCCCTTCTCCAGCATTGGATCTTTAATGGATTCACATGCTTAGAATAGAATGCCCAGCAGTGATCCTGAAAAAGAGGTGTGAATGCAATCCAGTAACCTCCCAAGCATATGTATAGCGAACCACGCTTACATAGGATGCCCATTGAAAATGTGCAACAGTACATGCACAGATCAATACCTATATACACAAATATATATACATCCTTATATACATCCATATATACATATGTCAAAATAAGCACAGACCCTTCTTGAAAAGGGCTTACCTTATTGAAACAGATGGCGCAAGACTGCTCTTCCCATTTGTATTTCGTCCGCATGCTGCCGTTCGAGGCAGTAGTGGCGGGTAAATGTGTGAGGCACTGACCATGCCGCCGCCTGGCAAATGTGTCAGCGGGATTCCTGCCCACAACGCCGTCGACGAAGTTGCCCTTGTGGAATGAGCTCTCGGACGTCCTTGTAGCGGTTTTCCCTGCTTTTGAATGACAGAAGGCAATCGTCGACGAGACCCATCGGGCCAGTCCCTGCTTTGAAATTGCTTTTCCTTTTGCTGAAGGACCATATGCAGCGAAGAGTTGTTGCGTAGATCTAAGTTGCTGAGTCCGATGAAGGTAACATTTTAGAGCTCTCTTGACGTCCAAGGTATGTAGGACTTTTTCCGCAGCCGAGGGGGGGAGGGTCGCAAAAAAGGTGGGCAGGACAATGGACGAGTGTTAGGGTGAATTCTCTGTTTAGGCTGAGTTTCCTAACCTAGTGAGTCCCCCCAGCAGCTTTGCTGGATTTTTGGGGTTTTATTTTTTTCTCCTGCCAAGAGAGACTCTTTTACCCTCACTCTTGGGCATGATTTGAGTGCGTTTCTTTGAATCTAGATGTGTTTAATGGGCTATGGGGTCTTTTACTCCATAGGGCTTCATGTGTTTTTGTGATGTGTGTTACACAGCACCCTCAGTGCAGTGACACAGGGGTGTCATAGTGACCCCCCAGTATAGACTCCATACCCTGGGACTGACTACTGTCTCCCACGGCATGTAAAGTCACCATTGACTTTACTAGTCTTAAATTCTGAACAGAACCAGTACAAACCATCATATTGTGGACGTACTGGCTGGGGCAATTCAATTGCCCCGGGGTCTGTTAGTCGGGGGCACGTCTCTGTCCCCCCTGATCGAGTTTTGGCTGGTGGCAGTGGATACTACTTTTTATATTCAACCGCAAATATTTTCCTATGGGATTTCCCATGGTTTTAGGCTACTATCTTTATTTAATTATTTACGGTAGCCTCGAACATACCGCCGGTTTATTTAATTAATATTAATTCTCCGGTTGGTATTTTTTGCCAAAACTTGATTCTAAAATGGCGTTTGTGTTCCCTTCTGTGACTCCAAACCAAGTCGAGCCCTTTGTTCCACTTTTTGGCAGGCTTCTCCACAGAAGCCCTCCACAGTGGTGCCACTATATCTGGGGTACTTAGGAGGGGTGGAGGGGAATTTAGGCACCCTGGACTGAGTTGCCTAGGCAACTCAAGTCGCACTCCGTCCTAATTGGCCCAAGTGGTGAGCTGGCCGGCTCACCACTTAGCATGTTTGAGTGACAGCTAGGCTGAGTGATAGGGGGTTTGCTGCATAAAAGCAGGGCTTTGGGGACTGAAACTTCAGAAGTCGCCACAGGACCTAAGAATCTGATGAGGGAGAAGCTGAGCCGACCTGCCACGACACCACTACCGGTGGAGCCCTGCTGGACCGTCTCACCACTTTTCCCAACGACAGAGGAGATCTCCCGCCGGAGAGTCTTCTTCCTTTAACTGGTGGGTATAACCAGTTTCACCGTCTTTTCGCTTTCCCGACGTATCTCGTGGCCGCCTTGCCCGTGCCAAGCACCCCGGCAACCGGGATACCACGTTTTACCACGACCGCGAGACAAAGGTACCACCTTTAACCGGAAAACTCCAAGGCTGATTTCTGCCCTGGTAGTGCAACGACCTTCATCTTTCCTCCAAGTCGAGATCTTCTCTTCCCCTGGACGACGACGCAACTTGCACCCACTACCAGGAACAACTGCCACCGCTGGAGGATCCTTCCCACTTAAGGTACCGTGTCCCGCCTGGCTTCACTTGCTACCGACTGTACGGGGTAGATTTAGCCCCCGGCTTTCGAACCCGGGTTAGCCTGGGACACCGTGGCTAAACTTTTCTAAGCCTCTCTAAACTCTGAACCCTCTGCAAGACTTTAAGCCTAGTGTAACTGTGATCTTGGGCGCATTTGTGCTCTGCTCTCTCTAAGAGTGGGCCCAGCCTTTGGACTTTGGCTCACCAGTGACTTTTCGCTCTCTGCCTTGCTAACAGTGTTCTTGAATCGTAGAGTGGTGTACCTCTTCATATTCTGTCTTTTTCCCTCCCTTTTTCACAAACTTATTAGAGTGCAATCTAGTTATGCGCTCACCTCTGTATGAAAATAAGTGGTGTTTTACTGTGATTTTTCTAATAGGGTAAAGTAACTGTGTGTAGGAGATGTTACAATAAGAGTGCTGGAGTGTTTCAACTGTGTTTTTAAATAAATAATTATATACTTTGATACCAAAGCTCTGGTCAGTGTTTGCTTGTATTATTGTATCTGAGTGCCTATTGAGTATACTTTGCATACTGCCTAACTTCTTGAGGGAAGTCTGACTGCTCAGCCACAGCTACCAGGTAAATCTGGGTGGTACAGACTGCTACCAAGTGGGTTTACTGCCAACACCTGTAGTCTTAAATCTGTTGCAGTGGTCATTAAGGGAACTGCACAGGTTTCTGCCTAACAATGAGTGCTTATGATAAGCCGTAGGAACTTTTGGAATGAAACGAGGATTCGTTGACAGAACCACTTTGTCCTAAAAAAAACCTTTAGGTACGGAGGGTCTATGACCAAAGCTTGCAACTCCGAGATCCGCCTAGCTGATGTTATAGCCATTAGAAAGGCCACTTTCCATGACAAGAACTTAATCGACAATGTGGCCATTGGTTCAAAGGGTGGTTTCATTAACCCTGCTAGCATCATATTCAGGCTCCACGTTGGTGGAAAACGTTTAACCGGAGGGAAGGTCCGGAACAAAACCCTCATGAAGGGTTTCACCAACCTGTCACTAAACAAGGGAGACGACTTACTTCTCCTCGTGAACCTAGAGATGGCTGCCAGGTGTACCGTTATTGATGAAAAAGATAATCCGCTCTTCGCTAGGTGTAGCAGATACGGCAGAAGCTCTTCCGGAGTAACCCTTAGAGGTTGCACTCCCGTCTGTCCTCGACACCATGTACAGAAACTTCTCCACTTACACGACTTGTTGGTGGAAGGGGCTCGCGCTGCTTGCAGGATCCTCCGACAGTCCGACGAAATGCTCAAGGCACCAAATTCTGAAAAGTCAGGAGCCAAGCTGTGAGATTGAGACTGTCTGGATTGTGATGCCACACTGTTCCCTCGTCCCGGGACAGGAGATTGGGAACCTTCGGGAACGTTCTTGGTTGATCCAGTGACAGGTGAAGCAGGTCGGAAAACCACGGCTGCCTCGGCCAACACGGTGCCACTAGGATGACCCGGCACCCGTACCTGCGTATCCACTGCAGAGTTCTCCGTATCAGAGGGAAGGCGTAGAGGAACTTGTCCGTCCATGGAAAGGAGAACGCTTCCCCCAGCGAGCCTTCCTGTGGCCACCTGCTGGCATACATTTCGCACTTCTTGTTCCTCTTTGTAGCGAAGAGATCCAGTGGAGGCCGTCCCCATTTCTCGAAGACTTTCGACAACTGAACACTATCTCCCATTCGTGAATTTGGTCCATATTTCTGTTGAGCGAGTCTTCTTGCTCGTTCTGTACCCCCGGAGGATGATGAGCTACGATGGATATATCTTGTTTCAGAGCCCAGTACCACACCTTCTGAGCCTCGGTGGAAAGGGTTCTGGATCGCGTGCCCCCTTGCTTCCTCAAGTAAAACATCGCCGTTGTGTTGTCTGTCAATACTCTCACTATGGACCCTCTGATGTGCGGCAGGAACGACTTCAGGGCCCTGCGCACTGCTCTCAGTTCCAGAACGTTGATGTGCAGGAGAGATTCCCTCCGAGACCAACGACCTTGCGTTTGTAGAGTGCCCATATGTGCTCCCCAGCCTGTCAGGGACGCGTCCGTCACTATGGTTAGCCGAAATTCCAGCTCCATTAGGGGTACCCCTCTGGATAGATTCTGGAAGCTTTTCCACCACTGAAGAGCTAGTAGGAGCTCGTCGATGGTCAGTTTGTCCGACCAGAGCCCTTGGGCCTGCGTCCATCGGTCCGCCAGAAACTCTTGCACCGGCCTCATGAACAGGCAGCAGTTGCCCCCCAGAGGAATGCAGGACGCCATAGTGCCCAGAATTGACATTTTCTCACTGACAGTCTCGTATTGATTTTCAGCTGACCTGCCAATCGATTGAGTTTGGTGATTCTGTCGAGGGATGGCTTCACTAACCCTGACTGGGTCTCAAACTGGGCGCCCAGGAACACCAAGCTTCTCGACGGCGTTAACAAGGATTTCTCCAAGTTTACCGCAAACCCCAGCCGTTGTAAGAGGTGCATGGTGGCCTGCAAACGTGTGAGAGTCAACATAGGGGACGACCCCCTCACCAACCAGTCGTCGAGATACAGGTATACATGATGGCCTTGCCTTCTCAGCCAGGCTGCCACCGGGGCCAAACATTTCCTTAACGTTCTGGGAGAGGATTTCAGCCCAAAGGGAAGTACTGTGAACTGGTAGTGAGTCTGCCCTACCACAAACCTTAGGAACTTTGTGTCGCTGACACATCGGTATGTGGATGTACGCGTCCTGCAGGTCCAGAGACGCCAGAAAGACCCCTTCTTGGACTGACTGGATCACTTCTTGGCGCGTGAGCATCTTGAATTTTAGGCTTTTCAACGATTTGTTTAGATTGCGCAGATCTAGAATGGGACGCCACTTTGTTTGGTTTTTTCACCACAAAGTATCGGGAATATACCCTTTGACTCCTCTTTGACGGAACCAATTCTATAGCACTTTTTGTAGCATAAGTGCTACTTCCTGCTGCAACACGCTCATATGGGGTTGAGCTAGAAACGCCGGTGGAATGTGCGGAGGGTTGCTTTTGAATTGCAGGGAATGTTCGTATCTTACAGTGTCCAACACCCATTGATCGGTTATTTGCTCCCATTCATTGATGTATCACGATACCCTGCCTCCCAGAACGTTCCGATGCCCGTCATTGCTGGTCCTTGGTCTGCTTATCCCTCGTCGACGAGTAACCTGTTCTCTTCTTGGGGGCCTGGTAGTCCCGGCGTCGTTTTGCCGCTTGAGAAGCTCGTCTGTATCCCTGAGAGGGGTATGCTGGCCTACTGAAGGATCTGTCTCTCGATGCCGAGAATTTGGAATTTCTCGATGCTCCCCTAAAGGGACGAAAAGACCGGAAACTTCGACCACTTTGGAGGGCCCCCAAGGAACGCGCCGTGTCCGAGTCCTCTTTCATGCCCTTCAGGGCCTCGTCTACCTTCTCACCGAACAGAAGGTCTCCCTCAAAAGGCATATCCAGCACCATGTATTGCATCTCTGGTCGGAAGTTGGTGCATTTCAGCCATGCCTGCCTTCGGAGAACCACACCGTTATTCACCTGCTTAAATCCCGATTCCGCGAGGTCCACCGCGATGTTTATGGCATGATTGGAGGCCTCTTTACCTTCTCTGACCAGTAACATCGACCGCCTTACGATGTTCTTCCGGAAGATGCTCCAGCATAGGAGCCAGTCGGTGCCACATCTTGTCGTATCTGGCTACTATGGCCAGGGAATTGGCCGCTTTCACTGTGGTAGTACCTACCGACAGCACTTTTTTGCCAAAGCATCTTGTCGTCTGGCATTACATTCCGGGAGAGTCGTGCACTTGTGCTGGGCCCTCGCCTTTCTCGCCGCCGCTGCCAACACCACTGAGTCAGGAGTTGGTTGGGAGGTGAGACACTTGGGGTAGAATCTGGAGCCTTACATTTTTTTCTCCAGACGGCCTTTTATCACTGGTTCCGAGAAAGGGTGGCGCAAGGTCTGTAGCCCGTCCTGCCACACATGATCCAAGATGGGTACTGAAAACAGCGACCTTCTCCTCTTTCCCATGTGGTCAAAAAGAAAAAAAACAGTCCTTTTTTCTCCTCTTCCTGGGTCAGGCCGAATTCTGTACAAGCCTTGGCCATCATGGTGTGAAATGACCCAATATCGTCCGGGGGAGACGGCTGAGCCGGGCTTCTCGGGGTTTCTAATTCTGCTTCGGACTCCCAAGTTGGATCCCTGGAGGGGGAGAGCGAGTCATCCGATAAGGCTCTACTGTCCGAGTCCGAATCCATCAGCTCGCCTTCCTCGCGGCATGGAGCCGAGAGGTCTGCACCCGCTGGCAATGCCGTGGGGGTTGACGCAGGTGGCCAAAAAGACGGCCCCGGGTCGTCGATGGCCGACCTAGCCGAGTTGCTTGAGGTAGTCTGTCGTCCAGTGTCTTCAGCAACGTTTGCAATGTGGATAAGACCTCGAGCGACAAGAGTGACTGCGGATTGAGTAGAGTGGTAGACCCCAGAATGCTCCCGGAGAGGGGCCTGGTAATCCCTCGTAACCCGAGGTCTGCAGGGCCAGCTACTCTCACATCCTCATCTCCCGAGGACACCGACAAGGCCTCTTGTTGCAGTAGTGCCTCTGGCAAAACTGGGTCGTAAACCTCTGGTCGCCAGGCCTCTTGCGGAATCTCCATCGACGAAGCAATAGGTGGACCCGTAGTCGACGTCGTTATTGCCTGCGGTCCAAGAACGGTTGAGGCCAATTGTGTCAGTGGCAGAGACGTGGTCGACGACTGCCCTGCCGTCAACGACGGCGGTCGCTGAGAGAGGCGGGCCATAAATACATGTTGCTGTATCCGGTGAAATTGAAAGTTTTTCATAAACACAGGACTTCATTTTTTGAGACTCCGGAGGACGCCATGGGATGGCTCGACGCGCAGGGATGCCACCAGGAGCCTGACGTTCGGACGGGAAGAGGAGATAAGTACTGCACAAGAAGGGCGCTACAAGATGGCGCAGAATAGGACTCTGGGACTTGATTATAGTCATTTGAGCGGCCTTAGGCAGAGAAGGCCAGACCGTTAAACAAGTTATGAGCACTGTGACTATTGCTGTTTTTTAGGGGAGCCTTGCAGAGCAGATCTCTTTACCCCATTTAGTAACCTTAGTTAAGTGGCCATTAGGGCGACTTCACCCTACTGAGCTCTGGGCATTGGTTGGTGCTTGCAGGGCTAGATGGGGGGTGCCTGAGTTCCATGGATGGAGCTGGGCAGCAGTTGCGGAGTGTGGTGTTGGGGAAGGGATGGGTGGAGGGTGGGGAGGGAAGTGGGGAGTTTGGGGTGTACATAGTTATGGGGAGTTCAAGTTTGTATATGAGGCTACAAGAAAGAGCTAGAGGGTTGTATCTATCGTATGGGCAGGTGTGAGCTATGGGGGATCTTAAGATCGTAACGTGGAATGTCAGGGGACTCAATAGTTACTTAGAGGAACAAGGTCATGATGAATTTGAAAAGACAGAAGATTGATATTGCACTGTTGCAGGAGACGCATCTGACGCGGGAAAAGTTGGAGCTGGTGGGGGAAGAAGTGGAGAGGTATTGTAGTGGGTTCTCCGTATTCTGACTACGCTAGGGGAGTGTTGGTCTGGGTGGCACCGCACGTGCCGCTCCAATTTACACAGGAGGTGGTGGATACAGAGGGGAGGATGGTTATATTGAAGACGCTGGTGGAGAATAAAGAGGTGTGCATTGTAAATACGTATGCCCCCAATCAAAACACGGCGGCATATTTTAGGACGCTGTGCACCAACCTGGGTACCTGGGTGGGGCGGTTATTTGGGGGGATTTTAATTGTGTGCTGAACCCCAGGGTAGACAGATCTGATAAGATTGTTAGGCCCACCCAGGCAGCCAGGGCGTTGCAGACGCTGCTCGACGACTTCGGGCTGGCATATGTTTGGAGACTGAAACATCCTAATGGGGAGCAGTATTCGCATTACTCAGCCCCGCAACAACTGCATACGAGACTTGATTATATTTTTGCCACGCCAGATGTGGTGGTAGAGACCACCCAAATAGAATACAAAGTGAGGGTCCTGTCGGACCACTCGCCTCTGGTCCTTGGGTGGCAGTACTGCTGCCCCAGGCCGCGGATACCGACGTGGCGCCTCCGTGATGAGGCGCTCAAGGATCCGGTCTTCAGAGAGGACATCAGAGAGGAGATTATACATTATTTCGAAGAGAACACTGGCAGTGTGGACTCGGCGGGCACGCTCTGGGAAGCCTTTAAGGTGGTGTTGCGGGGTGCTGCCATCGCTAAATCAAAGGGCCTGCTGGGTGGGATCCTGACAGAGTTAGGGGGAGCTGAGGATGAACTGAAAAGGGAACTCCACAGTGGAGGGGGGATGCGGAGCTAGTACTTAAACTACAGCAGCGGTGTGCAGAACTTTGGGAAAGGCTCTGCAACCTTAACTATAAGTAGTATGTTGAGAGGCAGCATGCAGGTGGGGATAAAACGGGCCGCCTCTTAGCGTGGCTATACAAGAGTGAAACCCCTAGGCCCCCGATTAGGACGATAACCAGAGAGGATGGAGCGGTGGTAGACACCCAAGAAGGAGTCAATGAGGCATTCTTGGATTATTACAGGGCTCCAATATGAGGACAAAGGGGGGGGGGGGGCAGCCGAGAGGAGATAAGGGAAACTTTGAGATATTGGATTACCTAAGATTAGTGCCGAAGAAAGAAGAGCTGGATGCACCGATTACTTTGGAGGAATTGGATGAGGTGGTGAGGCAGCTGCCCACCAATAAGACCCCGGGAGCGGACGGACTTCCTCGCGAATTTTATAAAGCATATAAAGGGGAGGTTCCCCCCCCACCCCATGCTAGAAATGCTTAATGAATCGTTTGAGGTGGGCCGGTTGCCGGAATCGCTTAGAGAAGCGATCATAATACCGCTCCCTAAGCCCAACAAACCAGGGCATAGCTGTGGTTCCTACAGACCCTTGTCAATGCTGAATCAGGACGGCAAGATATTGACGGCAGTCCTGGCTAATAGATTGCGGAGAGTTATTAGTAAATTGATACATCCGGACCAAACGGGTTATGTCCCCAACTGGAATATAACCCACAACCATAGACTCCACCAGGTGGTTGAATGGGGGAACGCGAGGGTGAAATGGCGGTTGTGTCCTTAGATGCAGTCAAAGCCTTCGATTCAGTCAGGTGGTCATGGTTGCTGGAGGCCCTGAGGGAGTACGGGATGGGGCCGGGCTACATTAGGTGGGCGAAGTTGCTGTACAGTGAGCCACTAGCTAGGGTTCGTACAGGAGCGGTGATATCCGAGAGGTGGCAACTTAGCAGAGGCACCAGACAAGGGTGCCCCTGGTCCCCGATGTTATATATTCTGGCCCTGGAGCCCCTGGCAGTGTACCTTTGGCAACAATATGACATGATAGGCATCGAGGTAGGGGGAGAGAAACACCTAATATCCCTCTATGCTGACGATTTGCTATTATATTTGAAATATCCGGAGGAAAATCTTCAATATATTCTGGAGGTAATGGAGAGGTATGCGGAACTGTCTGGCATAGCGGTGAACCCCCAAAAATCAAGCATATTCCCATTGGGTAGCTACAGAGGAACCCTTCCGTGGCGGTTGTCAGTGTTGCCGATACCATGGGCGGTTGGTTTCTTCCGCTACCTCGGAATAGATGTGTATCACACGGTAGAGGAGGAACATTTGCATAACACCGAGGTGGCTGTGGGAAAAATCTGTAAAAGCATGAAGTTTTGGGAGAAGTTGCCGTTGGCAATGATGGGACGGGGGCGATGCTTAAAATGGTGGTCCTGCCTAGGCTCTTACATTTTTTCAGCAATATTCCGTATATGATACCTAAGAAGTTTTTTGCCAAGCTGAATAGTATGTGCAGAGACTTCCTATGGCATGGCACCCGGAATAGAGTGGCTCTATGGAAGTTGCAGAATTTCCATGAGAGGGGGGGTATTAAGCTGCCTAATTTTGAGGCCTATTATGTAGCTGGTCATTTGCAGTATGTGGTCAAATGGCTCTCTGATGAGGCAACTCCCAAATTTAGGCTGTTTGGACAGGACTGGACTCCGTTTTACCTGAAGAAAATTATTTGGTTGCCTAGCTCAGAAATGAAGGAGCGCCCAGGAATGATGTTGCTAGGGTGGAAGATGTGGCGTAGAGTATGTGGAATGATGGAGGACCTGTACCCGTGTTCCCCGCAGGTGCCATTGGTTGCTTTGGTAGGGGAAGACAAGCAACTAAGGATGATAATCGGGACCTACTGGGAGTCGCTCGGGCTGGTTAGATTGGGGGGATGTTTGGCAAGAGGGGACCATTAGGGATTTTGAAGGACTAGGGGAAGAGGCGGGCTTGAATAGGGGCCAGTATGTCACGTACCTAAGACTGGTGCAGAATATTCGTAAAATCTGGCCTGAGACTGTATTGGCGGAGGAACCAGACGCCACTATGGGGACAATATATGACATATCAGAAGGGGGGCATGAGATCTCTAGATTGTATCAGATGGTGATGACCCGGGTTGGGAAGGAGTGGACGCACTTGAGGTTGGATGGGGAAACAGAGGTGGGAGCACAGATGGAGGATGGTATGTGGGAGCGTGCTATGGGATACCACAAGAAGGTGTCAAGAAATGCTAGATTACAACAAATACAGTTGCATATAACGCACAGAGCTTTATGACCCCGATGAGAATATCTAAGTTTGGAAATGCGGGACGACAAGCGTGCCCAAAATGCGACAAGGAAAATGCTGATATGACACACATGTTTTGGTCTTGCCCAGTGATTGAGAGTTTCTGGGGAGAAGTGGCGCAAAAACTAGCAGACAAAGGGGTCACGTTCATTATAGATACGGCCTGGGCCTGCCTGCTGGGGGGGTTCCCAGACCACGGAAACTTAAACATGTTGGGAAACTGAAGGACTTGGCATATGTGCTCGCAAAACGGAGGATTGCCATGGGATGGAAGCAGTGTCATAAGACAAGGGTGGAGGTATGGTGGCGGGAATTGCAGAAATGGGCGGAGGCTGAAACGGTGGTATGGCAGGAGGCATATAGCATGAGTGGGGAAGAAGTGGGTACCCTGATGGCATGGAGAGTATTAATAGCAGGACTATTTGGAACAATAACTGATTCTGCAGACTCAGGAGGTGATATCCTGCCACACGTAGCAGATACGGAAAGCGAAGGACAAACAAGCTCTTGAGGGGGGAGGGGTTGGGGTGAGCAGTGGTCTTGACTAATTGATGTTCATGTGATTGTTGCAAAAAGCACTGCCAGTTTGGTTTGTATTGCTAGTTTTAAAAATTAATAAAAACCATTTTAAAAGGACGACGGCGGTTGTGCAGGTCCTTGAGGCGTTCCCGCCTTTTCCAAACTCTACCTGCGCTTCTCGGCATCTCGACTCGAGGTCTGTCTATGATGATCGCCCGAGGAGGATTTAGATTTTTCTTTTCTGTCTTTCTTTGTTGAAGATGAGGATGACGAGGCTTTCTACGACGAAGAGTCCTTAGAATGGCTTCTCGATGATTCCTTCTCCGCCGGTCGTGATTTCTTCACTGGGGGTTCCGACGATATCGAGCGGCGCGGGGCCCCGGAAGATTTTGACACCGACGCCACGCTGTGCGTGGAGCCCACCTCCGAAGGCGGGTATGCCCCCTCTCCATCGTTTAACCATGCCACAAGTCTTCGACTTCGATCTTTAAGAGTCTTCTGGGAGAAGCCCTTACATATGTCGCACTTGTCCGCTGAATGATGAGGGTGTAGACAATATATGCAATCCATATGTCCGTCCCCCTCGTACACCTTAAACCCACACGTAGTGCACGGGCGGAACAGTGCTTTTCCTGACATCAGGAGAAACTCCAACAGCACAACCTAGACAAAATAGTAGACTACACGAGGGGTTCCCACTACTTTGGGGACGGTTGAAATCTGAAGGGAGCCGCAGGGGCGGGGCATTTATACCACTACGTCCTAGTGGGGCATGCGTGCGGGGGCCCAAAACAACGTAGATAGGACACAAGTGTTGAACGTTTTCCTATGGGAAACGGCTTTAAAGTTTACCGAGGGTTCCCAGTCTGTCAACGCGGAATATTCTAAGCATGTGAATCCATGAAAGATCCAATGCTGGAGAATGGTGTTTTTTTAAACAAAGTGTGTACTTTGCCAGTGATTGTGGGTAATACATTCTGGTGCAATTTGCGCAAGTCAGACCTCTGGATTCCCATTGGTGTCCTTTTGGGAAGTGCATGGGGTCCCCCGTTTACCTTGCTGGCTTGGCCACCCTAGGCCCAACTCTGTATGGTGTGCACACGAGTCAAAATCCTGCAACTCTGCTGTGCAAAATGACTTGCGGTTACCTGTGTTTTCAGCTTCTCCCTTTGCGCCCAGGTAGGTGCACCTACACATGCGAGGTACCGTTTTTATCAGGACACCTGTGGGAACGCGGGAAGGTAGGCCATGTGTTGGCAACGTGTTTCGGTGGGTGAGCAGAGTGAAATGTGCGGAAATTGTTATTTTTTTTTAGCCACATTTTGGATTTTGCCAGGGGTTCTGGTTAATAAATTCTGGGCCGATTTACGCAATCAGACCTCTGCAGATTCCCACAGGTGGCCCCTTTTCGGAAATGTATGGGGTTACCCGTTTTCCTTGGTGGCTTGGACACCCTAGGCACATATCTATATGGTGTGCGCTTGAGCAACATTTCACAAATTCTGCTGTCCGAAAAGACTTGGGGTTAGCCGCGTTTTCGGCTTTCCCCTTGGTGCCCAGGTAGCTGCACCCACACATGTGAGGTACAGTTTTCGTCAGGACACCTGTGGGAACGCAGGAAGGTATGACATTCGTTGTGTTTGTGTGGTTTTCATAACGCTTAGACCCATTTGCTGCTGCCCTTTGTCACACAACCCTTTCATTTCCCAAACGTGACATACATTTAGTCGCTGCTTTAGGCATCATACCTTTTTGTAACCTGCATAAGTCACCTACCCTTGAAAAGGTCCGCTTGTGCTCTTTCAAAAAATATGTATGCTTGCTGTTCCCCACCACATTGCTTTTCCTGATTTACACATGCCAAGTACGTCTTTTCAGGCCGTAAGCATGAAACTCCTGTGTGCCATGGCTCAGTTTTTGGCTTGTGGTATAGCTTGTTTTGTGAACCATTACAAAAAATGGGTGATTTCCTAACGGCAAGAGTCAGGGGAATGTAGCGGAGCATTGTTTTTCTCAAAATTCATAGAAGCCATTGCCGTACCATGCCAACCATGTCCACCACATACTTTTTTTCGGTAATTTTCCTGCTTTCCCCCCAAACTATGGAATTTTTCCCTACCTAGTTGCCTGACCGGCGCAAATCACCCTTCCTAAACTTGGAATTTTCTCTACCTTTCAGAAATGTAGTCCTTTCTGTCCTTCAATTCAGCTTTCCTACCCTTTTCTTCCATTCCGTCCACACATGTCCAATTGGCAAAAATGTCCAAAATCGGCTACCTCTCACAAAACGGTTGATAACCCCATCAAAATATTTTTCGTTTCCACTCAATGTGTTCCTGAAAGCCAAGAAATTGGGGAAATCAGCACAGAAAACCATTTGCTCCTAGCTCTCACAAGGAAAAACCACAGGCTTCTTTGTACATCATTTTATTGGCATTTTTTGAAAAAACCCAACATTTTCTCCCTTTTTGGTTATTTTCTCTTACCCCCCCCTACAGCAACATAGGATTCCAAATTTGGCCGAGATCTCGTGTAACAAAAAAGTAACAAGGCATTGAATGGCGACATACCGAAATCACCAAAAAAGGCCTTGGCACTAGGGAGAACCCATGGCAGTTAAAGGGTTAAACAAAAACAACCTCTTTATTTCTGGCTTTCATTTCTGACCTCTCACAAATAGCACATCATTCCTCAGTGGTAGTTTCTGGTCACTGGATAATGCTAGCTACACAGGAGCTGTGTTTAGCTCCTGCTTATCCAATTTTCATTTCAATCCCTGTATTGCATCAGTTGTCAAGCTGAAATAAAAGCAATATTGGTGGTAAAAAACAAAGGTTCAACACCAGATTCCACCATAACAGAACAGACAAGAATCTGCAAACTATGCAGAGACGGCATGGCCATGCAAGATGAGGGCTGGACACACCTGCAATAAACTCCAGCCGACTAACCGCCAGTTACCTTTGCTTTCTACATATGCCCGACTTTCCTTACTCCCTTGAACCGGGAACGCAGGGATTACGCTGCACCGTTTTGCGAGGAGCATAAGACATGATAGCTCTCAACTCACACGCTTTTGGCGGGTGTCACCCGCCTTGTAAACAGCTGACTCACCCGCCAAGTCTCCTGCACGCCCATTCATTTCAATGGGCCTCTCACCCGCCAAAAATAAAATCGGGTGTTTTCACCCGCCTTTGCAACATAAATGGTTGAGAGCTATGCATGGGAACATGTGCCCAGGCTGATGACTAGCAGCAGAGACCTCTGCAAAATGTCAGAGTGAGCCAGGACTAAGTGCTACGGTGACCTTTGGGTTGTGTAGGGCGGGTCCTGTATTATTGCAGTTCACAGTCCTATTGCCTAAAGAATCTCTGGCGAGTCATTCCTCCAAAGCGGCAAACAAACTAATTCAGATGAATTGTAAAAACATGGCAACGTGCTCTGTCGCAAAGACGGAGGGGACCTAGAAAAAATGGACAGGAGTGCTTTTTAATGGGCATGGTGTAGAGATATCGCGAGAGCCGCAACTCTCGCGAGATCTCGGCCGCGGCCACTAGGGCCGCCCCTGCGCTCGGCGCGCATTACGGGAGCAGCAGAGGACGCGGTAAGACGTGCCCTCCCAGCTCCTCCGAGAATTAGGCCTTAGGCCTAACAGAAGAGAATACAGCCTCCCAGCTGCAACCCTTTACTTAAGAGGCAAGCTGCCCAAGTGGATTTACCACATATACATCTATATGTGATAACTGATGTCGTATGCTCAATAAAGGACATCACTATTACTAAGACGCCTCCTGTCATCCTTACAACTATTATACAACAAATTGGCGACGAGGATCACCACTACAACCCACGTGAACCATGCAAGGCACGACACCACCTCCGCCCTTCCTACAAACTCCAGGTAAACCTGCCATCCCGTGGCCGCAATGGCAACCCTTATTTACGACATACGTAGAGGCTGTGGGTGGTGCAGGATTCTCGGCGGCACGGCGCAGGGCAATGTTACTTAATGCCCTAGGGGTAGAAGGATAGAGGGTGTTTGAAAGTCTCACCCCGGGCCCGGTGGTTGGTGACAACGATGACGTCTTCAAGGAAGCGGTAAGAAGAATCGTAAAAAGGTTTGCCAGTAAAGAGAACACGGTTCTGCACAGAATACATTTCTATAGCCGCAGACAAGAAGCCTCGGAACCCGTTGACGACTACGTTACAAAGCTGCGGGAATTGGCAGCGCTGTGCAGCTTTGGCAACAATTCCGAGAGCCTCATCTGCGACATGCTGGTAGTTCACACCAACAGCAGGAAAGTGCAAGATAAATTCATTATGGAGAAGGAACTGCTGCTAGAGAAAGCGATTGAGATTGCCAGAGCAGTACAAGAAACAGCTGGGAGACGAAAAGAACTCACGGGAAGCCATAGTTCCACTGAAATTCAAGCAGTGGCGTTTCGCCCGAAGAGAGACAAGTATCGAACACGAAAGAAGAAAAATGGAGCACGAAAGAACCACTGAAATGCCACAGGTGTACAAGCACGAAACATTTGGCGTTTGACAGGGAGTGCCCAGCCAGAGATAAAGAGTGCTCTATCTGCAAACGTATTGGCCATTTCTCGATTGTGTCGGTGGAGAAACAAGAAAGTCACAAATGTCATCATGGGTCGCAACATGGAAAGAGATTCGTCCTCGGAAGATGAAGGGAGACCCACAGTCATCATGGTGAACAGCACATCGGCCAGGAGAGAAAAACCCCATTGCATAATCAAAATCGACGGGATGGAAACAAAAGTCATGGCGGACTCAGGTTCTGACCTCACCATAATACCCCTACGCACATACAAAGAAATGTTGGGGACGGAAAAGGTTTGAGTGCTCACCACACGGCACAAACACACGGTTTTTGGAGGGGCGTCAGTTGACCTACTGGGCTAGATCAATGGGAAGGTGGAGTTTAAAGGAAGAGAAACCAACACCAGAGTATATTTCAGCCAAGAAGGCCCAGCAGTATTAGAATGGGACGACCAAGATAAATTGAAAATCAAACTGGATCCCAGCACAGAAGATCAAGTACTCCGTCTGCGGGAGGAGCGTGCCAATAGTCAAAAGTGATTATCCTAAACTCTTCTCAGAGGAGCCGGGGCATATCAAAGGCTTTGTCCACAAAATAATGCTTAAAAGGAATGCGGTCCCAGTCAACATCGCGTGAGACAAGTACCAGCAACCGCGAGAGACACACTCAGGAGTCAATTGGACAAAATGAGGATGGATGGCGTCATTGAAGAAATTGAAGCTTCGGAGTGGCTGAGCCCAGTCGTGCTCATAAAGAAACCCAACTCACAAGAGCCAAGGGCTTGCATTGACCTTCGCAGTTTAAACTTGGAAGTCATTACGGACAGTTACCCGCTACCGAGCATAAATGAACTGATTCTTATGATGAAAGACGACAAAATATTCTCAAAACTGGATATGAGAAACGCGTACCACCAAATACAATTGCACAAGATATCCAAGCCCCTCACAGCATTCATCACTCCGTTTGGCACCCATCAGTTCACCAAGATGCCATTCGGCTTATCTTCTGCTGCATCGGCTTTTCAACGAATGATGGATGTCCTACTACGGAAGGTCAAAAATGTGGCATATTTTCAGAATGACATCCTTGTCTATGCAAGGGACGAACAGACACACGATGCCACATTGAGAACAGTCCTAACTAAGCTGCAAGAAGCGGGGGTGAGGTTACGCTACGAGAAATGCGTATTCAAGGCAAAAGAAGTTGAGTACTTAGGGTACAAAATATCCGAGCAAGGGATAAGTCCCAAACAAAATTTAATGCAAGCCATAATTAAAGCACCGGAACCCACAGCAAAGATGAAGTAAGGTCATTCCTTGGACTGGCGGAGTACTACGCAAAATTTATCCCCAAGTTCTCGGAAACCTCAGCACCCCTCCGCGAACTCCTCAAAAAAGGGTCGGAGTACTCGTGGCAAGAACCCCAAAAGAAAGCGGTAGAAAGCATAAAACGCCACATAATGGAAGCGCTGTGTCTTCAACCATTTAACCCCGAATGGGGTACAGTCATCACCACAGACGCCAGTGCGTACGGATTAGGAGCTGTCCTAACGCAGAAGAAAGGTGACACGGAACATGTGGTAGCCTTTGCCTCGAAAGCCTTATCCTCGGCTGAAAAGAACTACTCCACCATAGAAAAGGAAATGTTAGCGTGAGCATGGGCGGTAGAACATTTCAGAACATGTGTGGGGCACAAAATTTAGGTTGGTAACAGACCATAAACCCCTCATCCACATGCTCAGCCCAGGAGGCACTAAAGTGTCAACACCCAGATTGGCACGCATAGCAGCCAAACTGCAGGAGTACACGTTTGAGGTACAGCACATCTCAGGATGTAAGAATTCGCAGGCAGACTGCATGTCAAGATTGCCAGAGGGTAAAGACAAGGCCACCACGTTTCTACAAGAAGAATGCATCGTGGCATCCATCACAGATCTCAAAGCACCAGACTACTTGGAACTCAGTGAGAAGCATTGGTTGGAAGAAGACGGAAAGGACCCAACCATGGCGAGAATACGAGAGTGGATCAGGGAAGGGTGGCCGAATGAAAAAGGGATGCCAGAAGGCATGAGGTCCTATTGGAAGGTGGCAGATGAGATATCAGAAACAGATGGAATAATATTGAAAATGGACCAGATAATCCCACCCGTAGGTATGAGAAGGACCATTCTCTGCAGAGCCCATGCGGGCCACCTAGGGAACACTATGACCCGTCGCAGAGTGAGAGAGACCTACTGGTGGCCGTCCATGGATCAAGAGATTCGCACCATGATAGAGCGATGTCATGAATGCCTCAACAGCGACAAGCGCTTAAAGGTCAGACATGCGCCTCTGATTCCCACAGAAGTACCAGAAGCGGTGTGGTCAAAAGTAGGTATAGACTTTATAGGACCCTTGGAGGCGATGGTGCCCGAACATCGCTATGGCATAGTGCTAGTGGACTACTTATCAAAGTGGGTTGAGGCTGGGTTTGTCCCAAACATCACCACTGCGACAGTAATCTAAGTCCTCACTGAAATCTTTCAAAGGGAAGGACTCCCCAACGAAGTAGTAACGGACAATGGGGTACAACTAATTTCAAGGGACATGGAACAATTCCTGAGGAAGCACCACATACACCAGAAGAAAGCAGCTTTGTATCATCCCCAAGCCAATGGACTGGTAGAGAGAGCCAACAGGTTTATAAAAGGTAATATCCAGCTAGCAACCGCTTCCGGAATGGACCCGCTCAAAACAACCAAAGAGGCCATAGCGGCCCACAGACTTACTCCCAACGGGATCACACAAGTATCCCCATTTTGAATGTTGAGAGGGAGGAGAGCAGCTTCAACGCTTATACCACCATGGTTGACCAAGGTAAGAGAAGATGAAGAATACAGACATGTCAGAGGTGGTGTGGAGAATTGAAAACAGCAAAACACGCATGAAAACATGGAGTGACAGAAGAAGGACTAAACAAGCGTCAGACGTTAGAGAGGGAGATTGGATCAAAATACGACTACCGACAAAGGATCAAATCACGGGCTCTCGGTTCAGCAGACCCATAAAAGTGATCCACAGAGGAACCAACCACGTCCGCACCGAAGACGGGCGCACTTGGAACCTGGAAAGAGTAGCCCTATTCCAGAAGAGACAAGAGAGAGCAAGGACCCCGGAGAGATCAGAAGCGGAAGGAGGAATGGACTACGAGCGAGAAGAAGGTGAGCCAGAGAATGATGACAGAGAAAGGGAGGAAACAGAGATGGAACCGGATGCACCCACAGCAGAACGAGAACTGGAACATCAGGATGCCCACAGCGAGAAAAGTGACCGGCCAAGAAGAGAACACAGAAGACCGGTGAGATACAATGACTATGTATTGCAATTAACTGCCTTTGCATTATCAGGGGGAGGTGTGTAGAGATATCGCGAGAGCCGCAACTCTCGCGAGATCTCGGCCGCGGCCACTAGGGCCGCCCCCGCACATTATGGGAGCAGCAGAGGACGCGGTAAGACGTGCCCTCCCAGCTCCTCCGAGAATTAGGCCTTAGGCCTAACAGAAGACAATACAGCCTCCCAGCTGCAACCCTTTACTTAAGAGGCAAGCTGCCCAAGTGGATTTACCACCTATACATCTATATGTGATGACTGATGTCGTATGCTGAATAAAGGACATCACTATTACTAAGACGCCTCCTGTCATCCTTACAACTATTATACAACACATGGGAGGCAAATATTGACGTATAATAATGCAGTATATGACTATATGTCTGCACACTCCAGCTACATACATTGAGTGAAATAAAATCTTTTAGATAGTAAAATAGACTTGCTGCAAGCAATTACCCACTTTACATTTGGATAGCTATTGGCACGTATTTTGCACAAAGCAAAACGATCTGTGGGAAGGGATATCTCGCAATCACACTAAGTGGGTTCCACAAAGGAGAACTGCTCGCCCCCTACCCTCTGTGGTTCAACAGGAAGTGATTTAACAGGCTGACCTACTACCTATGAGAAAGGGTTCCTTTACCCTCGGCATGGTTCTGCAACATTGTGGCTTTCTGGAACGTAAGTAAAATATGCCTTGGAGTGTATATTATGTACCATGAATATAACTTGTGCCCATGCATCAGAAGAGGTTGATTCTGCTCCTTAAATTGTGGCACAACCTGCATCAGTTGAAGGATAAGGCTCTCTAAGTAACTAACAATGGAGTGCACAAAGGCAAAAGAAGCAATAAGCGCCATCATTAAGGAATGTCTGGGCAGGAGCCACCTTTAAGATGACTGGACAACTGGCCATCATGGAGGGGATCCAGGAAAGTGGCGATGAGATCAGTGTGCATCATGCAGCTACCCTGCGTGAAAGGAAACCATTACAAATCTTGAAGCAGAATAGGACTTCAGCATTCCAGTCACTGATTGCTTCCTCCATTGTAGAGTGAAAAAAAACTTGCTGAACTTTGGAACTTCCTACTTTTAATCCTGTGTGTTTTCTGTGTTTGGTTTTGGAGTCTGAAACTCCATAGGCAACATCCTTTTACCTTGTGATATACAGCAACCTCAGTGCAGTGTCACAGAGAAATCCTTTGGATCTCTGCTAAGTTTTAAATACGGTCTGTTGGATTAGTATTTTATTGAATTTATATAGCCCTTTAATCCAAAGTGCTTTACATGAGAACACGAAACAATATAACAAGTATAAGATGGCAATGGAATCACAACTCGATAACAGTACAAGGAATACACTACTGTTTCCAAGAGTAGTGAAGTGAAATGGACTTTACTTCCATTTTTCCCTTTGTAGACCCAGCACACACCATCTTACCAGAGGGTGCTGGAGAAGTTACTTAGCATCTCCTTTGTCTACCTTCCAATCTAACAATATTATGTTGCCCTTTCTACAATGAATGGCTGGTGGCAGTGGTTTACTTTTTCCTACCATTGTGTGCTTTTACCGCAGGCTGCTTTCATAGCTGCAGTATAGCAACCATGGGTGCCTGTTTTGTCAAAATGGCCCCAGTCTTATTTCGCCATTTCTTGTTGGAAAGGTCCTTCTTGAGATTTACTCTGCGTGCCAAACCAGGTTTGGTCCCTTTGTTCATTTGATCTTTGGCGGGATTCACTGGTGAAGCCCGCCTCTGGCTCCAGTGTGTCTGGCAGGCCAGGAAGCGAAGGAGGTGCCCAAAACTCACTGTGCGTAGTCCCCTTGGTTACAGGAATGCACCCAAAAGTGATTGGCCAGCTGGCTGTCCTTGGAGGACAGCCACCCTGTTGTGCGAGTGACAGCTAGACTGCGAATTAATGGGAACGACTTGCATAAAAGGTGCAGTCTTTTGCAAGAAAGGCAGAGTCGACCACTAGAAGGAACCAAAGAAGCAGCTTGCTGTAACCTCCTGGACCGTGGGTTTTCCTGGTGAAGGCCTGATGCATTGCTGAAGCTCCGAAATTTCAAATCAACTAGAGAAGCCCTGGAAGGACGACTTCTCCCCTTGGGTTGGTGGGACCAATCAGCCCCAAGACTAACTCGACTGGAACCCTCTCTCTGCTGGCTGTACTTCATTGCTGCGGACAGGAACACCAGAATCAAGTGCATCGCCTTTAAGCTGGACCTGAGTGCCAGGAAGATCCTCCAGACTCCCTCGAAGCAGGGCTGACCAAGCCCGAGACACAACAGAGTGCTGGACCCCAGAAACAAGGAAAGTCCACAAGGTGTCCAAGAAATTATAAGTTACTCACTGTAGTGACTAACATACTCATAGTCCATAGTCCTCTTTCCTCCATACTGTATGGGCGTCCCTTCCAAGGGACAAGAGACTGAACCCTTTTCACCAGAAAAAAACCTTGCACTTTAAATTTAGAAACACGCGGGGGCGTGGCCCAGAGAGCATGCTCTGCCCTGACTCCGCCCTCCGGTGCCACATCTAAGTCCCCATTGACGCGTCAACAATAGTTTTAACATTGCCTAATGACACCAGTATTAGAGGGGATGTTGTTGGGACGTATTGAGGAAAGGGGACTAATAGTACGTTAGTCACTACGGTGAGCAATTTATAATTACTCTTAAATCCCGTCGCCTTTCCTCCATACTGGATGGGCGATTAAAACAGATTGCAGCCCCGGGGTGGAGAGGAGACCATCCTTAAGCAAACAGGTTCCTGAGAACCGCCTGTCCGAAAGCGGCATCAGATCTAGAGCCGGCATCCAGAGAGTAATGCTTTCAGAAAGCCGAGGAAAAGGCCCAAGTGGCCGCCCTGCTTATGACTTGCCAAGTGACATGGCGCTGGAATGTGATGGCCGTTGCCTTGGACCCGACTGCGTGAGCATGCATGTTGGCCAGGAGCGGCTTGTGCTTGTCCTCATACGCTTCCTTGATGCCAGAGACCATCCAGCGGGATATGGAAGCCTTAGAGGCTTGATAGGCTGATCTCGAGCCGCCACTTGCGGCAGCCCTTGGTCCTGTCAAAGTAGAATTTTAGGGCACGCCTGTGCTTCGTCCTTAGTCCTTCCGACATTCTTTCCCGACCCTATTTCCTTGTTCAAGCGAAACGCAGATGGAACCTTGGGCAGAAATGCTGGGTGCATCCACATGACGTCCTTGTGAAAGGTGGTATGCGGTTTAGAGGCAACCAGCGCCTGAATCTCGCTGACTATGCAAGCCAAGCTAAGACCGACTAGTAATGCAGTCTTGATGGTACCCAGCCTGATATTCACGGACGCGATGAGCTCTAATGGTTTGTGCGCAAGGGCGCCCAAGACTATGTATGTTAAGGTCCCACACGGGGTGCAGTCTGACGGGCGGTTAGAGCCTAGCGAGACCAGTCAGATGTTTCTTGATAGGGTTGGAGGAGGAGAAAGTGCCCTTCTCTGAGTTCCTGTACGCCCCAATGGATGCAAGATAAGTAGAGCAGGTGTCCACCCGTACGCCCAAATGAGAGAGGTGCTCCGAGAAGGAGAGCATGTCATCCAAATTGCAGGCCAAGTGGTCAATTCCCTTGGAGTATGCCCAGTGGCAGAACCAGGTCCATTTGCTCTTGCACTGGGCCCTGGTGGCTTTTCTCCTGGCACCCTCTATGATCTCCAGATTGGCATGGGAGAGGCTAAGGTGCCGAAACGTTACCTGTTCAGGTACCACGCTGTGAGGGCTAGTTTCCCTGGTGCTGGGTGAACGATTCTTCCCCCGTGCTGTGCCAGAAGATGTGCTGGGCCCGTCGGGAGGTTTATAGGGGGCACCTCCGATAGGCTGAGGGGCTCTGAAAACCATGGTCTGGCCGACACCATGGAGCTATCGGAATGATGAGTCGGCGTGAATCCTTGATCTTGCAAATCACTCTGTGGATCAGAGGAGTGGGTGCAAAGGTGAAGGCCTTCATGCCGGTCCACTGGAGGTGAAATGCGTCGCCCAGAGAGCTGGGGCCCTGACCCTGCCAAGATGCAAACTGTGGGCACTTCTTGTTGTGCCAGGTGGAAAAAGATCTACTTGGGGGTGAACCCACCTGTAGATCTCCTGAATAATGAGGTAGTTTAGCTGCCACTCGTAGTTGTCCACACTCAGCCTGCTGAGCCTGCTTAAGCCTGTCCGCCTCCAGGTTGGATTCCCTCAGATGTGGACTGCCAAGTGTAACATTTTGTTTTCCAAGGCCCATTCCCACATGCTGCTTACCAGTCTGCACAGAGGAGGGGGATCTGGTGCCTCCCTGCCTATTGACATAGTACATGCTGGTCGAGTTGTCTGGATGAGGATAACCTTTCCCTTGAGAAGTGTTAGGAATGCTCTGAGCGCTATCCAGATGGCGTTCAGCTCCAATCAATTGATGTGGTATTCCTGCTCCCGTCGAGTCCAGGTGCCGTGGACCGAGAGTTCTTCCAGGGTGGCTGCCCAGCCCTCGAGCAAAGAGTCTGTGGTGATGGTGGCCTACGGAGAGGGCGCCCAAGACTAGGAGAGGGGATTTGCAAGGGCTTGCCTGTCCGTAGGTTGCCCTCCATGGACCACCAGGTTAGGTCCGGGGGGAGAGATGGAGGAACATTGATCGTCCCGGATTGCGAGCCCCGCTCCCGATTCCATAAGGCCGTGAAGTGCAGCTAAATCCTTCTCATCCTTAGTCTCATTTGTGGCACGGCTAACAGAACCACCACTAGCAGACACAGGAGATGTTGGTACCACCATGCTGAGGTCACCTCTCTGCTGAGGAAGTGGGCGGTGGCCCTCTTGATGGCAAAGACCTTGTCTTCCGACGGGAAGACCCTCTCGGAGCACGTGTCCCAAATGAGTCCCAGGAATGTCAGTCTGCGTAGGGAGCAGCTGTGACTTCTTGAGGTTGAGAGAGAAGCTCAGGTCGTGCAGTGTGTTCATAAAGGCCTGGGAAGAGTGGTGAACCGCTTCCGGAGATGTAGCCCTGACGAGCCAGCTGTCGAGGTATGGGTAGATGTGAAGGCCCTGGCTCTCTGAGGAGTGCCACTACAGCATTCGTGAGTCTGGTAAAGACCCTGGAGGCTGAGTTGAGGCCAGACGGAAGGACTTTGTATTGGAAATGGTAGCCCATGATTCTGAACCGAAAGAATGATGGGCTGCCAAATCGGGACGTGTAGGTACGCGTCCTTCAGGTCCAGCGGCAACATCCAGTCTCCCTTGTCCAATGTCTCTGCTATAAAAGCTGGCATAACCAGCTTCAATTTTGCAGGGGGTAAGGAGAGGTTGAGGGTGGAAAGGTCCAGCACAACTCTCAGGCTCGCCTGGTTCTTCTGAATGGCGAAAATCCCTGAGTAAAAGCCAAAGCCTCGCTGTGAGGCTTTAACTTCCTCCACTGCCTGCCTCTCTACGAGCGACCGGATCTCCGCCAAAAGAGTTGCTGTCCCAACTTGTGGGAGAGGAGGAAGGAGAGGATGGGATAGGAAGGCGGTACCCTGTGGATACTACGTAGAGGATCCAGGGGTCCGCAAAATTCTGGCACCAGACTTGTGCATGGAGAGCAAGCCTGCCCCCACCGGAAACACATGGACCCGAAGGGGCGTGTCATGCCTTCTTTCCCTCGGAGGTGCCCCCCCCCTCCTTTTGTTGTTTGTGCCGCCTCAGCCCATTAGGTGTGCCAACCTCGATCCGGGGGTCGGTAGAGCTGCGTTTAGGCACCCACTCGGACAATGTCCTTCGGACATGTTGCCAGTAACAGGGCATAGCCCCTCGGCCATTCGGCCTGGTTCGATGCTTCACGAAGAAAATCCTATGGAGGCGACTTCTGGAATCGCTCCCTCCACCTAGCTAGTCTTTTCTTCAGTGCCTTCGAGGACAGCGAGTCACACGCCGAACATGATTACCAACCGTGGTCTGTACCAAGGCAACGTAGGCAGAGGGCATGGGGGTCTGAAGTTGGTGTCATGATCTCTGCTTCCAAAAGGTCAGGGTTTTCCCAACTCCCTTGGAAGCAGATCCATAACCCAGGTTCCGAGTGCCAACCAGTCCCAATTGGGACCTTTTGGACCCAGTCCTGGCGCCAGTGGCACCAGGCTCATAAATATGCCCAGTCCCAGCGCTGGAAGCGCCGGGCTCATAATGCTTGGGTGGACTTACCTGCAGCAGACCATGCTGCTTACTTGCCTGCCAGTTGAGCCTCTGATCCTCTTCTGTTTGGAACTACTTTTCCTGTTGGGTGGGGCAGGAGCCACTCCCTAGATTCAGAACACTGGAACTCTTCTGGAAAGCAGGAACTCTTTTCTTATCTAGGCATGGCTGTGGAAGGAGACACCTAAGCACTACAGGAGGCTATTTAAACCACACCCGATGGATGAATCTTGCTTTGCGTTATTCTGCATCCTCTGCAGCAGAACGCTCATCGTGTCTTCTGCATCTGATCCTGGGCCTAAGGAAAAAGGCTTACCATCCTGAATCCAGTCTTCAGCAACACCTATAAAGACAAGAAAGAACAGGTTAGCATTACGGTCTTCAGTGACAGCTCTTTACTTACCTGGTCCATCGGCTGTCACCAACGCCTCGCGCTGCATTCCGGCATCTGAAAGACAAAGGCTTACCTACTCTTCGTGCGCTCCGGAGGTCTTCACACTGCATTCCGGCATCTGAAAAAGAAAAGCTTACCAACTCTTTGCACGCTCCGGAGGCCTTCGGCGCTGCATCCCGCATCTGAAAAACAAAACAAGGTGCGTTTAAAGACATTGGGGAACTTTAATACTCACGTGCCATTACTCCTTTCCACATCTAACCCAGTGGGTATTCCGGCACCCTGCAGCCGCTCCGAACTTGTACCTGCAAAATAAAAAGACAGTTAGAGCGCCTCGTGAAGCAGGAAACAAGCGCTTACTTACGTGCTTCCAGGCGCTTCTATTCATCACACGGGCTCCATCTTCAACTCACTTCAGCCCGTCATCCGCCATCGCCGGAACCCTGCAAAACAAGAAACATTACTAAAGACTTTAAAGACATTAGCATTACTCGAAACTTACCGTTCGTGCAGTAAACGACGGACAGCAGTCCTCTGAAGTCAAGAGGCCTGCTCCCCTTATCCAGTGAAGAAACTGGTTACAGCACCCTGCCCCGAGGCAGATGGAGAGCACGGCGTTCACTTACCTAAGGTGAGAGCGTTAACCTTTGGGGTTCGACAGGAGAAGAGAAAGGGAAGAAGAGAGACATTCAATAACCCAGTTCCTTAATCCCATATTTTCTATCTGCAGACATCTTACCCTTCCTGTCAGACATACAGTGCACAGAGGTCCAGCCCAAAGAGCCAGCCGTGTGTTACACATCACCTTTGAAGATACGGTATACGCCCAGTCAAGACCGGCGCCTCTACGGGAATCAGGTGAGCGTTACAGTTGGGAAGAGTCAGTTGCAGGATGGACACCTGCTGAACCGTGTAGAAGTCGACATGCGCCGGGAAGGAGTGTGACGCCTGAGGACCGAGTAGCTGAAAGATAGATAATACAAAAAAGACAGGAAGTATCCGTGCGTGGAATTACATGGCTGAAGCCAAAACCAGGAGCGCTGGTGAATTCGGCCAGTTCCCGTCAATGTGGAAAAGGGGACGGAGGTGTGGCACCAGAAGGCGGAGTCAGGGCAGCACATGCTCCCTGGGCCACACCCCTGCACACCTCTAAATTTAAAGGGGAAGGAGGTTTTTCCTGGTGAAAAAGGTTCCGTCTCCCGTCCTTGGAAGGGACGCCCATACAGTATGGAGGACAGGGGACGGGACGTAAGAGTACCACGGTGGTGCTATTTGCAAGGAGCTGAAATCGCAACGTGCCTCTGATCTGAAGTGTGCCCTTTGCTGCCGCCGACCTTTGAATCCTAGTACAGGAGTCCTCAGATGTCCTCCCTCAACTGAGGCCCTGGAACAACAGGATTTGAAGGAACTACAACAGCAACAGAAGCCAACTGGAAACATTTCTTCAGAACCAAGGTACTGTGAACTAAGGGGAACTTACCTCTTGTTGAGTCTAACTTGCTTGCTCTCACTGGACACTTGCAATTGCTGCCCTTGGCAGAGTAGCTTGCAACTTTGGCCACAAGCTGGGAGGCTTGTGAAGGGCAAGCAGTGATTTCTTTTAACAAAACTCTTTAACATTGTGCAAGACTTTTGTGCTAATCTTCAAGAGATGCCTCAGCTCCCCTAGACTTTGCTCAATTGACATTGGCTGTCCTGGCTCCCTGAGGACTCTTCTTACCCTCTGTCTTTGTATTTGTCCCTCCAAACAGTCATACATACCTTACTTGTATAGCTGGGAAAGGGTTACACTACATTGCATTGGGGGATTCTAAAGTTCATACCTGTTTGAGAAACTTGTTAACCATCATTTCCTTTCCTTTTTGCCACAACTTCAGTATTACCATTCAAGTGTGAAAAGTGATATTAACGTCCACAGTGTCCTAACTATTGAAGTCACCTCAGGGTGTAGGAATATCTGTGTGCCATCCCAAAAGGGCATCTACTTTATTGAACGGAAGCAGTGTATTTTAAGTGTTCCATATTGCTCCCTTCTAAAGACTGCTTATTTTTTTTTTTTTTTTTTTTTTTTATTGTATATGGTGTACAAAAAACCTTTACAAATAGAACAAACTTTATAATTAGAAAAACAAGATAGTAAAAGAAAAGATAAACATTCATTGCTTTGCATTTGCATTTAAAAAAAGGAGAAAAAAGAAAAATACCCACTAAAGAAATATGAAATTACAGATTTACATAAGTTGCAAAAGTTTGCAAATTTTACAGAAAAGGGACAAACAATAGATAATCAACCGGTTTCAGATTTAAAATTTGATTGTCTAGGATTAGTCAAGTCAATACAAAGTACTAGTTATAGAGAATAACAAATAGAATAAATGCAAGGTATAAAATACAAAATACATTGCTCATATTAAAAACACTGTGCTCATATAGTAAAAAATTCATAATTCCAAAAATAGGAGCAGGAATCAGACCAAAGGGGCATATAGGTTAAGGGCTTTGATAAAGCCCGCCACAGCCAGACCAACCTTGATGTTCGAGATTGAGAGACATTGTGACCAAATCCAATTGTCTACCCCCAGTCGCCCCATAACATTAAAAATGCCTAGATATTTGTCCCTTAAAGAGGTCAAGGCCTTACAGTCAAGAATGAGATGCCGAGAAGTTTCAGTGACCCCCAAAAGTTTGCAGAAACGACAGGTGGGATCCAAATCAGAAAACTTCTTCCTTTTGCATAGGACTTCCCGAGTGGGAAGAAGGTTCCATCTGAGTTTAATGAGAAGAGAGCGGTAATGTCTATTAGGAAATTGGATCAAAATAAAAGACAACACACCTCTCTTCTTATGATCAAATTGAAGATCACTCAGTGAGGAATAACCATGAAGTTTTTCGATAGTGTTGCTCCAATCATGGCTGAAGAGGGACTCCTTAACCTTATTAGGGTTTGTAAGTAATGTATCCCTGTCGGAGGATATATCCATCAGGGTCTTATCGCAGAGAGTGGAGAAAAGATGGAGATATATGTTGTGGCCCGAGTGTGTCAGGGAAAAAATCATGCGGCCCACATCAACATATAAAGTATCAGGTCTAGGGGAAAGCAAGGCTGAGAACAGTGAGAGAACCCTCCAAAGAATCCTAGCTCGTAGAGAAACCAGACCCAACTCATATCTGATGGCAACAATAGGAATTGAATTGGGCAGTTTTAAAACTTTCCTCCAGTAAATGCCCTCAAGAGAGTCCCAGAAGGGCAAAAGTGTAAAGTAATGGAGTTCCATACCATACAATAACTTTGGAGTCACCTTACCCTTGAAAAAGTCTACCACGGGTTTGAGGGAAAACATACAATATTTATTCTCCAAAGTACGTGATTGGGAGATGAGAGGGAGCAGTTTCTGTCTAAGAAATCGTCTCAGTTCTATCACCGATGGTTGGGCCAAGATCAAAAAGCCCAAATAGACGATTTTGTTAACTCGAGAAATGTTTGCTCCCCCCATTTTCCATACTTTGTTGTTTCGGGTTCTCCCCTTTGAGAATTCCATGATACGTGTTTTACCAGGATTGATCTTCAGCCCATTTAGCAGTGCGTACTGTTCAAATTTACACAGGAGCCTCTGCAGGCCCACTTTGGTCTGGTCGAACAAGAGAAAGTCATCGGCATATGCCAACCAGGAGAATCTCAAGTCCCCAAGTTTAGCACTAACCATGCCTGCATTTTTCAGGAAGTTATCCACATCAGCCAAATAGAGGATAAATAGACAGGGAGCTAACGAGCAACCCTGTCTCACCCCAATACGCGTCCTAATCCTCCTAGAGAGAGTACCAGCCAAATCAAGCCTGATGTGTACCCCCGAGTTTTCATAGAGGGCCATAATAAGAGAAAGGAGGCCCGCCGGGATGCCCCATTTAGTTAATTTTTCCCATAATCTGGATCTAATGACCAGATCAAATGCATTAGATAAATCAATAGAGGCGACATACAGAGGACCGTCAGATTTTCCCCAAGAGGAGGTCTGAAGGGCAGTTATAATAAGACCATTGAGATTGGTAGAGTGGCCGGCCCTGAAGCCAGTTTGGTATTTGGGGAGAATATGATTTTCCCTAATCCATGTGTTAAGATGGGAGAGGAGCAGAGAAGCAAAAAGCTTACAGTCCGCGTCTATAAGAGAGATCGGTCTATAATTCTTTACCTCAGAACGTAGGCCTCTCTTAAAGATTGGGACAATATGGGCCGTATGCCAACTCATAGGGACCTTCCCGGAATTTACTACGTCCTGAAAAAGCAGGAAAAGTAGATTGGCCCAAATCTCGGGCTCGGCTTTGAATGTATTGTTCGTAAGGCCATTTGGACCTGGCGCCCTAGATTTCTTAGCCTTAGAAATAAGACAGAACACTGTCTCAAGATCAAAAACTGGTTTCCATGCGTCTTTCGATGGGTAAATCATCGATGCATCCGAAGCCAAGTCTTCCTCCCCAATATCAAAAAGTTTAGAGTAGTAGTCAAACCATTTGGCCTCTGGGATTGCATTAAGCTGATCAGCCATCAATGTGTTATCTAGGCTGGAAACCGAAGCCCAGAAGGCCCTCACATCTCGTTTTATTAATACTGCAAGCATATACTGTGCGTCATTTTGAATCATAGTAATTTTTCTATGCTTACAGTAGTTTTTGTATTTTTGGCGAATGGTTTTAATTTTTGTAGTTTTATCTGCCCAATCCATATCTAGGGCTTGAACATCCCTAATAAGTTTCTTAGTAAGGGCCTTTACATCGGCCAATTGTTGGTCGAAACTATGGTTGTGGAGTTTTTTGAAGACTCCTTTCCTTAGCTGGCCATAAATACTACTCTGTAAGACATTGAGAAAGCTATCAAAAGAAGAGGTGTTAAAGACTGCTATTTTCCAGCAGAGCGAGGTGTGGTTAAGGGAAGAGATCAGTTTGTTATTAAGAACACTGATGTTAAAAGGAGACCACCTTATCCCTGTCCCTTGCCTAACAGTATAAAGCTGAGTGGGTCCACCCTCCGGCAGAAGCTTGGTAAAAAAGGGGCATAGAAATTGAACCCGGAGAATACCATGGTCACTCCATGAATTGAAGGACACCTCGACATTAGAAGAAAATGGAATCAGGGAATGGTCGACAAAGACGTAGTCTAAGGTGGAAGATAAAGACGATCTACGCCAAGTTGGGCAGGAAGGATTAGTAGCATCATAATGGCTGTTAAGACAAGTTAGGCCAATTGAATCCAAGGCCAGATTCCAAGATCGACCCCATGTAAGTTTTAGTCCTGTACGTGGATCGTCTTCCATAGCCAAGCCCAGGTCATCATAATTGGATTCCAGACAGAGTACAGTCTGAATTTAAATCGCCCGCCAGAATGAGTTTGCCCATGGGGTGCAGATATCTCCAGGCAATGATTGTATCAGTTAACTTCTCCAGAAACAATTCGAGAGGAGAGATTCCCATATGCCAGTAAACATTGACCAAGAGAAAGTAACAATTAGAGTCCGGAAAAAACACCTCTAAGGCCATAAAGCCAAAAGGTGTATCCGAAAGCTCCTTAGCAACATAACCGAAGGAGGTTCTTACCCCTATAATGAGTCCCCCCGATGCGCGGCCTCCCAGGCTAGGTTTGGCACATTGAGAGAAAATATCGAATCCATCAAGAACTGGAGTTGAAAGTAGCCAAGTTTCTTGGAGAAAAAAACAATGCGAAGCCTTAATCACGGCAACCGTTTCTAGGTTCGTGAACAAATGAGAGTTACCTCTAGAGTTCCAAGAAAAGAAACCGAAGCTATATAGAGGGCGGGCATTCGAAGAGGATTCTGATTTAGCGGGAGTTAAATCATTTCCATAAGCCTGCGGTGACATGTGCCCAGCTCGCGAAGTCTCCATTAGATTTGGGCAAGAAATGCCTCCGTTGGGGTGGGGGAGTTCTTTCTGGATGGTAGACCATTGTGAGGTTACCTCTATATTCCGCGCCCTCTCCTTTATTTTTGGCAAATTGAGAAGAGTCCACTATTTTTGCTTCAAATCCTAGTTGCTTCAACCCTTCCATATGCCCCATGATCAAGTCTAAAACTACCTTCGATCTAAGAATGATATTACTAACATCTACCCGATCATGGAAAGGGAATAAGATGCAATCTATGTCATAGCTAGAAATAAGCGAAAGCGAAGGGAGTTGGTGAAAGATTTTAAGTATGTTACCACGATTTAAACAGATTGGCATATCTTCGCCCCAAAGACTGGAAAGCTGTATAACATCACCAGAAACTTTTGTTGTTGCAGAGACAGGTAAGGACTCAGTGATTTTTTTGGTAAAGTGCCCAAAGGGGTCAGCCGCCAGATCACAACCCCTCGCCCCTCTTAGTATAGTCCTATTATGGTTGACATTTGGCCCCAGTGGAAATCTTTCCCAAGAATTGGAAACGTTCTTGTTATGGGCAAAGTCAAACCCAGAGGGGACCGCTTCTCGAACCGCAGACATGCGCATATTTGAGATGCTAAGAGAAGCATGGTTAGAAGGGGGGAGAGTCGATAAGACATTGTCTGATCGATCTGTCATATCTCCATCCCTCTTAGTGCAGCCCATATTAACAGGGGGCTCCTCAGAAGCAGAGAAGAGTGCCGGGTCAAAAGAAGAGAGCCGAGTAGTAGGAACCTCGTCCTGTGGCAAGCTTACATTTGAATTAGACACTGTCACCTTGCAGATCTTGGGAACAAGTAGCGACTGAAGTAAATGTTTAGCCATATCAATGTTAACCATATTAACAGTCGGCGTAGTTAGAGAAGTGTCCGGGTGATTCAGACTTTTACCAGAAATAGACTCCAGAGAAGTAGAGGGGAGAATTGCTTCTGGGGCAGAGTCCATAACCTCCGCTGCAACAATATCAGTTGGCAGTGCTACAGGGTTAGTACTAGTGGATGCTGGTACAGTAAGAGGTGTTATCTGAATGCTAGAAACTGCAATTTCACCAGTACCAACAATCATTGGGCCCGCATCTATAGAAGCAGAGGTGTTAATCAGCATACCCACCGCATCCGTTGAGACAGATGCGCGTGGTAAAATAGGTGGAGCATTGGCGGTATCTGGAGTGGTCACATGGATGGGAGAGGGGATTGGTTCAACAGAGTTATCAGTCCCCTGTGGAACTGAAAGAATGGTTGAAGGGACTAGAGAGTTTGCCATAAAGAGGTTTTTGAAAAATTGATTAGTATATGAAGTAATCTTTTTGACATTCTTCTGATTTTTTGTTTTCTTCATTTGTTGGGTCATTTTCCTTTTCTTTCCTAGACAGGGGAGGACTTTTGGACAAAAAGTTTCCACTGGGGGCTCAGAGGAAGTTGCTGCGATCTCTGGAGTTAGGATAGTCATGTTTTCTCCTGAGGATGCGACATGGTCACCTTTAGAACGGACGGCCAACTCTGCAGTCCCACCTGCACATGGATGGTCTTGTATAGAGGGTTTGAGGGATACCCTTGGCAGAACCTCCTGTACTTTGTCCTCTCCTCTTTCCATAGAGAATACAGTCGGGACACTAGGAAGTATATCTGTAGGGTCGTCAGCCTCTCGCAAACCATCAAAGGCAGCACGGGGAGTCATAGAGGAAGAGCCCCGGGAATCAGGATCTGGAGGTTGGAGGACCAGAGGACCCAGGGCCGCATTGGGGACCACCCCTAAAGTAGTTGCCGTGATCCCTGTAGGCCCCTGATGAAAATCGTGTGTAGGGGCCAAAGGTGGATTGAAAGAGGTAGGGTCAAGGCCTTGAGTGGTCAAAAATTGATTTTCTTCTTTTATAATTTTTACTAATTCTTCAAATCTATCTAGGCCCTCCAGCCTAGAATATATTTCGGTAAGTATACGTGAATGGGATCTAACCTCTGACCAGATGTTATCATAGAGACTCACAAAAGAACTCAGAACCATATTCAGCGCAGAGATAGTTGGATGGGAGAGTTTAATTCTATCATCAACATCTTTAAGGGTATGATGTAGAATAGACTCACTGGGCGGATCAGTTTTGAAGTCTGGAAGAAGACCTCTTTCTTTTAACCAGTTTTGTTTTTCAGTATACTCGTCAATAAAGTTGGTGAGATCTGAAGGGGAACCTGCCAATGATTCATCACAAATTTGTTGTGTTACATTATTTGTTTTGTTAAGATGGGAGTCCAAGTGGCTATCAGCAATTGCCCTATCTGCACATTCTATGATACTGATATCATCAATATCCTGGACTGAGAGATCTTCAATATCCAGTTTCTTAGCTACGTTAATTAAGTTAGTATGGGCCGGGGTATATACTGAAGGAAGAGGGTGAGGAGATTTAGCCAGAGTGCTAGAGACAGATTTCTTACCAAAAAAATGTGTGATGTTTTTCCCCTGGATTGGATTACCCTGGGTACCTAGATTAATTTTTATTTTTGATATTGAGTTGCGGGGCTTGTTAAGAGGGGTTTTGAACGGCAAAGAGATCCCATTAGGGGAGAAGGGAGTTCCCACCACACTAGTAGAAAGGTTAACGTGAGAAGAAGATGTGTGCTTAGAATCACTGAGTAAAGCTTTGGATCCTAAGGAGGGTAGAGTGTAAGAAATAGCAACGCTCCCACTGTCCTTCTTCTCTAATAGTTGTGGTACAATAACTTCTGATTCACCCACCATGACTGGGGGTATGGGCATACTAGGATTCAGTGAGGGAATCGATGGAACAGGGATATTAGGCAGAGGGTTGTTGTCATAAGCCATGTTAGTTTTAATCTTTGAAAAACTGACCCCAACCAAAAGATTGGAGGCAAGAGTAGCAGCTAGACGTTCTTCCTGAGTATCTATAGAAATGTCATGTATTCCATTGAAAATACAGCTATTATACGCTGTATTACGTGAAGTGATACCCATAGCATTGCATGCCTCGGACCTCTCTCTCAGATGAATTTGGGCCTGGGCTATGTCCCTTAAAAGGAGAGGGTTATAATGGTCCTGAAGTGGAGCATCATCAGAACTCCCCATAGCAATAGGAATGGGGGTTTCTGGCACAGTAACTGTAGATGGCATGGAGGGCATACTAACAGTGGGCGAAGGGGACAAAGGAAGTGAGACCTCCATAGCAGTCTGACTTCTAAGTCCCCTACGTGTCATTCGGATAAAACCTCAGCCTAACAGTAGGGAGAAAGAGAAAGAAAAATAAGAGTTATGCCTGGGAAGGTACCCAGAAATACACTGGAAGTAAGCCTAGATGTCAGGGGAAGTTAGACATATAGACACACAGCAAAGAATACTAGGCAGTTTTTTAAAAAATTTTTAAAAAGTGCAAGTGTTAAAATATGGCACAAATAGCAAAAATCAAACTCTAAAAAACCAGTACATTGTTTAAAAATCCTACGAAATATATATGTAGCCTAGCATTAAGACCAAATTAAAATAGAGAGCAATGTTACACACTCAATTAAATAAAAATTTTAGTAAGTGAGTTGTGTCAGCGTAATAGTCATTTTCTGGGAAGGGGACGCCCGACGGCTTGTGGAGCTGCCAGAGTCCGACTCTCCACCCCAAACCCTCGTAATAGGAATGCAACTTCAATTGGATTGGCTTAGGAAGGGCCAGAACAGTGTACTCACAGATCACAGCCAAACAGCAAAACAGTATCTCCAGCCCTTACAGTCTCCAGGGCTTAACGCCGCAAGGGTGGCTGGGCGCTGGTTTTCAAAGCGAATCCTGTCACGTGATTGGTCACGTGTTCCGCAGAAGCTCCGCCCCCTTGAGGAAGCGGCCGGCAGCAAGAGCAAGGCTCGCAGTGCTGCTTGAAGAGCAGACTCGCTTAACACAGGAACGAGTGTTCAGGTAAGTAAAAGCACCTTCCCAGTATCAAGAAACACGCCGCTCGGGCGGCTGGGCGCTGGTTTTCAAAGCGAATCCTGTCACGTGATTGGTCACGTGTTCCGCAGAAGCTCCGCCCCCTTGAGGAAGCGGCCGGCAGCAAGAGCAAGGCTCGCAGTGCTGCTTGAAGAGCAGACTCGCTTAACACAGGAACGAGTGTTCAGGTAAGTAAAAGCACCTTCCCAGTATCAAGAAACACGCCGCTCGGGCGGCTGGGCGCTGGTTTTCAAAGCGAATCCTGTCACGTGATTGGTCACGTGTTCCGCAGAAGCTCCGCCCCCTTGAGGAAGCGGCCGGCAGCAAGAGCAAGGCTCGCAGTGCTGCTTGAAGAGCAGACTCGCTTAACACAGGAACGAGTGTTCAGGTAAGTAAAAGCACCTTCCCAGTATCAAGAAACACGCCGCTCGGGCGGCTGGGCGCTGGTTTTCAAAGCGAATCCTGTCACGTGATTGGTCACGTGTTCCGCAGAAGCTCCGCCCCCTTGAGGAAGCGGCCGGCAGCAAGAGCAAGGCTCGCAGTGCTGCTTGAAGAGCAGACTCGCTTAACACAGGAACGAGTGTTCAGGTAAGTAAAAGCACCTTCCCAGTATCAAGAAACACGCCGCTCGGGCGGCTGGGCGCTGGTTTTCAAAGCGAATCCTGTCACGTGATTGGTCACGTGTTCCGCAGAAGCTCCGCCCCCTTGAGGAAGCGGCCGGCAGCAAGAGCAAGGCTCGCAGTGCTGCTTGAAGAGCAGACTCGCTTAACACAGGAACGAGTGTTCAGGTAAGTAAAAGCACCTTCCCAGTATCAAGAAACACGCCGCTCGGGCGGCTGGGCGCTGGTTTTCAAAGCGAATCCTGTCACGTGATTGGTCACGTGTTCCGCAGAAGCTCCGCCCCCTTGAGGAAGCGGCCGGCAGCAAGAGCAAGGCTCGCAGTGCTGCTTGAAGAGCAGACTCGCTTAACACAGGAACGAGTGTTCAGGTAAGTAAAAGCACCTTCCCAGTATCAAGAAACACGCCGCTCGGGCGGCTGGGCGCTGGTTTTCAAAGCGAATCCTGTCACGTGATTGGTCACGTGTTCCGCAGAAGCTCCGCCCCCTTGAGGAAGCGGCCGGCAGCAAGAGCAAGGCTCGCAGTGCTGCAGACTCGCTTAACACAGGAACGAGTGTTCAGGTAAGTAAAAGCACCTTCCCAGTATCAAGACTGCTTATTTTAAAACTGGACTGTTTAATAAATGCATTATTTTAAATCAAGAAACCTTGAGTAGAACAAGTTACTTTCTTACCTGGTAACGTTCTTTCGACGGGATGTTCCTCCGACGTATTCCTTATCTTTGATATACGTTTCCAGCTTGCTGGCCTTGGAAATATTTTCTCTGTAGAGGGCGTTGCGCGTCGACGTCCGCCGAGTCGATGTCCCTCGACAGCCACCGTATCGGCGCCGACGTCACCATGCCCATAAATAGACACGCGCTGCGTACCTTGTTCAGTTCCGTTTTTGTAGTATAAGAAAGACATGCCTGAATTGGTTAGTAACCTTGAAGGAGCGAAAGCTGCAACCACAAGGGAAGTTATCACTGCGGGGATGGATGGAAGGGGCGATAAGGAATACGTCGGAGGAACATCCCGTCGAAAGAACGTTTCCAGGTAAGAAAGTAACTTGTTCTTCGAAGGGATTGTGTCCTCCGACGTATTCCTTATCTTTGATAGGCTCCCATAGCAGTGGTATGTAATTGGAGAAGGGAGTGATAGTGTTCTATATCCCTTTAGGGATGGACCGAGTGTAATACGGCTTCGCCAAATCTGGTCTCTTGAGCAGTGGAGGAATCCAGATTGTAAAATTTTGTGAATGTATGTGCGGACGACCATGTGGCAGCCGCACATATGTCCCGGACCGGTACCCCTCTATGGAGAGCCGAAGAAGCTGCGATACCCCTGGTTGAATGAGCCCTGAGGTTTTGGGGTGGCTCTTTCCCTGCTAGTCTATAACATTCCAGGATGGCCAAGATAATCTACCTGGAGATGGTTTGTTTTGTTATGGGTGGTGCCAACTTGTGACCCGAGTATCCTACAAACAGCTGGTCTGCTTGCCTGATTCTAGCCATTCTGCAGATGTAAAAGCTGAGAGCGTGCCTAGGGTCCAGCCTGTGTAGCCTTTCCTCCTCTTTCCCCGGATGGGGAGGAGGGTAGAATGAAGGCAAGGTAATTTTCTGAGTAATATGGAATTCAGAAACCACCTTTGGGAGAAAATTAGGCTTCACCTGGAGGACAACCTTGTCCTTGTGGAAGATTGTATGTGGGGGTTTACAGGAGAGAGCTTGTAGCTCACTCATCCTCCTAGCCGATGTTAGTGCTACAAGTAGTACAGTTTTAAGTGTGAGAAATCTTAATGCGCAAGAGTGAAGTGGCTCGAATGGAGTGCCCATTAAGAAGTTTAAGACTAAATTTAAGTCCCATAATGGAACCTAGAATGGTTTTGGAGAGTAAACATTAGTCAGACTCTTGAGAAATTGTACCACTAGAGGAATTTTGAAATATGATGGTTCCTCCGCAGTGCGCTTAAATATAGAAAGCGCTGCGAGATAGCCTTTTACAGTGCCAACTTGAAGGCCTGAGTTTGCCAAGTAGAGTAGAAACGATAGCACCGTTGGTGTATTGCATGAAAAAGGGTCGATATTCTCTTCCCTACACCAGCTGCAAAACTTGTTCCAACGGCAGCAGTATAAAGACTTTGTTGCTGGTCTTCTGGCCGAAAGCAACACCTCCATGACGCCATCAGGGAGAACCCAATCCTTGTACCTCAACCTTTCAGAAGCCAAGCGTGAAGGTTGAGGGTTCTGATGTCTGGATGGAGAACCTGACCTCCCTTCTGCGAGAGAAGATTCTCTTTGAGTGGAAGACAGATTGGAGGACAGATGGACATATCTAGAAGGTCCGGGTACCACGTTCTCCTGGCCCAGTCCGGGGCAATTAGGATCATGGTTTTCCGGAATCTTCTCAACCTCCTGATCATTTGAGGAATAACAGGGACTGGTGGAAACTCCCAGTCCACTACAAACGTGTCTCCCAGAGCTCCTCTCGGGGGAAATTTCCTTGAACAGAACAGATTGCACTTCCTGTTGGTGCTTGTGGCGAACAGATCCACCTGAGGGGTTCCCCAAAGGGCGAAGATCTCTTGAAGGACTTCCTGAGCTAGCTCCCATTCGTGGGAGACTGCTCTGCCTGCTCAGAGCGTCCGCTGTCAAATTCTTCTCTCCGGCTAGATGGACTGCTGATAGAGAGATTCCTTCCCGAATTGCCCAAAACCAGAACTGCATTGCCTCTCTGCACAGTGGTAGTGATCCTACGCCTCTTTTGTTGAGGTAGTGCATGGCCACCGTGTTGTCCGTCATTATCAGGACATTTCTCCCCTGTACTGATGGCAGGAAAGCTTTCAGCGCTAGTCTGATTGCGCTCAGCTCTAATAGGTTGATATGCAGTCTGGACTCCGATGGAGACCAACGACCGCTGATGGTCAAGTCGTTGGTATGGGCTCCCCACCCTGTGAGCGAGGCGTCTGTGACTACGGTTATCTCCGGCCATGGTTGCCAAAACAGTTCTCCTTTCAAGATGTTCTCTGAATAGGCCCACCACTGAAGGTCGTGGGCTACCTTGTCCGGAATCCGGAGGAGGTCTGACATTCTGAGAATTGTGACCACCGACTTCTCAGTGCCCACTGAAGAGATCTCATTCTCAGGCGAGCCTCTGGCACAAGGAAGATGCAGGACGCCATGAGGCCTAGCAACCTCAAAAAGTCGAAGGCTGGGAGACGTTGGGCATTTTGAAACTTGGTGACCATCTGTAGAATATCTTGAGCCCTCAACTCTGGTTGCTTTTCCCGGGGGAAGTGTCCAGGACCGCTCCAATGAACTAGAGTCTCTGAGATGGAATCATCTGTGACTTCTTTAAATTGAGGGAGAAGCCCAGTCTGTGAAGGAAGAGGCAGACATAATCTAGCTGGGTCTGGGCCTGTTCCGAAGATACGGCCCTGATCAGCCAATCGTCCAGGTAGGGATAGACGTGGATCCCTTCCCTCCTTAGACTCGCCGCCACTACCGACATCAGCTTGGTGAAGACCCTCGGGGCGGAGATCAGCCCAAATGGGAGAACTCGAAATTGATAATGAGAGTTGCCAATTGCGAACCTCAGGTATTTCCTGTGCTTGAGATGGATTGGCACATGGAAATAAGCATACTGAAGGTCCAGAAATACCAGCCAGTCCTGGAGCTGGAGGGCCTGAAGGATCGGAGAGAGAGTTACCATCTTGAACTTGTCCTTCCTGAGGAACTTGTTCAATTCTCTTAAGTCCAGGATGGGTCTCAGTCCTCCGTCCTTCTTTGGTATGAGAAAGTAGGGGGGAGTACCAGCCCTTGTTCCTGACCGCTACAGGTACCGGTTCTATAGCACCTTTCTCTAGCAGGTCCATAATTTCCTGCAAGAGGAGCGGATCTGGAACATTTCGGGAGCTGTTCCCCGGTGGATGACTGAGGGATGTGTAGAAAGGGTAGGCAGTAATCTTGGGCAACTGTCTCCAACGCCCAAGCATCTGACGTTATAGCCTGTCATTCCATCAGATGGCGAGTTAACCTGCCCCCTACAGGTGTCTTGTGTGCAAAGGCCTTAGAGTGGTTTGGGGGCGGCTGATGCAGATGCCGAGGGTAAAGAGGCACCTGCTGCTGCGGTCTTAGTACCTTTGACCAGTCCACCTCGGGTGGATCTTCTTTGGCCTCTTTGAGCCGGCTGTCCTCTGCCTTTTCCGAATGCGGAATAATAGCGAAAGGACTTTCCTCTCCCAGAGGTTCCTGAGGGGCGAAAAGGAGTTTGGCGGATAGCGGCACCTAAGGATTTTGCTGCTGCTTTAGAAGTCTAACTTTTCCAGACTGTCATCAGCCTTTTTTCCGAATAACGAAGAGCCGTTAAAGGGCATATTCAAAAGTCTGGCCTGTACATCTGGAGCAAAGCCAGACTTTCGCAACCACGTACGCCTGCGGATTGTTGTACTAGCCGCCATGGTCCTGCTGATACTGTCAGCAGAACCGATGCCAGTTTGAAGAGACTCGCACATGGCAGCTTTGCCACCTTGAATGATGTTAAGGAAGGCTTCCTTCTCTCCATCTGGTATGCAGTCAGCCGCTGATTAAGCACACTCCCATAATGTGCGACTGAACCTGGCGTGCGTACAGGTGGCGTTGATGGACTTGAACGCCATACTACAGGCAGAGAAGACTTTGCCATAGAGCCGTACCTCTTGTCATTCCTGTCCTGTGGGACAGTAGGGTAAGCAGTCCTACTGCTGGATGAAGTTACCCCTTGAACCACCAGTCTCTCTGGGGTCGGGTGTTTTGACAGGTATTCAGGGTCAGCAGCCGCTACCCTATACTTTGTCGACAGTCTTTTATTGACTGCTGGGATGACTTCGGGAGTCCCCCAATTGGATGCAATTTTTCTTTGTAGGGCTGCATGGAAGGGGGCCACCGGGTCCTCCTTTGGGCCTTTGTCCAATATATCCGTTAGATCATCCTGTTGGAAAAACAGGTGAAGGTGCAGACCAACCCATAAACTCAATTATTCTTGCCATCAGGGTTCTATATGGTGTTTCGGCATGTTCCCCTGGGTCTGGCTTTACAAATTCCACTTCTGGGAAAGTGTCAAGTCCACTGGCCTCGAAGTGAGTCCTGTAGTTCCTTCAGCCTCCTTTCTTCAGAGGTGAAATCCTCTGCAGCAGGCAGTGAGGATCTCTGTAAACCAAAAGTTTCTTGGTCTCATAAAATGAAGACAGACCAGGGTATTCTGATCTCTGAAATGGAGTAAAGCCCATCTCTAGGGCTGAAGGAGCCAAAGTCGTTATTGGACGAGAAAATGTCGAAGTCGTCGACGCCGATGAAACCGGCCTCGAAGGCGCCGAAAAAACTGGAAGGGGCCTCGAAGAATTCGAGAGGATCGGGATCCTACTCGAGGGCATCGACGACTGTCTCGGCGTTGTGCCGGAGGCCCTTGAAAACACCGTTGGCTGTGGAGCCTTGGTCCCCTCATCGGCGTCGACGATGGCGTCGAGTCGATCAACCGGTGCGTCGAGAAACCCTTCGACAACGGTGTCGATGGCGCTGACCCATGCGTCGAGGGAATCTTCGACTGCGTCGAAGGAACCCTCGACGACGGCGAAGACAACGGTACCTTCTTACCCGATGGCTCATGGTGCTCTCAGGTGGAATGTTTCGCCGGGTGCTGCGACTCGCGGCGTTTTGATTTTTTGGGTTTTTCACACTGGTTATCACCCTCAGCTGTCTTCGAGGGGGTCGAGGCCGCGTTCTCGAAGACGCTTAACATTTTCTTTCTGAATTCCTCCCACTTAGTTTGAGAACTGTGTTTGGTGGGACAGGAAACTCTTACTGGAGAAACCGAAGACGAGGAATGGGACCTTCAACGTCTCTTTTTTGAGTGTCTAGATCTCTACGAATGGTGGGAGCTGCTTCGAGATCTAGAATGGGAGTGTTTGACGGCGAGGAGACGAATGCCTCGACGGACTAAACCTTCGAGGAGGTTTTGGCTGACTTCCCTCTCTCGAGCTTCCCCTTTCGCTCCTTCATGGCTTTCGCCGTCATGGACATGCAGTCCTCACACTCCGAGCAATGGTGCTCGGACCCCAAGAGCCATAAACAGACCCTGTGTGGATCCGTTATTGACATTTTTTTACCGCAGTCTCGACATTTCTTGAAGCCGGATCGCGGCGTCGTCGGTTCTGATGAAGAAGCCATCGAGAACGATAAGGAATATTCGTCGAAATAGATTTAGATAAACCTAACTTAACTGAGCAACGACGTTCCGAGGCCCCACGAAGCGCGGAAAAACGGAACTGAGCAACGGACGCAGCGCATGTCTATTTATGGGCATGGTGACGTCGGCGCCGATACGGTGGCCGTCGAGGGACATCTACTCGGCGGACATCGACGCGCAGCGCCCTTTACAGAGAAAAAATTTCCAAGGCCAGCAAGCTGGAAACGTATATCAAAGATAAAGGAATACGTCGGAGGACACAATCCCTTCGAACAAGTGTTATGTGAACACTTGTCACTGAAACTTTGTTGCAACCCTACAGCTCATATTGACCCCTCTTGAGATAAGCCTGGCTGCTCAGTCACCCTACCAACCTGTGTAATACAGGCCTGTTCCAAAGGTTGGGTTACCTATTGCCAAGACGACAAGGTTGGTGTAGTCTCCCACAGGTTAACTACATACAATCTTGCCTTACACAAACAATTACAGAAATTAATACTCCAATGTGGTCAAAAGATTTGGGATCATGGAGCCTTTGAACACGTTTATGGAAGTGGCATAACAATTTGGACTTGACAGTCAGGAGGATGCTACTGAATTAAAGGAGGAATAGCTACAATTGAAAAACATCCACCATGAAAACAGATCTCAGCAAAGTTTTTGCATTCAATGCATCCCCACAGAGGTAGCTGCCTGTCCTTGGATACATGTGTCACGACCGCTGGGCGCTGGCGGCTGTGGGAGAGGTGGAAGCGGGGCCGCCATTGATTTGTGCCGCCACGTTTTCTCCCTGACAGCATTAACGGTCTAGTCTTTTTTTTTTCAACATGGCCGCTGCCTACGCGTATTTATTTCCACACGCTAGGCAGTTCGGCGCGTTGCAACTTCGGATTTCCCTCTGTTGCTCTCGCTCCCCTATTGTTTTCTCCTTGGCGGTGCTCCCCCTGTGCTGTTTTGGGGCTCCCTGGCCCTTGCTCTCTTTCCCTTGCGCTCTTTCTCCTTCCAGCCTTCCCAGTGTTTCTCTTCCCGGTTGTTTTCACCGGTTTCGTTCCTTTCCCTGGCTGTCTCTTTCTCGGCTCCTTTCTCATCATCAGCTCGTCCCTCTTGTACTCTCTCACTCTCCTTGCATATCCGTCGGATTGTGCTTTCCCGAGTATTCCTGTTATCTGGTGCCTGCCTGCTCAAGTACTCCGGAGGGGTTTTTATGCCATTCTGGCTTTTCCCCTCACTCCGTTGTTAGTCCGTCGCGGAGGAGGTTCACCGTGCCTCCTGTGTTCGGAGCCGCGGTGGCTTCCTTTCGAGGCCGACCTTACCTTCTACAGAAGAGACTTCCCGCTCTCCACGCCAGAAGAAAGAAGTTCAATCCAAGCTCAGGTGAGGAGGAAAGGGAACGGGAGTACGATTTGTGTCCTACTGATGAGGAAGGCTTTACCGAACAATCTGATAAGTTGGTTAGTCCGCCAGCCCAGTGTGATAGCTTGCAACGCAAAGTATTGAGATGGCAACCCCACAACAACTCCAGGAACTCGTCGCAGCAGTACAAGGTTTGAGTCAGGAGGTTCAGACTTTAATGGCAGACAATGCCGCCCTTCAACAAAGGGTTGCTGCTCGAGAACAGCTTACTGCCGATCTCCCCCCCCTACCCTTGGTATCAGGCAAATTTGATGGCACCGAGAGGAAAGTAAAGGAATTCCTTGATGCTTGTGATATTCACTTTGCTTTCCGAAGAGGCACCTTTTCCACAGACCATACCAAGGTAGGGTTCATGATAACCCATATGACGGGTAATGCCTTAGCATGGGCCACTCCTTTGGTATCTCGATCTGACCCAGTGTTACAAGATTATTCAGCTTTCAAAGACCTTCTCAAACAGACTTTCCTCCATACGGAAACAGCTTTTGTAGCCAGCGAAGACCTCCTTGACGTGCGTCAAGGAAATTCAGACCTGCTTTCCTATCTGTCCGCTTTCAAAAGAATAGCAGCGGAGGCTGGTTGGCAAGAAGAAGCACAGTATACCATATTCCGGAGGGGTTTGCGAGAGGACTTAAAGGACGAACTAGCCAGAATTTCCCGCCCAGACTCTTTCTCCGATCTCATCAAGGCGATAATTAGGATCGATTATCGCATGAACGAAAGAAAGAATGAGAAGAAGACGACTCGTCCTCCCGGATCTTCCCTTGAAGCCCACACGTCGACCTCCTCACCTGTTACTCGTCCACCTTCCAGAGACGAACCAATGCAGATTGATACCACCCGAGCTCCTTTGACAGCGGAAGAAAAAAAGAGAAAGCGAGAAGGCAATCTGTGTCTCTATTGTGGTTCGGCAAGACACTTTGAGGGACTGTCCTGACGTACCCCCGAGGAGGCCGGGAAACGAGCGCCCTCGGTAGTCGGTGGAACAGACTATCAAGGGGCGTCAGTTGGTTCCTATGCTACACTTTCTGTGACCTCTGCCAAAACCTCCGAAGACCATCGATTGATGGTAGTTGCCGTCCAGTTCAGAGGACAACAGATAGAGACACAAGCCTTGCTGGACTGTGGAGCTGCCGGAAATTTCCTAGACACCTTGTGGGCTGACAAGGTGGGCCTTCTCCGAGTACCTAAGAAGGAAGACCAGAAGGTAGAAGCGGTAGATGGTACTCCTTTATGCTCCGGGCCCATAACCCACACCACCGAGGAAGTTCAGATATCTATCCAACAACATTCTGAGTCCCTGAAGTTCGATATCATTAGGGCCGCCCATTTCCCTGTGATATTGGGAATTGGTTGGCTCCGCAAACACAACCCAACAATAAATTGGACAGACAACCTGCTGAGCTTTCACTCTTCTTTTTGTAAAGAAAGGTGTCTGCCGGAACCGATGTTTGAGAAGGTAAAGACTACATGTGCTACTGAGAGTAGCTCCATCCACAATATACCCAGGATATTCGAGGAATTTGCTGATATTTTTATGGAACAACCACCTTCGGTACTCCCCCCTCATCGGCCGGAAGATTGTAATATAGACCTCATACCTCACGCCTTGGTTCCTTTTGGGAGAATGTACCCCCTATCTTTGGCTAAAAAGGCAGTTCTCCGGCGCTACCTGGATGACAATCTTGCGAACGGATTGATCCGACCATCAAGATCCCCAGCAGGTGCTTCTTTATTTTTTATACCTAAGAGAGACACAAAGGAGTTGAGACCTTGTATTGATTACAGGGGTCTAAATCAAGTCACGATCAAGGACAGATATCCGATGCCTATAATCTCGGAGATACTTGAAGCCGTTCAGGGATCGGTATTGTTTACGAAGCTCGATCTTCGGAACGCATACCACTTGCTTCGGGTGAAATCCGGTGATGAATGGAAGCCTGCTTTCCGCACTCCCTATGGGCTTTTCGAGTACTGAGTGATGCCATTCGGACTGGTAAATGCTCCCTCTATTTTCCAGAGGTTTATGGATCGCATATTTTCCGATCTATTGGGGATCCACACAGTAGTATACCTTGATGATATCTTGATATTTTCCCGGAAGAAGGAAGAGCATTCTTCCCAGGTATTGGAGGTGTTACACCGACTCCGAATACATCATCTATTGGTCAAACCAGAGAAATGCGCTTTCGCTAAATCATCCATACCCTATTTGGGGTTTATTCTCTCTGAAGAAGGGAAAACCATGGATCCCGAGAAAGTTGAAGCCATTCTCTCATGGCCATCTCCTTCCTCTGTAAAGGACATCCAGAGGTTTTTAGGTCTGGCAAACTTTTATCGGAAATTTATCCCGGGGTTTTCAAGACTTACCTTGCCCATCACTTCTCTACTTAAAAAATCCTCTAAACCTTTTCTTTGGAATAAAGTAGCTGAAGACAGCTTTACCAGTCTCAAAGGAAGATTCTGCACAGCCCCTATTCTTCGGCAACCAGACCAATTGAAACCTTTCATTATGGAGACCGACGCTTCTGCTGCTGCAGTAGGTGCCGTTCTTCTCCAAACCAATCACGGCATGGAACATCCTATAGCCTATTTTTCCAAGACCTTGACAACCAGTCAACAAAATTACTCCGTCATCGAGAAGGAGCTACTGGCTATGAAATTGGCTTGTCTGGAATGGAGACACTTACTTCAAGGAAGTATGCACCCATTTCAGATACGTACTGATCACAAATATTTGCAGATTTTGAGGCAACAGGAATGCTACAACACCCGACAAGCCAGATGGGCACACTTCTTTGCTCAGTTTCATTTCACCATCACGTATATTCCAGGCTCTCAAAACCAAGTCGCTGACGCGTTGTCTCGAAGAAACGAAGTACACAAGTCATATCAGAAAGAACTCATGTTTCCCCGTACTAAGATCGTCCTGGTTGTATCGTCTTTTCTGGAAGAGGTTAGGGGGGGCTTATACTCCTTTAGAAGGTCCCGCTCCCACTCTAAGAAATGTACCTGTCGAGGAAAAGGATGGACTGTATTTCAACCAAGGAAGACTGATCCTACCCACACATGACCTTCAAGTACGAGCTCTTAAGTGGTGTCACGACTCAAAGGTTGCGGGTCATCGTGGCCTGCGCGGTATTCCTGAACTGCTCCAAAGAACCTTCTTTTGGCCCAAGATGCGGGCAGACACTCAGGCTTATATTCAAACATGTTTGACTTGTTTATGTAACAAGTATTCCACCCAGAAATCGTTGGTTACTTCAATCCAGCCCGATCCCTCCAGGTCCTTGGATTAACATTTCTACGGACTTCATCGTCGACTTACCTAAATCCCAAGGTTGTACGTGTATCATGGTAACAGTCGATACCTATTCCAAATTGGCGCATTTCTCCCCACTGTCTGGCATACCTTCTGCTTCACTCACCGCTGAAGTCTTTCTTAAGGACATATTCAGATTGCATGGACTCCCTCAAAAGATAGTATCCGATCGTGGCAGCCTGTACACCTCTAAGTTTTGGTCAGCTTTATGCAAATTGTTGGGTATTGAGAGGGCTCTTTCTTCTGGATTCCATCCTCAGACAAATGGCCAAACTGAGAGGCTAAACAGAACCCTTGAACAATATCTGAGGTGTTTCGTAAACCAGTCTCAAGACAATTGGGTTTCTCTTCTCCCAACTGCCGAGTTCTCGTACAACAATGTGATTCATGCTTCTTTAGGTATGAGTCCTTTTTATTGTACATATGGTTACCATCCCAGATCTATTATACCCACTTTCTGGAAGGAAACTCCTATCCCGTCGATTGAATCCGGTTCGGCACAACTGAGAGAAGCTCACTTATCTGCCAAACAGAGTCTTAAAGAGGCAAGCATTCAATACAAAGACCAAGCAGATCGCCACCGGAGACAGGTACCGATGTGGGAGAAAGGTACAAAGGTTATGCTGTCTACCAAGTTTCTACCCCGATGGGTCAGACCTTCCAAGTTGTCCCCCCGGTATATTGGACCTTTCGACATCCTGACCAAGATCAACCCAGTGGCTTACCGCCTCAAGTTACCTAAGTCACTCAGTCGTGTTCATCCGACTTTTCATTCTTCACAGCTCTGCTCTTATGTGGCTGATGAGAGAAGGCAGAGAGTTCCCAGACCTCACGTTCCGCCGACCCTAACTCTGAAGTATACAAAGTCTCCCACATCAGGGATTCCCGTTACCATAAGGGACGCCTGGAGTATCTTATACATTGGAAGGGCTTCCCTTCGTCCGAGGATTCCTGGGAACCCCAATCTTATGTTAACGCACCCCGTTTGCTACACCGGTTCCACAACCTACATCCCGGCAAGCCCGGGGGGGCATCGCCCTAGAGGGGGGCATACTGTCACGACCGCTGGGCGCTGGCTGCTCTGGGAGAGGTGGAAGCGGGGCCGCCATTGATTTGTGCTGCCACGTTTTCTCCCTGACAGCATTAACGGTCTAGTCTTTTTTTTTCAACATGGCCGCTGCCTACGCGTATTTACTTCCACACGGTAGGCAGTTCGGCGCGTTGCAACTTCGGATTTCCCTCTGTTGCTCTCGCTCCCCTATTGTTTTCTCCTTGGCGGTGCTCTGCCCGTGCTGTTTTGGGGCTCCCTGGCCCTTGCTCTCTTTCCCTTGCGCTCTTTCTCCTTCCAGCCTTCCCAGTGTTTCTCTTCCCGGTTGTTTTCACCGGTTTCGTTCCTTTCCCTGGCTGTCTCTTTCTCGGCTCCTTTCTCATCATCAGCTCGTCCCTCTTGTACTCTCTCACTCTCCTTGCATATCCGTCGGATTGTGCTTTCCCGAGTATTCCTGTTATCTGGTGCCTGCCTACTCAAGTACTCCGGAGGGGTTTTTATGCCATTCTGGCTTTTCCCCTCACTCCGTTGTTAGTCCGTCACGGAGGAGGGTGGCTTCCTTTCGAGGCCGACCTTACCTTCTACAGAAGAGACTTCCCGCTCTCCACGCCAGAAGAAAGTTAAATCCAAGCTCAGGTGAGGAGGAAAGGGAACGGGAGTACGATTTGTGTCCTACTGATGAGGAAGACTTTACCGAACAATCTGATAAGTTGGTTAGTCCGCCAGCCCAGTGTGATAACATGAGGGTGCCCTTCATAACCTCATTACAACGCCCAGAAGCCCAGAAGCATCCGATATTTTCCTCCATCAGAATCAGCATTTTCTCAGACTTGCAAAAAAGGAAATATTTAAATTACTGCCATCATTTAACAAGGATCTATTATACAATGAAAAAGGAATTTTTAGCAAATGCATGTTCGCTTACTATAACCCAATTCTGCAAGAACTATATTCCAAGACTTGGCATCATCTACAATGTAATGCAGGAAAGACCTGCAATAATGCATGCCCCATTTACAGCAGAAAGATACTGAATATAAATAGAGCCACCTGTTTTGTATAGCTGTCAACTACTAATGCTTCTGCTATACGCCAGGTCAGAGGCAATGAGGATTTTTGGACTAGTGTAACTTAACTGCAAATCCAGAATGACATGAACTCCACCACATCCTAGGGATCCGCCAGTCTGGGTTCCACCTGGGACATTGCACGGAATCTGCACTACTGAACCTTAAGAATCAGCTGGATGACTTTAGAGACATTGGCAAACCTACCCTACTCCTTGACCTATCAGCTGCCTTTGACTTGGTGGATCACAAGATCCTTTGCCATCACCTGTCCACAGCAGCTAACTTTTCAACTGAAACCTCCAGTTGGTTCGCCTCTTTCCTAGGAGAGAGATCAGAGTATTTGCAGAAAACGCATTCGCCCTTCAAGCAGTACTCACGGTGGCCCTAGATACCATAACAGAATAAAGACTCTGGCTGGTCAGGATGAGGTGTTGGCTGAAGTACCTTCTCTGTATGGTGCAAATGGTACTCAGAACTGGACCATCACAAATGTGGAGTTATTGGCTGGCTCCATTCAAACTTCTGTTGCTCTGTGTGGTCTTGCTTCCAAGACCAGCGTGTTGCCCCTGTGTTATCCTCCGTTACGCTCTAGAAACACTCCTCCGACACATGAAGTGCCATCTCAACTTGTTGGGCCAAAACAGGCCATCATAAATCTTACCTCAGTCAGGATTTGATCCTACCCATCATCAACTGCCCTTTGTGCCAAACATCTACGATTCTCTGTCAAGCCTACGTGTACCACTAACCTGTGCCCATTGGCCAGTGCCCCACTTAATAATCCCAACTTATCCTTGACCATTGTAAACCTCTATCTTTGGTTCCAATTTTTTCTGGCCCGACTTATACTTCTTCACTCTCCCTTAACGATCATCCATCTCACACCACAGATTCCACTCATCTTCACGCATTCCAAAAAAAACAAAAGGAAGTATATTTCCCTCACTTCCTCCTTCTCATTAGCCACACCACCTTTGTCTACCATTGGATTCCTAGACAGCACAAGCCATTACTTCTTCTCGTCCATCCATGTGTTCTACTAAAAGGACCAATTCTTGCGTTGTAATCCACTCAATCTACTGGACACTAAATCCAATCCCTTCATGTGACAAATGGCCAGTATGGGCTTGTGGTCAGCATCTACTTCACGGCCAGAGGTATGTTTTACATTTGTTGATGGCCCAGTGACAAGCAAGGGTGTCCCATTCAGTGACTGAATACAGAGTCTCTGCCACTTAAGGACTTTCGATGAGGCCATTGTATAAACTTGTGTTACTACAACTCCTAGTGCTAGTCTTGCTGGAATCAGTATAGACAATTGTGGCGCAATCCTCTAGGAAAGCTGATAAAACGGGTACTTCCAGTATGTCCGTTTTAACCTTGCTGAATTCAGCTTCATGCTCCAAAGGCAACATTCCTCCTTGAAAACTTGTTTCCTTCTTTTACTTTAGACTTCTCTGGTGGATTCTACACATTTCCCATAGAACTCCACCAGTATTAAGAATGAACTTAATTATTTGTTTTGAGACTCACCCACTCTGGTCACAGAATTGTTCAAATGACAACAATTTGATTTAATCCACTACTTCTAAATCTCTGTATTTGATGAGCTTCTCACTATCTTTTTTGTATTGTGTGTTCTTCTCTTATGTATATCTTGTACACAATTCTTAGTAAAGCCATGCTTGCACTTTGAACTTTAATTATATGTGTATTTCTTTGATTTTATGCACACGTAAAACCAGAAGGAACAATGTACTGTATTGTAATGAGGGTTGCTCCAACTTGGGCAGCACGCCTCAGTTGGATGGCCAAGCTATGCAACCCTCTTATGGTGAAACTTGTATCTACAGTGCAGCTTGGCAAAAGGGGTCTTAAGTACTGAGTCAGTCCTGCGACAGAACACATGTACATCATCTTGATGGAATCAAACTTCAGGGATTTCATTTAGCAACAAGACAAAAAAGCAGACTTAATCCAGAAATGGATCACCAAAATAAAGACATCTCCCCAGAAAAACTCTTCACCCCTTCTGAAAAGAAAGCAGTGGCAAGATGGTTTACACCCCACCTCAATACAATGAAAAAACAAATTAGAGTCTTGAACTAGAAAGGAGGAAAAACTATGACCAGGCAAAAAGAGTACATCACAAACAAATCCGAGCATACAAAAAAGAACTTCTCAGAGCTAAGAGTAAATACGACAAAAGAATCACAAAAGCTACCAACACCCCAAAAGAACTAGTCTAAATCATAAATTAGATAAAACCACCTAATGCAACACACCAGTACCTTCACAAAAACGATGCTAGGACCTCGCAAACCACTTCAAAAATAAAAATCAGCAACATACATCGGATCATACAAAGACCACCAAATCAACCAGACTGCACCATGCCCCACCTACCCTGGAACCACAAAACAAGCTGCAAAGCTTCACCCAAATATCAGTATAGAGATTCATCAAGCAGGTGAAAAGCAATAAAGCAGACTCCCCAATGGACCCCTGCTCAAACCACTCATCAAGGATACCACGGACGATGTGGAAGACCAACTACAGACCATTATCAAAAATTCCCTTCCTGGCAAAACTAGAGACCTAATCATACGAACAAACACTGAAACATGTTGAAAAACAACAACTATTGGAACTAGGCACAAGTTGGCTTCAGACCCATGAGAGGGACAGAGACGGCACTTCGCTCTATCTGGGATCTAAAGCAGGGTTCGAAATTGAGGTGAGCTGGAAACTATTTAGCTCCTGCTTATAGCATAGATGAGCCCGATTAGCGATAAACCAACAGTTACCAGTAACTACTTTTGGCTCCACATGCAAACTACTGCTATATAAACACAACTATGTGAATTTAACTGTGCATTTGGGAAAATCTACAAACAAAAATTAGGACACATCTATTTGACACTTAAAGCATAAGCGGTCATACTTATTGGATACAATTATATGTTTGCATTTGATGTGGAAGATAAATCTGCATAATGCTGTGCAATAGCTCCTGATTCCAAGTGGTCGCTTCCGGTGACCTCTTACTGCTAGTTACCCAGGACCTACTTGGCTATCCTGCTTATCCAGTGCCAATTTCGAGACCTGTAAAGATCAACGCAGATTGCAACACAAAGTCAGCACTGATACTACTTGACCCCTCTGCAGCATTCGACACAGTCAACCACAATATCCTCATAGACGGAGTGGAAGAAATATGGATTACCCACACAGCGCTGCTCTGGATTAAATCCTTCCCATCTGAATGAATAGGAACAGTATGGATAAAACCATTCAAATCTGCGCTGCGGGACACCACATGTCAAATAACACAAGGATACCTATCCCCGCTACTCTTCAACATCTACCCGGCTACACTACACAGCCTCATCAAAAGGCACAGCCTCACCAGCCACAACTATGCAGATGACACTCAAATAATCTACTAAATCCAAGATGTACAAGAGGAGAACACAACACCAGCAGACTGAAAGAACTCTACAAATGGATTAACAACCTAACTCAACCCTGGCAAGATAGAAATCCCTGATCATATCCAAAAACAAAGGAAGCAACCAATACATGCCATGGCCCACAGAACTACGCCCACGCCATCAAAAATAGTAAAAAACCTTTGAATCCTGATAGACAACGTGCTAACCTTAGAACCGCAAGTAAACGCTATCAAATGCTTCTTTCACCTACACACAATCAAAATGATTCTACCATTCCTCTTCACACACAAAATAGCCATCATCTCCCTCATGTCCAGGATAGAGACTATGCCACAGCATATAACTCCGAATGCTATAGCATCTACTGTAAAAACTGCAACATATACAGAACACAGCAGCCAGACTTCTCAAACTCTAACGAAGGGACCAAATTTCTCCTGCGCTAAAGATGCTAAATTGGCTGCCAGTCAAAAAATGAATCACATTCAAAACAATTTGCATAACGCACAGAGCAATCCATGGCCAAGGAGCAGAATTCTTCTCAAAAAAGAAAAATCACCTTTCACCAGCCGATCAGAACACTCCGATCCAGCAGAGACATCTGCATGGAACCTAAATTATACACAAGAAAAAAAGACGTGGATCAGCATTCTGTTGCCTAGCTGAAACATTTGGAACTCCATTCGGAGAGAAATACGAAACATGAAGGACCGTATAAAATTCAGAAAAACCCTGAAAACCTGGCTCTTCAACAGAGAACCGGACGGACATGAATGAGCAACACACCCGTCGGTCTGATTGCACAAGGCAAAACAGAGGAACAGACCCTACCATGACAAAGTGCAGAGTGAGTGGGAGGAAGTCCCGCCAGACCCACTCTCTTGGAGGGATCGACAAAGGCTGAGAGAGATCGGAACATCCTGGGTTGAACCACAGACAAAGGACATTAGAGCTGAAGAGGAAAGAGTTGCAACCCAACCAAAACCACAGGGCCCAGGAACACAGTGAAGAGGTCCACCCTCCCTTCATGGGGCACAGGGAGGCCTTAGCGGCTGGACACCAGGGCCAAAGCGGTCCAGACATCCATTAGTCTGAACACAGGGAAGGGGGAGTGGAGGAAGCTTCATCACCGACAAGGCCTACAGACGATGCATAAGTCTGCACAGAAGACAGGAGGTAGACCCCCCCCCCACCCGTAGCACACCACAATGGGCAACACTAGCATGGTTGCATACCATGGTGGACAAAGCAGACTGGGTACGATTGAGCGCTACCACTAACCAACCCACTAAAATAAATCTCTCAGCTTACACCTCTCACTCTAAATAAAACACATCCATACATATACAACACAACTCACGGCACGCACTTAACTACACTGCAACAACAAAACACACCGCATAGCCTGTTAGAAAAGATTTTATTCGTATGCAATTATCCCTTCATTTATGGACCCTCAAACCTTTTGCTGGTCTAGCCTAACATGACTCTTTCGAGAGGAGCCCAGCCTTCAGCTGAACTCACCTCGGCTTTTGCTCGCTTGTTATGGGGATACTGACATGTCCTTCAAACTGTCAGTACTGGGAATCTATGTTTCCCTTAGTCTTTGACTATGTTGCCATTTCTTGGTAACTTTTTAACAGTGCACTATGTACCTTCCAGTACCGTGCACAGGGGGGTATCTTTTTATGGCCCTAGACACCCTTGAAGGATTTTTTGGGTGATTGTACGAGTGTGCCCGAGATGAGCTGGTGGCAACAGTTACTTTTTAAAATCGCATTTACTGCGTTTGACGCAAGACCGGCCACAAGATCTTTTGTCCCGTACCATGGCCATTTTGTCCCTTGCCTTCACCCAGGTCGAGTAACCCGGGTTTTCCTTATTTGGGCATGCAGCCACCCACGAAAACCGATCTC